>NC_043749.1:35085614-35385614 GCF_902148845.1 Salarias fasciatus
GTGCCTGGACTGGGGGGGCGGGGCCGCCTGCTCCGGAGGGCTGACCTCCTCCATCTGCGGGGCGGAGGCGCTGTGCGGCGTGGAGGAGGAGAAGGAGCCGTGCGGGGAGGCGGGGGGCTGCATGTGAGGGTGGGGGTGGGGGTGGGGGTGGGGGGAGTCCTTGCTGTAGCCGCAGCCGGACTGGGTGGACGCGCCGCCGCCGGCCGGCTCCGGGTCCCGGCTGCTGCTCTGCTTCCTCTTCCGGTACTCCAGCAGAGACACCTGAGGCGGCAGAAAGAGGGCGGAGCTTATTGAACGGCGGCTTCTGGACGGGTGGAGCCGAGACGGAGTCACATCATTCACCACAACTCCACCGAGTGATGAGCAGACTGCATGCACCACACCAGAGGACTCACCTCACACAGTCCCCGCACTGGACCCCCACCCAGACCCTGCCCAGGCCCCCAGACCCCCACCCAGAACCCCAGACCCCACCCGGACCCCCGCCCAGACCCAACCCAGACCCTGCCCAGGCCCCCACCCAGACCCTGCCCAGAACCCACCCAGACCCCCACCCAGACCCCTGCTCATGAACCACACCGGACCGCGCCGCGTGTGTGCTGTTAGTATCAGACAGCGTCTGAGGCTTTGATGGACGAGCAGGCAACTGTCGATGAGCTGGACCACGATGCAACCACACCGAAACAACACCACCATGTCAACGAGCACACACACACACGCACACACACACACACACACACACACACACCTCCACAGCTACCAATGAGGATGAGAGCGCTGAGCCCAGCCTCATGTCACCGGGACGGGCAGCAGGAGGAGGGCGGGACGACGACCACACACACTGCCATGGCGAGCTCTCATACACATATATAGGAACACACACCAACGTAACGTCAAGCTGTGTCGGCGTGGCGGCCATCTTGGAGGAGGACACTCTGCTCGTCCGGCTCGCTCTCTCACCTGGTCTGGTTTGTTACGCCCAATGGCTTTTATCCAGTTTTTGACCCAATTGGTTATTTTCTATGTCTCAGTGAGGTGTGAGAGAAAGTGATATATCGCACGCGCGCACACGCACACGCACACGCACACACACACACACACACACACACACACACACACACACACACACAGGTGAAAGGGTTTTAAATTTAGTGAGCTCAGATCAGTTCAATGGAGTACAGAGATCCCTCTTCAAAAGGAAGTGAATGCACAGAAGAGAAGATCATCCTCATCCAAGATGGCGGCCAGGCTGATGCTCCAGCAGACGGTGAGGTGGTGAACTTATACATGTGCACAGTGGCTCTCAGAGGATGAACCACATACGGCTGGGCTGTCATCACAATGTCACGATCAACAATGTCCTCAGAGCGCCGAACAGAGACGTTGAGTCCTGTTTGAGTCTGAGGACAGCTCCAGTGGAGCCGCTGCCTCGCCCTCAGCAGAGTGACGCTCACCACGCTGGCGCCGTGGTCAGTGTCTGGTTATTATTCAGGATGATAATTTAATCCAGCTGTGCTTCTGACGCAGTCCTGACCACATTAAGCCACTATGAAACCAGGATGCATTTGTCAGCCGGTGAGGGGACTGCTGTCCTCAGAACAGGACCAGGAAATAATGTGGCTTTCAGGACGCTGGACGGCCGTTCCCTGTCAGCGCCGAGGCCCCACATGGGCCGGAAGCGGGAGGCTGGCTGGACTCCCAGCTTTAACTCCAGGACTCGGCCATGTGACCGTCGGTTGGCGTTTCATGTTAATGCTGATGCTTCATTTTTTTTGGCAGATCGAGTCGAACCGACATCAGTGAGCGTCCCTAGGAGAGGTATATGGGCTTCATCCCGACACCATCATGACATTTCATGAACCATCAACTGGTGAGACAAGATCAATGGATGGACCGATGAGTCGGACTGCGATGAGGGGGAACGCCTCTGTCTGAACTGCACAGTTCCACACGGACGCCGGTTCGGCGGGGGGGGGGGGGGGGGGGGGGGGGGGGGGGGATGTCGGAGCATGGTGTGGGTGTGTTGTATGCAGATGCAAAGAAACAATATTTACATGCACACTTCTAAAGATGGAGTCGTAGGGAGAATATTCACCATATTTTGTACTGGCTTGTATTCGCTTCTTACAGCTATAGCCTGGTAATCTGGCTTTCCTGTCAGCAGACTAATGGTATGCTGGTTGGCCCTCTGCCTTGGAAGAAAAGTGGAAGAGAGACTTGGCAAAGAGTGTCAAGGAGCAACGAGGGAGAGGAGGGTACTGAGGAGGGGAGGGGGAGGGGGGAGGGAGCAGGGTCAGAGCTAGAGAGTGGAAATCATTTCATTAACAGGGGACTGACTGACTCAGAGGAGACATCGCCAGCTTTCACTTTAACACACTGCAAGCTGCAGGAGCTGACTTTCACAGTACAGTCAGAGGAGCACTGAGGAGAACTTGCCTTCTTCTTCTGTGGTGGGTTGCTGGTGTGCGGAGGCGTGCCGCTGTCTGGGTAGCCCCCTCCGTAATGAGGCTCCCCGTATGGCGACATGGAGCCGGGGCCCGCGTCTCCCAGCAGCCCCTGGCCGCTGACCGAGCTGTGGAAGGACTCGGCGGGGGAGTAGCCCCCTTCCGACTGCGACGCGCGCCGGTCGGCCGCCACGGCGTTCCCCAGGTTCGCATTGAGGGGCGAGCAGGTGTAAATGAGGTTGAACTCTGTCCTGAAGGCCTGCTCCCTGCTGGGGGGGTTGAGGTCCGAACAAGGGTTTACAGGATTGGTCCCTATGGATGAAGGGCCTTGGGAATCTTGGCCCGAAGCAGCGCCGGGGAAAGAGAAGTCATCCGAGGCGACGGCCAGAGGACTCTCCAGGCTGGAGGGCAGCGACAGGTCCGGGAACTGAGGCCGAGAGCAGTCCACGTCGCTCTGAGCGCACGGCTGCAGCGGGGCACAGGGCGAGGCCAGGGTGAGGGGAAACACTCACACGGTCGGCAGCGGCGGTAAGAGGGGGGACGTACCTCTGGAGAGATGGACTCGGCTCGGTGAACCGGGGACGCTTCCGGGGAGGAGATGTTCTGACGGGACAAGAGACGACTGTATCAATGCCTGAGTGTGAATATCGCCCACAGTACAGCTTCTCCTGGACGACTCAAGATAAACCACCAGGTTTTGACATTAACTTCTTGGGTAGTGAGAGGTCTTGTACTCTTGATGTTTTTACAAGATTGTTTTGCCGTCCACATCTCAAACGCACAGGGGAACCTGACTTGTTCTTAGGCTGAGTGTTGGTCGTTACCTCAAACTGCAGCGGCGTGTTGCAGCGGCTGGCGGGCAGCGACGGCATGGGGGAGTAGGTCAGGCCGTTGGGCAGCAGGGAGCCGCAGGCGGTGTGGAGCAGCGGGTGGAGCGAGTCCTCCGGGAGCGGGGGCGTGATGGGCGACAGCGGGCGAAGCAGGTGGTCCGACGACGCCGGGGTCGTCTCTGCCTGATACTTGGAGCGCCGCTTCTTGTACGGTGCTGCGAGTTCTGTCAATTCAAAAACCCAAGGTGTCAGGAGAAGCTCCGGGGTCCAAGTTCACACTGGCCACGGGATCGTACCACTGGGCAGCAGGCTGGGGGTGGATCTGCTGCTGGTGCTCTGCTGAGAGGACGTGGACTCGGTACTGTCCTCCACGCTGGCCGAGCAGCTCTCATCCTCCACCTGTTTGATCCACCTCTGCATCCAGAAAGGATTAAAGGTCAACGGATCTGCATCAATACTAACGGTCTGAGAGCAGAGAGGAGTCCCACGTGGGTGAGGGGCAGCCGGCGGACTCCACCTTTACCTTCTTGTAGCAGCCGTAAGTGCCGTCCATCTGCAGTGGGCGGGGCCGGCGCCGCTCCGGGTTGAAGGGCGAGCCGAAGCGGACGTAGTGTCGGGGCGCGGTGCAGATGAGCGAGGAGTGGGACAGGCCGGGCAGCATGTTGAGGGTGGTGGCCAGCACCGTGGGGTCCGTGGTGATCCTGAGGGTCCGCTCCACGGGCGCCTCTTGGTAGACCTTGTCCCCTCCGGGGATCTTGTCGTTCAGCCACTCCGTCACCAGGTACTGGGGACACACTCGGACGTTAGCGGCTGATCAGCACCGACCTTCCTGCACGGGCTTCACCACACCAACCTTTTTGGTCTTGGGGTAGCGCAGGCCGCCCTTGCTGATGCAGTTCAGACCCTGACCGTCTCCGTCCAGCAGATGTCCTCCCAGTCCGCTCTCGCCGTGGCCGTGTTCGGCACCGTACGGGCCCTGGGAGCCCTCCTCCTCCTGTGCCACGCCCTGATCGCCGAGCGTCGGAGCTGCCGCCAGGGCCGCGGCCGCCGCGGCCGCTGCCGCCGCCGCCTGCTGGGCCAGGGCCTGGCGCTGCCGCCGAGCACGCTGGGAGGAGCTGGACCGGTAGCGGGACATGCGGCTTTTGGGCCGGGGCTTGGTGGGCCTGGCGGGTTTCGGGGGGGGCGGCGGGGGCGGGGAGGCTGGGGACTGAGGGCTTCTCCTCACTGGCCGTGGCTTCCTGCGAGACGAGGCGTGAACACACCGCATGAAGCTGAGCGGACGGTGGAAACTCAGAGGAAAGCTTCTCTCACTGACCGTGACGTAGGTGGTCCGCCGCGTACTGACCCCCACTCCGGTGGTGAGGGGCAAGGCGGTGCTTCCTCTGGGGTTTCCTGCCCCATCCTCAACCTCTACACCTTCGTCCTTCACCTCTGCTCCTCCTACTCTCCTCCTCCGCCTCTCCAGGCTGCTGAAAGTCTGCAGAACGAGACAGAACCAGGGAGTAAGCCTCTGGAGGTACGGACCGCCGTTCACCGTCACCGCAGAAGAAGAAAGCCCGGCTCACTCTTTTACTGGAGAGAACGACTCCGTTTTCATCCACCTCTCCTTCCTCCACGTCCTCCACCTTCACTTCATCCAGCAGCGTCTCCTGAGAGGGGAACAGGGAAGCAGTGAAGAGTTAAACCAGCTGACAGTGGGCAGGACATGACCCCACCCCCACCTCCTCCACCCACCTCCGTGTCACTGGTCCCCTGCTGGTCTTTGGCCTCTGGCTGCTGGTCCAGGCTCTGGCTGCTGTCTCCGCCCACGCTCCCCTCCAGCTCTCTCCTCCGGGCTTTCCTCCGCCGGGTCTCAGCACCAATCAGAGGGGAGGGGGGCACCAGGGAGGGCGGGCTCAGCGGGCTCTCCCTGGGGCTGAGGTTATGCTTCTGCACGGGGCAGTTCTGGTTCCCCTTGTGGCAGGCACAGTCCACTTTGTAGTTACTGGATGGTCAGGAGGGAGAAATCAGTCTCATCAGCACATGACAACAGGAAGGGAAACCCAACGCTTTTTCTAAATGGATTGCAAAAACGCCAAGAGGTAAAACTAAATAAATCCTGAACAGCTGATTACTTAGGTGTAAAAACACTTTATTTTACACACAACTAAAACTCAGGCCTCAAGACACTTATGGCAAAGTTCTCGACAGATTCCTGCTATCCAGACAAGCGGCTTGTGAAGAACAGAACACTGACCAGCTATTGAACTCGTAGTCAAATCCAATGGTGACTTCAGCATCCTTGGTGATCTGAGCGATGGCGTAGATGCACAGGTGGATCATGCCCTCTGCGATCATGTGCCGCACCTGCAGAGGGAGAGGTCTTGGTCATGATGACTCCTGGAGAATACCGATCGTCACAACTTTAGAGTCGGCTGCCGGCTCGCAGTTCCCTGCTAATCAGAGCTGAGCTTCACTTTCTGTCTCCTCCTGAGAAGGAGAGCTGAGGCTGGCACACAGGCTTTTGGCTTTGGGTTCTATTCCCTCAGAAGGCTGGCATCTTTGGTCAGAAATGCAGACAACAGGACCTCACCTCACAGTCCTAAACTCACAGCATTCCAGCAACGTACTGATCAACTCTGACCCTCAAATCATGTCTTTTGAAGTTAAAAGGAAGGTTTCTGCTACATTCAAGAAATGTCCCTCTGAAGCTCGCGCCCAAAACAAACGATGAGGACAAACATGGAGGAGGAAGAGAGGAAAGCTGGACGGCCGACCTCGGCGTTGGGCGTGCAGGACCTCCTGATGAAGCGAGCGTCGTTCCCGAAGGTCCGCGCATCCACACACATCTCCACGTCATTAAATTTGGAGTAGAAGAGCACAAAAGGGTAAGGTCTGGACGGAGAGAAGGAGCACCCAGGTGAGTCCACATGTCATGTTCAGCATGAGCCCAGCACCAGACGTGTTCGTGCTCACTTTTTGAAGAAGTGCCCGTTGACTTCGAACTGCTGCTTGAGCATGACTTTGCCCCGGTATTCGATGATGAGCGTGTCTGGCTCCAGGGTCTTCGCCGCTCTGAGGATTTTCCGATGTTTCTGCACCCGTGTTACTCTGCCCAGCTGAAGCTGCAACACACAAATCAGGCAGGGGTGTTCAGAGGCGGGATCCCGGGACAGGAGCTTCAGGGTAAATGGTGTGGACCAGACCTGCATCTGCGAGCCCAGCACCGTGTTGTTGCAGGCCAGCTCGGTGCGGTTGATGGTGTCCATGGTATCGGCCGAGGCCGGGACCTGCGCGGCGGAGGGGTCGCCGCTCCCGCCCTCGGCCTTGACGGAGCCGCCGGCGCGGTGGAGCTGCAGCAGCGTCTGGACGTCGGCGCTGTACTGGTTGGCCGGCGCCTCCTCGTACTGGTCGGTCCACTGGCGGATCCGGCTCTCCCAGCCCTCCACCGTGTTCTCGTCCAGCACGCTGGCCTCCGTGGTGGAGTTCTGCATCGGGGGAACAAGGCTTCATGGCTGTGCTCGCTACCCTCTGCTACTCTAAGACATCATGGACGACACCTCGCTCTCTTCTGGAGGACAGATCTGCTCTTCATGGTGAAATTAAATGTCTCTACTACACCACCGCCTTGTTTTCCCATGTGCATCTTCTCCCATTCTCACTTTTACTTTACAGGAGTTACACTGTTAGCTTCTAGACTTCTTTACACATTTGTAAGAATAATTTCTGATTTATTTGCAAAACAAATCCTTTAATAACTACTGACCACCTTTTTTACAGTCTACTTCCTGTAACGGCTCATCTGTAAACACCTGTGGAAAACCTGACTGTTTAAAGTACGACCATTCTTTCAGATTTCGACACATTTTGTGTCTTTCACGGTAAAATCACCTTCCTGTTAACAAATGAAGGGGTGGGAAACTGCTGAACATGTGAGGACATTGGTGTTTGCCAGATTAATGCCTCTTCATCACCAGATTATATCCCTTCTTAAAGAGTAGCTCATTTGTGGGATGAGCAGCGGAGCGGAGTCGTTGGGTTGTGTTTGAATGGAAAAGCTTCGTCTGCTAAGAGCGTTCTACCAGAAGCTACCGCAGGGTAAGTGATCTGACCTTCATCCTCATGGACTTCCTGGAACCTTCTCTGAAAGCCTGGAAGAGAGAAGACACTCATGAACCAGATGTGTCCACATGTGGAGAGTGTGGACGTGGGTGCAGTGCTCACCTTCACTTTCTTGCCCTTGGGCGTTCCGCGGGCCTTCTCTGTGCTCTTCTTCCTCTTTTTGGACTTGTTCCTCTTCACCCGGTTGACGGTGAGCTTGATGCTGGTGGGGGTGTGCTGGGTGGCGGTGTAGGAGATGGTGGACGGCGACACCTCTTCGTCTCCGCTCTCGGTCGCGCTGCTTTCTCCGGCTGCGGGACAGACCCAGACACGGTGAAGACCGAGTGTGTCCACGGCGTCCCGGCTGCTGTGTGAGCGAGCCACGCTACCTGAGACATTCTCTGGCTTCCTATGCTGGCCGTCTGCTCCTTTCCGCCGGTCCAGGCCCCTGTGAGGAAACCCAGACCACATGCTGTCAGAAGACATTCACGGTGCAGTCTGGGAACAGTGAATTTGGAATTTACATTAATTTCAGCAGTAACGCCGACACCGGCGGTGGAGTTCTTGGGGATAGTGTACGTGGTGTGTGGCTCCGGACACTGAGAGCCACGCTGTACAGTTACCTTACTCTCAGACCCAAAGACATGACAGACTGATCAGCTGATAGGGCCCAGAGTCCAGAGCTCCGGGGGCCGTGGGGGGAGGAGGGTGGGCGGGTCCATGTCTAACCTGCAGTTCTCGCACTTGATGAGCAGGCCGTTGGGCGTCAGGCTGCAGTGACACCAGGCGGCCACAGCTCCGTCCTCCTCGGAGGAGCTGTCGCTGTCGGCGGAGTTGTCTTCTGTGGCTTGGTGGTAGCGCGAGCTGCGCACCACGCCGTTGAGATCCATGTGGGTAATGATGGTTTGGGAGAGCGGGGAGGCGGGTGGGGTGGGGGGAGGGGGCGCGCCATAGTTGTGATCCTGACAACACACAACGGAAGACTGTTGCATCTTCAAACAACGGGTGTTCAGGCAAAAAAAAAAGGGAAACGGAAAATGGAGACGAATGAAAATGAGGGCAAAAAAACAGGCATGTGAAACAGTACAGCTGTTAATAACAGAACAGAGAACTAACAGCAGGAGAGATGTCCAATATTCAAACTACAGAACAACCAGTCCTCAGTCTAGCTCTTACTGTCATGTTTTAATTCAAACAGAAACTAGAAAAGATTAGGAACAAGAGAGGCAGGATAGATTTAACTGAGGTATTAATGTAGCTGCTGAAACATTCACTACTGGAGCCAGTTCATCTCATCATTAGAAAGTTTTACTCATTTCATTCAAAAAGACATGCTTGAATTAGAGCTGATGATTAGAAAGGAGTGTGAACTCACAGCATAAGGCAGTCCCCGATACCCATGACCCTGGGCACTCCCACAGCTGTGGCTGTTGTAGTTTTTCTCATTCACTGCAGGACTCGCTTCAACTGACTCAGGGCTGGAAAGCAAGCACAACGCCGTCAGTCCCACACAGTCACTCTGCATCTGCATGTCAGGCTGCTGGTCAAGAGGAGACATCAGTCACTAGGTGGCGCTGAGCGCCTGCAGCTCCCAGCGCTCCAGGGAGAGAAGGTGATCAGGAAACCACCGCTGGCCTGCAATGGACTGAGACTGTCCTGTTTTGGTGCCGTGCTCCACCCCTGAGGTGGATGCTTCCAGCAGTGGTGGAGAACAAAAACTCTTCAAGAGGAAAACTTGAAGAGAAAACTTGTAGGAAAACTAGCAGACTTGAACAGAAATACAAACAGAAGGGAATGAGAGCGGCCATACGTTTGGAAGATTTTGGGCTGACATGCACAGATGAAACAAAATTTTAAAAACAAAAGCCAGGAGGAAGCTGACCACTTAATGTGTCTCATGAAATATATTTGTCTTCTAGCTTACTTGGAGATGTGACAACAGAGTCAAGAAAACCCCTGCAGTCACACAAAAATCTAATCTGTATCATGGTAGTTATTTTTACAAAATAGGGATTATGTACCACTAGAGGGCGCACTAGACACACAGCTTAAGCATCCATGTAAAGACATTTATTGCCCCAAATCACTGTTTGGAAACAACTTCTGTGGAATAACAGCCTGCTGAAGTGACATGGCAACATATCCAGCAGCTTAGAGGAGCTAATAAAGTGAACTGATCCACTCACTGGTCATCATTTATCTTCGTGTGTGTGTGTATGTGTGTGTAGGTTGTCCAGCACAGTGATCATGAGTACAGATGACTGTCTGCAGGCGGATCACTACAGCTGCTTCTCCAGAACAGAGAAGCTCATTAGAAAACATTATTTCTTCATCTTACTACATTAATATAATGTAAAATCAGTGAGAAGCTGCAGACATTTTCAGTTTCAATGACGGTAATGTCCTCTGGGGGATAAAACACCAGCTTTCATCTACATTTCTACATTAAAATACATTTAAAGGACTCTTCTTTCATGGCTTATGAGCTGAATTTATAAGACAAAAGTGAATATTTTCGTTCATAAATGGAGAGGATTCATTGTTGGAATGACAGTGATTGAAAATACATGTTGCTATTGATAACTGTGTTTAAGAAGTGTGTTATAGATGAATCTCATCGATCAGCATGTCATGCAGAGTCACTCAGATGTTCTGATTCTGTTGGAATCCATCACCATCAATAAAAACACACTCGGCTCTGCGTTTGCTCTATGTGACGGAGTTTCTCCGTTCAGGGAGTGAAAGGCGTTCAGGGGTCCAAGGTGATGAGGAATCACCTCGAACAGCAAGAGAGCTACTTACTCTGATCCAGCAGCCATATCTGAGTAAGACGTTTCAGGTGTGGTGACTCCCAGCGCGATTACTATGCTCATGACGTCCAGCACAGCGACGCGTGGGAGGGGGGGGAAGAGGGGGAGGAGGGGGAGGAGGGGGAGGAGGGAGGGGACAGGATGGGACGGGGGAGGAGGCGGCGCACGAGGAGGAATCACAGGGTCCCAGCTGCAGGAACACAGCACTCCAGAGGTGGGGCGCCTCCGAGCCGTAGACCACGGCTCACGGTCATGGGGGATCTGAGCAGAGGGCACAAGAACAAACCGTCAGCTCCACACGGACCAGTCTGGACTACAGGAACACCTCAACCACACACCACTCAGGGGATATGCATCTTTCATGGTGTCATCCACGCACGGCCTGAACTCTTTAGAGCAGCTGACGGTGCAGGAAGCAGCTGGCTGCTGTCCATGGCGGCCGGCGTCACTTGGAGGAGGCCATTACTTCAGCAACATTTCGGTTTACACAGGCTGAAACCCGTCGTGTTTTAAAACGAAGTGTCTTGCATCATTTAGCAATGAATGTGAACATTTTCAACAGCCGACACGGGCCCAGTAATTCACGGGAGACACACGAACCCTGCCTTTCCAAATCAGGACGGTGGGAGAAGTGGGTTACCGGGTCGGCGAGGAAATGACTTCAAATGTGAATGTCTGAATATATCCGACATGACTCCGCCCAGCTGACATGTCAAAGCCATGTTGCTCATGTACCTGCACCCCCGCCCCCAAAATATCACGAGTCCAGCTAGCTTTCTAATGAGCTGTCACTGAACCGAGTCCTGGAAGAAGAGTGGAACATGAATTCCATGGACCTCAGAGACCATCTCAGTAAAACAAGGGGTCTGTCTGTTTTCCACACAGTGCTACCAAAAGCTATCAAAACTGTTCAAACACAGGTGTGACATTTCCTCGAGAAATCTTTTTCATAACTTTCTATCGTGGCATCCACAGGTGAGTGAACAGCAAGCTCAGCATCCAGTGAGACTGCTTCTCGTCCTGGAATAAGACCAGGAGCCTTCGAAGTGTGGCGTACTTCAGGTCAAGAAGTGACAAATGATCAGTACTCTGTAAAACTTAACTGGTCTATCTCAGGGGCCCAATCTGATGCGTCCAGAGAAAGTGGCAACACAAGCATATGGTTATTGACGAAATGGCAGGATGGTCTGTATTATTTGTTAGGTTTTCAGAAGAACGATGGCTGTCTTCGGATGAGAAGCAGGAGACTCACACTGTTTGTGGGAAGGTTTTGAGAAACGTCAATGCACATGCATATTTGATAATATTTATTTTTTTACATTTCTAATCGTACAGGTGAGATTTCATATTTCATGTTGTTCAAAATAAAATGAGGACAAACGACTAACTATTTATTTTTAAATCAGTCATTCAGATTGGTTGATTAATCAAAAAAGTCAGTGAAAAGATTGCTCGATAAACATAAGCAGCAGTAGCTTTAATGCATGTGGCTTATTTAAACGTGAGCAGCAGATACAGCTGAAACAAACGCTCTGAATCTGAGAACCTGGTGGAAGAGGCAGAGAAACGGCAGCCGGCTGAGCTGAGGCATGGGCAGCTCAGCGCCACATTACACAAGGAAGCCATCTTCACTGGAGGGTCAGTCATTAAATATGCCGAGTCACGTTGACGGCGAGGCCCTGGGAGGCAGCTGTGAGGGTGTGCAGTTAGAAGGAAACCTGGTTATGGACACGGTGTGACAGGCCCGCATGCTGATCCAGAATAGAGGGAGGACGGGGGAACATTCAAAGACCTAAAAAAACAAGCATGGGCTGAAGAGTGCTGCCCACGATTCCCCCAAGGCTGCACTACCACAGGAGGCCAACAGGAGGCGCCGTCAGGTCAGACGCTGAAGGGTGAGTCATCCAAAGGGAGGCCCTGCCCTCTGGTCATGTGACTGCTGAAACACTGACCCACACTGCTCTGCTCTGCTCACACAGGGACAGCAGCAGCAGGAACAGGCCTGTCTGGGCTCTGGTCACATCCTGAGGACTAAACTTCCTTCACAGCGGAGTCATCCTCCGTTCAAACACACAACACAACACAACACGCAGCGCCGGCCTTCACGGCAAGACATACAACTCTGTCAACGGTCTTCACCAAAGGAATTCCATCCCGAAAGATTGCAAATGCTGTAATAGTTGTCATTTTTAGTTTCAGTAAATAAACGACTTTGTCTTCCACACAGACATACAGGTGAAGATGAGATTCTTCTTGATGTGGACTGATCCATGGTGAGCTTACTGAGAGCTGGGGTCTGCAGACCCTCTGTAGAGGAAAACTGAAACTTTCAGAAAACATTTCACTTTCTTTTTTATTTTATGTTTATTCTGCACTTGTCTTCAAAAAGGCCTCTGGCTAAAAACAGCTTTAAAAAAAAGCTAAACCATAGACGGAAGAGCTATAAATGGATAAAGTAGCTCAAACCGCAAAATACAGGAAGAGCAGCTAAAGTGGTAAAATCACAGTCCAAAGGGTTAACACTACTACCACAGCTGAAAGTGTTCTATTTGCAAACGCACAATAGATATAAACAACTACAATGGCAAAAATAGAAAAGATGTGCAAAATTGCAAAAACAAGAAAAAGAAAATATCGTTTAAATTGACTTTAAAAAAAGAATAAACTAAAAACTGTAGCTATGAAGCATCATGGAGGCAAGGTCAGTTTTTAGTAGGTAAAGCATTTCTTCAATCTTCATTTCAGATAACATGTTTTCTTTCTTTTGTTTGTTGGAAAGCCACAAAAACAGATCGTTTCGTCATAAAGGCTGCAGATATCTGTGGCAGATGAACACGGAGGAGAGACATGCAGAGCTGAGCTCCAACATGTCTCCAGTAACTTCATCTCCTATAGCTGTAATTCTGTGATCGCAGCACGGTACACATGTAAAATGTGTCCTTCTCCAAACTAGTCCATTAATACACAGAATATTCAACATATAATTTAGAATTCTAAAGGATTACTTGCAGCAGAGGTAAATTTGAATCAGGCTGTTTTAAGTGTGGCTCATTAAAAAACAGAAAATGGACGGACAAAGTGTGTAATCTGTTTTAATATGATGGTGCTGAGTGGAGCCCGTTCAGCTCAGAGCGGCTGCAGAGTCTCCCTCCGGACCGTCACTGGCTCTCCAAAATGACCGGCTTGCTCCCACTTGGCTCACAAAGGGAGTCAGTCGTTGGGCCTCTTCCAAAAGTACCAGACGGTGAAGCTGTGAGGTAAATTCCATATGAAGGAGAGCCTTTCTTTACCTCCCTCTCCCTCCCGCTCTCCTTCTCTTCCCCCAGCACCTCCCTCCCTTCCTTGTTCCTCTGGCCATGAATAAAGGCTCAAATTACCAGCAGTCTCAACAAAGTCTTTTCTCCTCACTAGAACAGAGGCCATTTTGGAGACAAGTCGAAGGGGGAGGGACATCCAAACAAAATGAACAGCAGAGGAGACCCCTAACACACTCGTCTTCCCACATTGTTAGTCACTGACAACTAATTCTGAATTGTTGTAATTTCAAAAGGCATCTCCAGAGAGAAACAATGAGCACATTTCTTCGGGCAGGGAGGCACATACAAAACAGCTTCAGTCTCCAAAATATACACATTCTCCATACTAATCAATCCACAATGAACTGGACCCGAAGAATATATCAGCTGAAAACACATCTACTCATGTGGGACACCAAAAAGAATCCACAGAATGAACGTTCTGGAGGTACAGCTAGAAAAACCAAACAGAACCCCGCTGCTGCAAACCTGAGCATGTTACCAGCCGTCCTGTTACCTTGAGCATAAAACACTCACATGTACAAGAGGAAACACTGTCCCGTTCACATAAAGGATCAATACAGTGATCAGACTGACTGTCCTCCCACTCTGTTAGAGGATCAATCCCATGATGCTTTGTGGCATGACCGCATGACCCACAGCCAGCCTTTGCAGGAGGCACTGGAGCTGATTTATTAGCTCGTTGTTTCTTTTTTAAGATAAAGCAAAGAGAAACTTCCTCCTTGTTCAGAGTCGGATCAGGAAAAGAGAGCAGCCTTTTTTCTCTAAACCTCTGGCACTTTTACACGTTTTCAGTGAAAATGACTCACTTGGCTACTTTTGGGGTGTTGTGTTTACACAACAGAGAAACTGGAAGCTTTTTAAAAACACGCAGAACAGTGAAGTGAACAAGTGCAGAATTAAACAGCACTTCTCAGATGAAGTGAACATTCACTTTGCCGTCACCTGGATCACATGAGGAGACACAGGTTTGTCTTAAATACAGATACAGAGTACCTCAGACTGTTGCAGCACAGCACTGCTACGAGGGGAAGTCAGCATGAAGGCCTGGCTCTATCCCGCCTCGTAACAGTTCAGGCTGCGGCTGAAACGGCGAGTGGAGGTCTTTCTGGTTGCCCTGCTCTCCTGTCACCTGAGAAGCTTTAAACGCCACAGGCTGAGTGTTGCCCTTGGCCACAGTGTACCATCCTCGGAGACATCCTTCTAGCAGGGTAACACATCTAACAACAGGGCTCCAGCCATCAGATACCCCTTTCTCACTGCAATTAGCGGGTCGACCCATGTTTTCAACCCGCTAAATTAGAGCTGGGCGATATGGCCTCAAATCAATATCATGATATATTGAACAACCTCAATAACGATAAATGGACGATAACTACCGGGGGGGTGGATATTTAATCACAGCTTTATATTGGATTAAACTTGTGACGGTTTACTGTGGGCTCAGGTGGTGCAAACATTATTATTTTATTTCTCATTATATGGGGTCAATTTTCTAGAAATTCTATTAGATTTATCAAGATTTGGGTACAAAACATATCTATGTATTGTAACTTTCACAGCAACAGACGTCCAGATCCGACAGAACTCTGCTGTTAATGTAAATGTCTTCTCTGTCGGCTTTAGGGAAAATCCGATGACTGGAAGACTATGGAAAATTATTAATGTTCCGTGGTTCCAGATGTTTCCAGTGTGATGTGGTGTTATGAGCAGCTGAGAATGGAACACAACTGGACGTCTACCTGTCCCTGAGGTACAGATGAGCCCAACTTGTTTGTTTACGATTTCCTCAGTTTCCTGTCCACACAACATCGCTTCAGGAAATATCTACATCCACGCAACACAAGGACTCAAAACGATGTAGTTCACCTGCCAGGCCTTCAGATGGCGCTGTCACTCTGACACAGAAGCTCCAAAATGGAGAAGAAGACACGGAGCACAGACTCAGAGCTGCACATGCAGCGTGATATAAACAAACACACAGCACCAGAACATACGGCCTGTTCAATGAAAGAGCATGAGGAGCTTCTGCAGGAAAAATCAGCCAATCAGCTGGAGAGGAGTTTTACTGTCGGGGACGGTCGACCAGCAGTAATCTGCAGCCCTGCAGGCTGTTAGCCTGTAGCCGGTAGCGGCTAAACTAGCATGTCTCCATGCTATGTGTCCAGAGATCATGTCTGCTGGTTGGGATGTTCAGAGGGTCGAGCGGCGTCTGTCTGCTCTGCTGACAGCTTCTTCTGCTGGTTGCTGGGATTCTAAACAGGAGTTGGTGGAGTCGCGTAGCGCAGCGTCTTAAAGGGACATGAACACAGCCCACCTACACAGCCAAAGTGGACTTTTATTTTCATTTTTTTTAAAATACCGAATTTACCGACATGGGCAAAATGATGTCAGTTAGCGCAGTAAATCGCGGTATCGATTAATTTTCGGTTTATCGCCTAGGCCTACGCTAAATACTGGCTTCTAGACTCCTTTCCCACCGCCTGCAGATGCGGGTCTAGCCACCTGCTGGCGAGCCGCATCGCTGCGTTTTCCCGCGCTGATGGTGTCCCACGTTGATGACATCATCAGTGCGACGGAGCAAAACGACAGTAAACAATGCAGCGGAACACAGTCCCTGTTACCTGTAGACGAATCTCCTCTTCCCCACGGATCAGGGGAAGCTCTCTGGTCTCGCTTGTTTTGCCAATGCTGGGTCATGTTGACGAAGGAAATCTCACGCTGTGTCCAGAAACAACAACTAGCGCGCTAACGTAGCCGCGCTGCGTCAACGTCATCATGTAAGTTCCCGGATGTGTCCCTCCCACTAAAAGTCGGTAGAACCTGACCCGGTAAATTCCCGGGTCGATTGCAGGGTCCAACGACCCGGGTCGAAATGCCGGTAAAACCCTTTCCCACTGCCATGAGGAGCCGATTGTTAGCGGGTTCAAACGGGTTTTTTGGCCAGTGGGAAAGGAGTATCAGACATGGTGACGAGTTCACCAAATTAAAAGCATCCATGCTTGGCTAAAGAGCCCCTCCACTGTCTGCATGCAACACTCAGGAGGCTACAGTGGCTTACACCAGCACTGGTCTGCTTCAAGCTTTCTGCATTTTGTCGCACTACAACCACAAATACAAATGTCTTTTATGAGGATTTTTTGTGTGAGACCAACACACTGTGCCATATAATAGTGAAGTGGAAGGAAACTGATACATGATTTTCCTTTTTCTAAATAAACTGAACAGTGTGGCCTGCAGAAGTCTTCCTCCCCCTTTCCTCTGATCCCCCTAAATAAAATCCAGGTCAACCAAGAACCTTCAGAAGGCACCTAATTAGTAAATAGACTCCAGCTGTGTGCGCTCTAATCTCAGTCTAAATACAGCTGTTCTGTGAAGGCCTCAGATATTCATTACAGGACATTTGTGAACAAACAGCATCATGAAGACCGGGGAAATCGGTGGATGTTTGTCATTAATTGAGCCGATTATCCCGAGTGCACAAATTGCTCTTCGGACCAGCATTAGCATCCGGATATTAATTCAGAGATCCGGGTTTTTCCCTGCCCACCACTGCCATGCTGCAACGCTCCTATCAAGACTTCACTTGCATTTTCACTTTACACTGAAACGGAAGAAACAAAGCTATGACCACCACCCTAAACTGCCATTAGCAGCCAAACACTGCCTGTGTGTTTGGACACTTCCAGCCACCACTGCATGGATACTCCTAGTCAGTAGGGCCCGATTATCCGGAGCACAGAAGTTACTATTTGGACCAGCCCAACTGTAGACCTACCAAGACAAGGCCGCTGTCCTGAAGTGACATGCTGGGAAAGACAGCATTGGTGAGAAAAGCAGCTCAGAGGATCATGGGAACTCTGGAGGAGCTGCACAGATCCACAATCTGTCCACAGGACAGCTATCAGTCTGCACTCCACAAAACGACGACAGGCGAAACCATCTAATCTGACTTAGAGTCAGCTACTTCAGAGAGAAGAATGGACAAAAAGTTGAGTGAAAGCTGGTAGAGACAAACTCCTACAGACTTGGATGGGACACCACCGCACGTGCAGATCTATCTACTACAACTGAAATGCTCAGTTTCAGGACCAGCATTCTGGGGAACCTGTGTGTTCTCTGTTTACACGAGGGCAGATAAAACTTGGCACACGGAAAGCAGTTTCAAAAAGACAACGTAATGAAAATCAAAGTTTGACCATTTCATTTCAAAATCTTTAGTAAACGGATCCTTGGATTGAGGCTGGACAGTAAAAGCTGTGAAGCCACATGCGACACTCTGACCCCCCTACGCTGGCTCCATGTGCAGCTCCCGCAGAATTACATGTATATAAACACTGCCATCTAAATTTTAACTGTGCTCCACAGCAGACTGTCTCTTAAAGGCTCTCCTGTCTTTAAGTTTGACACTTGAAATATATGTGGCATCTCTATAAGTCACTTGCCCACTACCTTTCACTCCAGGTGATAAATGTTTAATGTTCAGACCACACTTAGTAAGATATCAAGAATAAATCCAAATTAAGACCATAGAGGTTCTTTAAAGTTGGCTGGTATCCACACTGGTACTGCATAAACAACTTTTATTCACAATTTTTTCAAGTGCCAAGGCAGCAGTTAAACAGGATGAAAATTGTCTGTGGGCTACCGTCTATTTCCAGTTCAGCAACTAGGGATGTCCCGATACGATACCGATATGGCAACCTTGAATTTTGGCCAATACCGATAAAGGTCCGATACGGTATCAGCGTGAATCATACATACTTTGATTACTTATTTTGTGAAGTTTCATTTGGAAAAAGCTTGATCAAGTGATGTTACACAGAGAACAATAGCAACAGTAGGTATGAGAAAAACTGACCCATTTATTATTAACCAACTGGTTACAACAATTTCAACCTTCAACATAACACCTGCAGTGTTCTACAGTTGAATAAAATAAAAAATTAAATAAATCAGAAGACGCTTAAAAATAACCTAAATAACTCCAATAAAAACAAATTATTCTTTTAAAGTGCAAACAATTCAAGTCCACTTCAGATATTTTTTACTGTCAGAAGTGCTGGAGTGGAAAATGGACTGCTTAACTAATATCGGAGATTTTAGATACAATCCGATAAAATCCGATATTCGTTTTTTGGCTGATATTGGACCGATATCCGATATCAATATCGGATCGGGACACCCCTATCAGCAACAGACACAGATCAATAAAATTACTTAAAGGCTTATCAAAAAATAAAAAAGAAACAAATAAAGGCAGTAGTGAACTGTGTGAGATGCCAACCGGTGCTGTGCATTGTTTTATTTTAATAACCTATCTACACCAACACAAACAGATTAACAGTGCAGCCTCCATTCCATTTTCACCGGCGAGGGCGGGTCATAGTCTCCCTGAAGAAAACAGGGTCCAGACAATAGGCCGCAATCTCTGCTTCCTGTCGACCAGTTACAGATTAACTGGTTTCCCTGTTAACTAGTAACCTTCAGTGTCCGTCACTGCTGCTAGAAATGGCAGATGTTAAGTCTAACAGAAGGTACGACACTTCCAGACCTGATCGTAAACATCGGCCTGGCCACGGCAGGGCTCTTCACCTCTCGTACTGTCTCCAAGCAAATCATTCAGCCTCGTCGACATCGCCCGGCTCTCCCTGACAGAAATGCTGCCAAATAGCAGAAGTGGTGCGTTTTTCTTTTTTGAGACCACCTGGCTTCATGAGCGGCTTGCATACTGTCTTTTCTTTCTCACTTCTGAGTCGTCACGTGACGAAGTCCCATCTGAAAACCTTATCACCAGTCATCTCCCCAAACATCAGTTCAGACAAACCTTTTAGCCTACTATTAGTTTTGAATCACAAGTCTATTACACTGAAAACTCAATCACATATGCATAGGTGCTGGACAAGCAGTCATTAAGAAATCTACTATGAAAAAATAATTAAAATCGTTCCCATTTGTCACCTGTCATTGAAGAAATATTATGTGAATGTGATGCAATGTTATTTATTGTACCTTTAAAGAATTTATATTTAGAAAAACAGACTTCATTTCCACCAAAGACGCTGGTTTTACAGAGACAGAACAGTCTTCACTGTCATTGATAAAAACAACGAAGCCGTAAACACTGGTTTGATATGTGATGAAAAACTAACCAATAACACAAAGCCATGGCACATGGCTAAGTGACTAACATGGTCAAAACAACCAAACCAGCTAAAATTCAATTTAATTTACAGTATGTAGTGTCAAATACAACTCCGTCATCAAGGCACTGTAACGGAGGAAAACCCACTGCAGCTATTTGAGCATGTGGAGGAGACGGTGGCGTTTTAAAAACACTCAAACGACTAAATACATTTCTAGAGGAGCTTAATATGGGGATAAAGTGCCTGCATGTCTAATTGTAGGCTAATCCTGGCATGTTGTGATAGCAACATAAATACACCCTCTGTGAATTTGTAGCTAAAATGAATGTCCAGGTTTAAGTTAAACGGAATGTGGCGTCAGAGTACACCATTTGGCAAAAGCACATTTTTTTTGGTGATAAAGAAGCAGACCTGACATCAGACTCATGTCCTTGAGCTACTGCAGAAAAACAGACACACTGTGGTTGTATCAAAGCTAACAAGTTGGATGGACACAGTTTCATCGCTACCATGAAGGCGATACACAATATTTCCAGGAAAAATGGTGCTTTTTGTTTTGACTGACAGACTCATCACAACTCAACATGGTAAATTTTCAATTATTGCTGAAATGAATTGGACCATAGCAGAAAGCACTGAGATAACCGTCTGTCAGTCACTTCTACAGACTACTGCACCCCAACACGCAGCTGTTGCTCTGAGGAGAGTGATCTTTGCTTATAGGGGCACATTTTTACACAAGTGTACAGAATAAAAGAACCAGAAACACCGAACACATGTTACATACATTTTGAATATCACTGTCACAATGACATTCTACTGCAGTTACTGACATAAATGTTTATATTATGAAATCACTGCAGTCAGAAACACATCCTCATCAGGTTCTCTAGAGAAAAAATTCCAATAATGTCCAGTAAACTCCCTCTGACCCCATCAAACAAAATATTGAGGTTCTTCAGTGAAGTCTTTGTTTGGGTTTATACAAGGACAGAAACAGCAGACAAACAGGACAAATCAAACAAACTGTCACTTGCAACAATAGGAGGTGAAACTGTGCGTTTTGTTATAAGGAAAAGTTCAAGCTGTGTTTTCCACCTGACGGTCCAAATAAACCACTGCAGGCTTCCCTGGTTTAAGTGACCCTGCAGGATAACAGCTGAACGTCGCCCTGCTCGTACTGCGATCATGATACAACCGGTGATCAACACTGATGTAGATGATGCTCATGTCTTTGTGTAACTTCCACGCTGCACGTCGTCGTGGTTTTTTCCAGACATGGAGCAGTTTGTGCTTCTGCCCTGGACTACGAAGTAGGCTTCACATACCTGGGATATTTCTGCGTTACCTGGGCTGACTTACTCTGACATTCCAAATTCTGATAAGACGAAGCAGGTTATCAGCTTGGTAATTTAATCTGGGGGCGGGTATCCACTAACCCTGCACAACAGCTGACATAATGGAGGATGAATTATTGTTCTCCAAAAATATGAAGAATTCAAACACATCATCCAGGATTAAAGCAACACTGTCGCTGCAGCAAAAGTAAGGAAGGAATGCTGGGAGAACATCGCTGATTGTTAATCAGTGACTTCAAGAGATTGTAAAATCCTTCATCGGAAAACATAAACTACGTGTCGGGCTCCGGTCCTCGAGGGCCAGCATCAAGTGGCCCACTATCAGGCTTTGTTTGTTTTTCCAAGCTTGATGACGTCAACATTAGACTGAGGCATGCTGAAGCAGGGACAGATTGAACACATGTAGGACGCCGACCCTCGAGGACCGCAGTTTGAGCAGCCAGCACTCTGACCACTCCATTTCTTTATATTCCAGCACAGACATTTGGGCAGACCTTCTTCCTTCAGTTTAGAAGTTCCATTAAGTCCTTTGGAGGCTCAGCTCCCCGTGTTGGAACCTTTTCTGTTGGAAGATTAATTCCTCAAGTGACATCTCCAGTAGTTGTTTTTCTATAAATTCCTGGTTCTGCCAAGTGTGACCATTATTATGAAGTAGGCATGCGCCGATATGAAAAATTGATTTAACAATATTGGCGGCCCAAAATATCCCGATTCACGATATTGTCACGATATTGGCACGTTGCTTTTAATACTGTTGAAAATGCCCAAAAACACTGAAATCTGTCAACATCTGTCAACAACACTGTGCATTTTAACATGCCTGAGCAAATTTTGATAAAGTCGAGGGAAAAAAAATGAAACTTTTAACCTCGCCTATTTTTTTTTTTCCAGATTCCACATTGAAAAACACCATGATAACAATGAAGCAGCCATAAAGCTGCCGCTGACTGCATTTACCAGCTCCTGGACTACAACTGGACCAGGTTTCATGAGATCAGCATAAAGCACAGAGATTTTATAGTGTTTAGTTTGGATAGAACCAGGAGAACCCTTCATTTGGCCATTTGGAGACCAACCTATGCCAAACTATAATAAGTGGGTTTATAACTTATTTGAAAGGAATCTGACTTTAAAATACTTTCAATTTCCACTACAGGAGTCTGTATATATGCAATTCAGCCTTTGGCTCTGATATTTAGCCACTATATTATACGTTTCTGCACAGTTTTTGTGCAGAAACTTAGCAGAAACATATCATTGTGCACAGTATAAAATACTTTTTAATAAATGACTGAGCCATAACATTTAGTTTCCAACTGAAATATATTTATAACAATATAATCAATAAAAAAAATAGCCAATTATATGACAGGGGAAACACAAAAAAGTGTGCAGTGTGCACCGCTGCGTCATAGAACCAAGATGGCGGCGGCGCTCGTGCGGTTACGTTCAAAGAAGTCTCCCAGCTGGATGATGCCTCAGTCACGTGTAACGTTTGAATGCTCGCCAGACGTGCAACGTCAACAAACTTTATTTAAACTCCCAAGATTAACGACAAGCCCACAAGATGGCGACAATAACATTCAGGTGCATGACGCTCTTTCACTACTCCAGAGGATTATGAGTTTAGTTTTGGTCAGAAGAGAGCGTGGATAGATGGAAAATGACCACAAAACGGTAAGGAAATAAAATATGGTGTGTTTGGTGTGAATAGCTTTGAGATTTGGTGAAGAGGTGTGTGAGAAACATTCAATCTGAGGTTCTGGCTGTGAAATGTGAAGCTGGGTTTTGGGTTTGTTTTGCCGCTGATGGGAGGCGGTCGGCTCAGAGAATATTCTGCCTAGTGTCTTCTTAAAGGGATACTTCAATGCTGTGAAATATTAATGCAAAAGTACCAGATTGAGTTGTTTATGCGAAGATTGCTAAGACGGAACTACTTACTAAACATGGCGTCTGGACGTAGTGATTTCAAAACGCTACAATATTATTTGTTGGTGTTCCACAGCGTAGTGAATGTGTGGATTATAACGTGTCCACCAAAGTGTTTTGGGGTTGTTGGATTGTGTATTTGATGAGTTTGACGAGGGGAACCAAAAATACAATCCACTTCCATTGTGTCCGTCCCGAAAACCTTCCCCGACTCACCTCTGAATAAACAATAGCTCGCCCTAGGGTTGAGCGGTATGAACAAAATCTTATATCACGGTATCAGAAATTTGATATCACGGTCACGGTATATATTTTTACTAGGGCTGTCATGATATCAAATTTTCTCTTGACGATTATCGTGGGCAAAAAATATCACGATAACGATATTATCACGATATCAGCAAAAATTTAACTAATAATGGTACAAACATTTAGATTCATCTTTAATTTTATTTTTGTTTGTTTTCTCTCTTTTCCCAGATGAATTACATTCAGAATACCTGTCAAATGAGGTGTTGAAACAATATGAGAACAGTGACTGTACAACTGCACACAAAAAGTGTAGTTACACTCAACTAATTAAAATCTGATGAGCTGATTAACAGAGGATCCACAGCAGAGGCGTAATTTACGTAGGGTTGGTGGGTTATGAAAACCCACGGGCCCTGTTGGGGTGAAATCCTGTACCACCACCACACTGCCGAGAACTTTTGTTTGTTTGTTTGTTTAAATCCGAGGCGGAATGAGCAGCAGCGGCTTCTCTCCGGCCAGAGGCGCCGCTACTGGCTAGGGCCCTGAGCTGAAGGGGGTCCCGAGGAACGGCTGACATCAGTCAATTTCAATGACAAATTTAAGGCGCTAGACGCTGCAACGACAACATGTCGAAAATCCCCCGCATGGGGCCCTTTTCCGAGTACTCACCGGTTAGTTGCTAGAAGGGGGCCGGCGGAGAAAGCGGCGGATATCAGCGACACAACTTGAAACCCCCCGGACACATTACAATGACACGTCTGGAACCTACCTTATGGGGCCCCACTACTACCCGGCTTGCATCAACGTGCAGTCAGTGTTGCTAAACACACTTTTTTCGGGTTAGGATAGAGCGTCTCGTTGTCGTTGTCGGCCACCGCCGACATGTTTAGTTCACTCGAGACGCTCGCTAACTGGGAGCTAGCTAGCTAGGAGCCGGGCCGCTACCGCTGCTGCTGTGTTTACATGTGAGGAGAGGGGGAGAGGTGGGGATGCTGCAGGAGGGAGATGAAGCAAGGCGGAAGAACAGGAGCGGATTTTGAAAATACACGTTTCAAGTGGCACTAGATCCTCTTTACGATATTATCATGTGCGCATTTTGAGCACGATATTGAAATTTCATTTTTTATTACCACGATTATCGTCAATACCGGTTTACCGCGACAGCCCTAATTTTTACCCTGTAAATTCAAATAATTGCTTAGAAATAACCAAACTGTCACATTTACTCATTTTCCTCTTTTATTTTTTAAACTCCGGTTGATAAAACTTCAATTATAAAAAAAAACAAAAAAACAATCACAGCATGAAAGAACTGAAAGAAAGAACTGAGTTTTTATCGTCACTCCTGGAGCCGCTCGTCTCTGTGTCCGCCATTATGGCTCCCACCTCTCCTAGCTACGCTGGTGTTGTTCACGAGCGCACCCTGTGCTTACCTGACCAATGAAACGCAGCGAACAAACCCCGCACGATGTTGGGATACGCCGTGAAAATGCACAAACGCACCCAAACAATTGCGCTCCGGCTGTCCTGTTAGCGAGTTCAGACGACTGTCCACCGACTCAGAGAGCTGCAGCAGACATCTGCTCTCTCTTCGGTATAAACGGTATGGCAAAATTTCAACCGGTATACACTTTTACACCGTCACACGGTATTATACCGTCATACCGCCCAGCCCTAGCTCGCCCTCATAAAAACAGTAAGTATGCTGTTCAAAATGACTAAGGAATTGCGCTAAATGGGCCAATTTGCCAAAATGTTGAAGTCTCCCTTTAAAGTGCAGCTTTTCTCGTTTCATACAAGGCCCAGTATGTTGGAGCAGACGGATCTCTGGTTCTGTTGCGTTTTGTGTCGGGAGGTGCAGCTGAGGGGGGCTGTACAGTGTGCGTCGGGCTGAACGCGTTAATGCCTCGTTTTTACAATTACAATTATTACAATTACAATTTCATTTAGCAGACGCTTTTGTACAAAGTGACGTACAACAGTGGGGGCATTTCAGGGTGCAGTGTCTTCCCCAAGGACACTTCGACATGCAGACGAGGGGGGGGGGAATTGAACTCACAACCTCCCGATTGTGAGACGACTGCTCTCCCCACTGAACCACAGCCGCCCCATAAAATCATATCATCCTGGCATAAAATTACTTACTTTAGGGGTTTTCTATGGATGTGGGACTCTTGTGGTGGTTTGTAGTACACTTTGCTGCAGAGGTTTTGACACCTTGGGTAAGTCCAATAGCTGTTTGTTTCAGTAACGGGCTTGTCTCCAAATGAAACAGACGATATGTTGTAAATGATGTGATATGATAATCTTGGCTATGCAATATCGTAAATTGCGATTATATCGTAAATTGGCACATCCCTACTATGAAGCTCATGATTTCAGATGTAATCCTCCTGGGTTAAAGGGACTCGAGTGAAGAACAAGAAGGACCTCCGTCAGAGCTCAGTGAGAAGGCTTAATTTATTACGTCTCTCCCTAAAAACTCTCTTCTCCTCTCACCATGGACCAACCAGGATCTTCCAAGAATGGGCGAGTCCTTCGAGCCTGTGTGTTTGAGCTTTCCTCGTTGTTGTGCTGCTCAGAGAGGCAGCCCCTCCCGCACCGTGAAAACACTCCGTTTCCCACGTTCACGTCACACGGAGAAGATGCTCCCCTGAGCCCCCCTCCCGCAGGCCCTCGGCAATCAGCGTTGCCGCTTTTTGTATCTCTGATTACAGAGATAAACTTTAACCATCGTCTGAAAGCAACAATCAAGCAAGAGCAAGAGTCTGAAGGGTCTGAAGGGTCTGAAGGGTCTGGAGGGTCTGGAGGGTCTGCGCTTGGTGAGTTTCTCACAGGAAAAGACGTTTTCGCGCGTCTTTTCGTGTAGAGAAGCTAGAGCTAAAGAGCTAAAGCTAACCCTTAGAGACGCTAACGAAGAGCTGATTGGTTGAAGTCCGCTGTCAGTTAAAGTCCACAGGGGGAGAGGCGGGATTTTCAGTGAAACGGAGCGTTTTCTCTTCCGGGTTTCAGAATTAGCCCCAGAAAATCTTTTATTTCACACAAAATTACTTTTCCTTAGCGCCAAAAATAAACTATTACCATGTTAATGCCATTTCTAGAGTTTGGACCAGCTAAAAAAGCAGGATACAGCCCCTTTAATGTGAAAAATCATTTCAGAGTTCATTACAGAGACGCCTTTCTACACATGAGTTTTTCTTTTGATTTATCGAATGTAATGGACTCCTCTCATCTGAGATTCTGATGGATTTAAGACCTTCATGTCTCCTATTTTCACATCTCTACATATTCATCAGAGCCTGGATGAGCCAGACTTATTAAACCAGGTAAGTCAGTAGGGAATTTCTATGCCGGTGCCTGCACAGTGTCCACTTGAGCAAACCTCCACAACACAATAAGCACAGTGAGAATACAGCAGCCTACAGTCTGCCCCCGCACACATGCTTGGAGCAGGCAGGATATGAATAAATGTGACGTCTTCCAGCATTGGCAGGCTGAACTGCACTGCTGAGCTCCAGGAGGAGGAAATTAAAGATGAAGAACAGGTAAATCAACTCAGCTCGATGAAAGACGCAGGGCACGGCGGCCTCATTATGCCTCTGCTTCAACTCCACACATCTTATAGCGCGTTCGTGCACTTCCATCTCCATGCTGTAATATTTAAAAATATAAAGTAAGGCTATTGGTAGGACTAAATCATATCATGGCATCTCAGTATTTGATACAAGAAACATGCTAATTATTTCAAATTGGTTTTGGTTGATGTATAAACAATTAGACTTTTCCAGTTAAACAATAAAATCATAACTATTTTCTGTTAATGTAGCTGTTCTCTGCTTTTTGCATATCCTATAATGTCAAGTGTGCGTAGTTCAGGGCTGCAAGGATGAGTTTACGCAATCGAAAATTTCACCAACGTTAAAATCTGAGTGTGGACTAATCATCTTAGTGTTATTGTTGTTGTAAACTTCTGTATGATAGAATCATAACAGCTGCTTCATGTTGCTCAGTACAGAAAGTGCTAGGGGCAGTATCACTCCATGTTTACATCCTGCAAAAAAAAAAAGACAGGAAAACAATTGAGCCAGGGCAGCATACCGCAAAAAGACACATAGCGAGTCTATGTTCTCCTCTTTACACAGTGAACACGCAAGGAAGTGGAGGAAGACGCTACAAACACACTTTTACAACTAAAACATTCACACCAGAAATATGCGGTGGGTTAAAGGTAAAGATCGCGGCAGAGGATGCAGGCAGTGCAGCCGTCAGTTTTCTGTGGAATATGGGGGGAAGAGCCTCGAATAGTTCAACCAAGTTTCCAAAGTTTGGGAACATTTTAGTGGGGAAAAAAAAAAAAACACAGTGTGAACTTTCATTCCTTCAAAGCACTACAGCCAAGAACCAACACCTTGAAAAACCAACACCGACACCCCGGCAGTAGTGATTTGGATTTTAATGTTCATTTGTTTAATGTAACAGTAGCTTACAGGTGCTTAAAAATCAGCAGAACAATCTTGACTAATCTAAAACTGCTAGATTAGTCTACAAAGTAATGTTTAGTTGCAGCCCTGGCATAGTTTAAATATAACTTCAGGAATGAACTTCATGTTGCTTGGAGTGCTGCACATGTTGAATGACTGGTTTTCTGCTAATGTGCGAGTAGGTGAACAAGAACAATGGGGGATTCAAAGCGTTGGTTGGAGTTCAGCAGCTCTTTTCCAAAGTGCACATTTAGAGCTCCATCATTTGCATACAAGCACAACATTTCTCCAAAACAGAAGCGAGTGAACATACTGTACGTCTCCGGATGTATGGAGGACATTTTCAAAATCTTTGCCGTCCCAGCGTGAACACTTTCTGAATGTAAAACAGAAAAACAGAAGTGTTTCTGGTGCACTGAAAGAAGCTCTTAGGTGCACTTTAGGAATGTCTCGTGCTGCTGTGTGAGTAAACTGCCAGAAGACTGGGTCCAGTTTTTACTACAGTGGGAGACCGAGTGGGCTGAGAGTTTGCCGTGTGCTCGTTGCAAAGCATTTTAAAAGTCCACGCTTCCAACTACAACAGTCAGATCTTTCACTGCCTATAGACTTATTGACAAATATATCTATTAATGTGAAAAAAAAAAAAACAAAGTCATGCATTCAGTGAACAGTCACTACTTGGCATGAGGCTAAAGCTGTGGTGTAGGTTTCACTTCAAAATGTGGGAGAAGATGAGGCTCAGTTTCTGATTTGCAATGAAAAGACATTTTTGATGGGTTTTCTTCTGTCTGTTGGCGAAGAAGCTTTACTTGGTATGAGGAGTGTAATCATTGTGTTCCTCCTGCCACAACAACAATCCAGACGTGAGTCTGGAAGTGAGCATGTCCTGGTACATGAAGGCTGTGATCTACCAGATTTACTGGACAACAGACAAACACACATATGAGCCACAGACTGCACAGGAAGACGATGTGGGATGAACAGCATATGATGAGTTGATGCACAGTCACCACACAGAACCCAATGTGTCGTCCTCACTGCATCAGGCTGCAATGTGGCTCTCATGGAGCCGAGCGGTCAAGCCTCCCGGGAGCGCAGCGTGACCCTCCACTAACCAAACCATGTCCAGCTGCCCGAAACGCACCGGGACCAGACCACACAATGAAGAACAACGGCCAAGAGGGAGTTGTGACAGGGGTGGGGGAGAGCACAGTCGACAGCAGGCCTAGCATGACACAAAATCAATCATCTGTTTCAGGGCAAACAAGTCAACAAGCCAAGCCTGTCTGAGGACGAGGATCGAGGAGAAGAAGCAAAGCTGAGTGCTGCTGCCAGTTTGGGCATGAAGACAACGGTCTGCACGGCTCTCAGGCAGAACACAAAGCACCGACTACTTTTTGGCATTAACAGCACACCCCTCAAACAAAGGCCAGAACCTCTGTATTTCCTGAAATCAACAGAGCAACAAATGCCCCGGGCACAAAACAACTGTGTACACTGGGTACCCAAAATGTTTCCACATGGGGGCTGTGAAAGTGCTGAGTGTGCGATAGGCTGAGGGCCGGGGATTCAACAAACGTCTGAAGAGAAAAATGACATTCAAAGCCCAAATCTGAGCGGGGCTGCCCTCTAACCTGAGCCCTGACTGTTGACTCCAGCCATGACCTGAGGCCGTCAGAGTATGGCTAAAGCTAGGGCAAACCATGGTTTTCTGATACCCCTTTCCCACTGGCCAAAAAACCTGTTTAAACCCGCTAATTCGTGGCAGTGGGAAAAGGTTTGACCCGGGATTTCGACCCGGGTCGTTCACCCTGCAATCGACCCGGTAAATTCCCGGGTCAGCTTTCTACTGGCTTTTAGTGGGAGGAACTTACATGATGACGTCGACGCAGCGCGGCTACGTTAGCACACTAGTTGTTGTTTCTGGACACAGCGTGAGATTTCCTTCGTCCAGACGACCCAGAAATGGCAAGATAGCGAGACCAGAGAGCTTCCCCTGATCCGTGGGGAAGAGGAGATTCGTCTACAGGTAACAGGGACTGTTTTCCGCTGCATTGTTTACTTTCGTTTTGCTCCGTCGCGCTGATGATGTCATCAACGTGGGACACCATCAGTGCGGGAAAACGCAGCGATGCGGCTCGCCAGCAGGAGGTGAGACGCGGGTCAGCAGGCGGTGGGAAAGGCGTCTAAAAAGGCGATAGTTAGCGGGTCGCAGACACGGGTCTACCCGCTAGTTGCAGTGGGAAAGGGGTATACAACATCAGCCACTTCCACTTAGGACCACCTGCTGAGGACAATTGGACCGCTTGCTGCTGCTTATTTCTCGCACTGCACGACACAATGCAACCACCACTTCACACACACTCCTACCTAAAATATTCCCTGTGTAAGACAACGACAAGATGAAGAGAGACAACCTCTGGTGAGCTTCTTTTAGCCACACAGCTGAAGAAAAACTCAAAAACATCATATATTCCATGAAGGCAAGTTCTTGTTTTCCCTGCATGCACTGCAGCCATAGTGTCCTGAAGGACTGTTAAACATGAGCAGCATCATAAGAGACCGTCTTCAGCTCCACTCTGATGATTAGCAGCTGCAAGGCACTCACCCCCTCCTTCAGTGCCGATGGCGGAGGAAAGCATCTCCGTCTCCATGGTAACCAGTGTGTGTCTGTGTGTGTGTGTTTGTGTGAGTGTGTCTGTGTGTGTGAGGATAATGCAACTGTACAGCTCTATAACATGCAGAGGGAGCATACAGCTCACCATCAGCCTCAAGCTAAGAGCCTAAGAAGCCAAATAGAGTACACTGGTATAATTAATCAAAACCTTTATGTTCTTTGAATTCTTGTTGTAGCAGAGCTGGTATATTTAAGAAGCTTTAAAAAAAGACACTGTCCTCACAACAGCACTATTCCTTGAAAATCATGTATCCATCACATCAGCAGCGTAGCAGCAGCATGAAGTTCAAATGAGCCATTGTGTTAAAGCTAGGGTTGGCGATTTGAATGAGATACATTTTTTTTTAAATACTGATAAAAATGATCTTTAGACCCGATGGGAAGCAATTCACAGCGTGTTTTTAAAGTAGTTTGGAAAATATCCGCTATCTACAGCAGGAGTAAAACGGGACAAACAGTAGCCAATAGTCTTGAGGGGACACCTTTTATTAAACCAATCAAATCCCTTCGCCGTTCGACCTACCCCGTGTGTACATGTACGCGTGCACTGACCCTGGTTCAGTGCGCGCATAGAAGGACGGGGCGTCGTTGCAGAACAGCGGAGACGAATGTTTTGGGGTTCACTCACCGTTCAGTGCGCCATACCTTGGCGTTGTGCAAATAAAGAAAAACGAAGAAACGAAGCATTGAGGACAGGTTACGCCAGGAACTCACCGCACGCGGGAGTGCCACGCGCGCCGTGAACGTCTCCGCTCCCAACGGGAGCTCCTCCAATGGGGTGGGAGCTGGGCGGAGCTAGCGAGGCGGAGCCTTGGCGAGATGCTAGATGCTAATGCTAGTTTTCCAAGATCGCCAACCCTAGCTTTAAATATGCACCTGCTCTGAGATAACATGAAGTGTGTGTGTGTGTGTGTGTGTGTGTGTGTGTGTGTGTGTGTGTGTGTGTGTGCGTGTGTGTGTGTCAACACCTGATCTCACTGCATAACAGACGTATTGACAGGACATCTCCATTTCCTCCTCCAGCAGCACACACAATGGCCCAGTTTACATGGGTGTTTTTTTCAATTCGATTGTAAACAATCGTATTAAACGGAGTGTATTCATGTAGTGATCCACGGTGAATCCTCGTTTACAAGGACCCTGGGTGAAGCGGGTTATACAGCGTCCTGTGACATGCGCACAAAGTCTCACGAGGAACTTCCAGGTCTTTAGCTCCGCAGCAGCAGTCCTCAGCGCCGAGCAGAGAGTTTTTATCTGCTCAAATAATGTCCCAAAAGTCCATAATGCGCTGCTGAAGGAGCGGCTGCTCCCCTGGCTGCAGCACAGCTGTGCGCCGAGCAGCACGTCTCGGTGTGAGCTCTGGTCGCATGCCGATGTTTCAAATTAACTGGTGCCCGTGTTAACTTGTGACCAATACATGATTGAAAAATGTAGTCGTTCTAGCGAACGTCGGTTATCGACAGTTACAGTGAGTGTACACGTTTAAAGTCATTTGTGAGTCTTACTTTAACAACTGCTGTAATCAGCCTGTGTTTACACAGACCTCCGCCGTCATTCATTAACACGGTAACCAGTTAATCCATAACACCAGCCGGCGATCGCTTGTATTCTGCTATAGAGCTCTTTATACGACTCGCTATTGCGCGATTTGGTTCCATCTCGCCTCACCAATGTTTTTTCTGTTGGGGTTTTTTACTAAAAAAGTGTTTTTCAACCACCGTGGCGTTCTCTGCTGGCTTTTTGACTGTGCTGCTTCCCGTTTACTGGTACGTCACAGTCACTACCTATGAGGGAACGCATGCGCAGAACAAACACTCCCCCAGTTCAATCCGCTCTGCTGTCAGGCTCGTTTATAAGGGACACGGAGCGGATTGTCAATCGGCGTAGACCACCTCGTACAATCGGCTCCAAATTACAATCCGCTCCGAGTGAAGCGGATCCACTCGGTCGTTTACATGACACATTTTACAATCCGCTCCACGTACAATCCGCTTATACGTGGTCCATGTAAACGTGCCCATTGTTTCAACCAATGCAGGACTGCAAGGTGTCACTCCAAAGCAAAAGGCACAGAGGGTAGTCGGCCATTTTGAATGGCTCCCCATTCTGCCTGAAGCATCTTGGAGAATGTCTCCAGCGCATGACGGACACTGAGGACTGAGCTGCTTTGGCCTGGAAGCTGGCTGTCCAGGAAGGCCCTCCTGAAGCCTCTGTTTCAGCGCAGGCAGCTGCAGGCAGCCCTGCGGAAAGCAGCTCACCTCTGCTTGTTTTCCTCCAGCCCTGCTTTCTGTTTGCTCTGGCCTGACAACACCCTCTGAGCAAACACGCTTCCAAATGTGCCGGCAGACTTCTGCAACGTTCACCTGACACTAAACACTTGATTCAGTTAGTGCTGGAAAGACAGAGTCAGGCAGACAGACAGAGAGAGAGAGACGGGTTAATGTGTACTTGACCAAAATGGCTGCCTGAAGCAGCTCCAGAGGAAACACTGAATATTGGTGAGTTTTCTTCGGACGACACACTAAGCCAGTTGAAGAGCACGGAGCAGACAGTGTCAAAAACGAGAAAGAGAAAATGAAGGACAAAATATAAGGCTTCAATCAGCCCAGGAGGGGGTGACGGCCCCCCTTTCTGCCTTTTTCCATTAGCCGCCTCCTCCTCCTCCATTATTCTCCCGAGGAGCACGGCTTCTCCACACAAAACAGAATTAACCAGCACAGCCCTCTGCAACAACGCTCCCCCAGAGCCCAGCCAACGCTGCGCCCCATTGGACACGCTCCAAGGCGTCTGCACCAATGGCAGCGCTCCGTCGGGGCAGGCGTCACAGCCACTTGTTTTTAACCCCGTTGTGCAAGACCGGGCTCCGCACAATGCACGGCAGCTGCAGAGGACACGGCTCTCCACCGCTGCGCACCCCGCTCCTTATCTCGGCCCACAAAGTGGGTCAGGGAAGGAATAACAGACATGGAAGTGGGAAAGACACGTTGCTTGGAGCACTGAGGAAAGGATCCGTCTGTGGCCTGAAGGCGCACGTCCACAGCACCGGCGGAGAAAACCTCATTATCATGTCAATGCCACACCTGCCCCCATCCAATGAGAATGGAAATGAAAGACAAGAGGACATGTTTTCTCACTGCAACACTCTATTCTACTGCTACAGAGCGAGGGAGAGAGGGAGGGAGAGGGAGGGACGGAGAGAGAGAGAGAGAGACAGTGTCAGAGAGAGAGAGGGAGGGACAGAGAGGAGAGAAACTCGATCAGCATCGAAGTGCATTTCTTTGACTATGACCACACACACACACACACACACACACACACACACACACAAGACCAATGACAAGAGCTAAATCACCTTTTGAATCAAAATTATCCATATATTCTCATTATACTGTGCAGCAAAGGGTATGATTACACTTTGACAGAGTTTATATTCGTTACACAACACAAGAACAATCTTAAGGTTTGAGAAAATGAGTGCAGTCCCAGCATTATTTTTTACAAAGCCCTGCAGCGTCCTTCATACCGTACTGATATTATCCTGTTTTATTAAAAACATTAATGTGACAAGTGACTTTTTAACTTTTTTTTTGTTCCTGAATTTCTCCCAACAGCCATATTGCTGCTGAGTTAATTTAACTGGTCTGGTAACACAGTAACTGGTGCGTCTCTGGTTTATTTTACACTGATGTGCTGTAACGGCTCCTCTGAATAAAAACCCAAACATTAGGAACAGCAGTGGCCATTATTCCAACGTTTCAATTACTGTCTGCACTGTACGGTGTGATTGAAAGGCCAGCTCCAAACCTTTGGCAGACACGTTTTGACTTGCGGTCGGTAGACACGGTATACTTGACACCCTTGATCTATACTTATCAGAACACAGTGCCCACCTGTTCTCATCAGGGTTTCAAGGGCACATCAGCCAGTCAGGGAGCCTCACTGCCCGTGTGAAGAAGAGAGACCGACTTTATTCTTTCTACAAATCTGGGACAAGCTAACCCTGCATGTCTGCACATTCCTCCCATCTCTAAAGTTTCAGAGGCCCATATTGGGAAAGAAGGGCCTACATCCTGCGTGTGCGCACACACACATCTCTAAGCGGCATGTACCTCAACTTTAAGTGGAATCTGAAGCTGTACAAAACCAAGAGCCTGAGCCAGAAGAGCACGCAGCTGAAGCACTGTATTCTCAGCTTTTCCACTGTGTGTACTTTACTGATGTCCTAAACACGGCATGTCTGCCCTGGATTGGTGCGTGTCTTTGTCTCGACCAGGGACAATGTTTGTTGAAGATAAGAGAAGGGCCAGGCCAGGGGGAGTTCTGAGGGGGCTCTGGTTTCCAGTGGTTCTGAGTGGCCAGATCTCTGAGCTACAGCCCACATAGTCTATTAAAAGATGGCAAACATATTCAGAGAATGTCAGCAGCAACCAATGAAAACAAGGCTCTGCGTGCAGCCATCTGGTTACCAAACAGACATTCAGATCTATCCAAATGATGCGTGTGTGTGTGTGTGTGTGTGTGTGTGTGTGTTTCTGCATGCCTGCATGTGTGTACACCCCCCAGCATTGTAGCACTGTAATCTTTGTACTCATGCAGGAAGGTCAGAGCTGAGGAAATACACAGCAAGCGGCGTGTTTCCCAACTTCAGAGCTAGTATGCCCAAATTAAAACGCGAAAGACGGCAAAACACATGAATTCAGAAAAAGTGATCAACACAAAGCAGAATGTAGATTAGACAACTTTATTGATCTCTTTGAGTCAGCACTTCTCTCAAAAAAAGAAAAGCTATCCTCAGACTGACATGGAAAATGAGGAGGAAGGAGAACATGAATTAATGATCAAAAACAGATCTGAGAGCAGAAGAACGGTAGTCACACAAACGCTGGCACATACAGTGACCGTAGAGCTGTGGAAACTGTGTGTGTGTGTGTGTCTGTGTATGCCTGCTGTCCCCAGCCCTCACAGAGACAGACACACACACACACACACACACACACACACACACACACACACACACACACACACACACACACAGCTACAGCCGGCAGAGAGCACAGCTAACAGGAGACAGCCAGGGCAGCCATTAGTGCTCACAGAAACCACACTGCACAGGGTGTTTCACTGGTGCTACTGAAGCCAGGACACACACACACACACACACACACACACACACACACACACACACACACACACACACACACACACACACACTAAAGCCTGGATCAAAACATTTTCTTCAGATTAGATTGATACGACGAGGCAAACGGTGTTTAAATCAAGCAACCACTTCAACTTGGATGAAACTTGCGGTCGTTACATTCCGATTCAACAAAGCTGCTCACATTTTGTCACACGTTCAAATAAAAAAAAGGAGGCTAAAAAAGGAAACAAGCGCTCCCCTCCAAAATACCTCCCATTTATCATAACCGCCACCGAGGCTGGGGGTTGGTAGGTGGGGGAGGTGAACAGCAAGTCACTATCCACACACACACACACACACACACACACACACACACACACACACACACACACACACACACACGGAGGGGGAGAGAAATCAACCAAGCTTTCAGTCTGATTCACACGCCTGAGCGTTGCTAGGAATTATGCAAAGGACCGAACCAATGTATTTAGTCAAACACAAACACACACGTTATATGAAACTCAGCCTGACATATTTCAACGCATACCGAGAGCCTCATCTGAAATCGCGTATTCTTGAGAGCATTTAAAGTGTGGTTCAGAATAAGGACAGCATCAACTGGAAAACATCCAGAAAGTTAGCCGACATGCTAGCATAGCAATTGTTGCCTGTGGCTTGCTAATGCTAGCCCACAGGAGCTGGCTGCTTAGGTAACGCCAGGCGCTAATAACCGTCAAATGGCACATAGTTGAAGAGATTAGTTTCAGAAAACTCGACAGTTTTTATTTCCGCGTACAGTATACAACAGGTCGGTGTCAAAACAGTTGAGTAACACATTATTTCGATGCTAGTAAAACAAGTTTGCTTTTCACCCTGAGCCTCTGATTTTGAACTTCGGGCTCAGCAGGCTGAAAGTAGCTTCTTCTACCTTTATTTCACACAACATCTGCCAGGCGAAGACCAATAAATTGCATTTCCGTGAGGGGCTCGTTTCACTCTGTAGCATTAGTCAGGGAAAACCCGGAGCGACACTACATGATCTAAAGTTGCCAAACAGACCCGTGTTTGTTTGTGGAACATGTAAAATGATCGTGATGGCTGTCCGGTGCAGCGGAGTGGTCTCACGGTAAAATAGAGCTCCGTCCAGGGAGTAACACGGACAAACAGCCCCGAAGACAGCCTGCAGGCCTGGACACATACCAGTCTAGAGTACTGGAAACTTACAGGTCGGGCTCGAAGCTGCGAGGGGAGCTTCCTTCAGATATCCTGGGAGAAATGCGCTGGATTCCCAGAATAAGTAGTTGGCTGAAAAACAAGCCGGGGAGCGGATAGAGAGCCCCGGAGCAGCAGTCCAGACGCAGCCTGAAGCAGCCCCGAAAGGCACACCAGGACCAGGGCAGCTTTCTCAGCCTGCCCCTCAGACGGAAACACACTCAAACAACTTGTTTTATGAACTTAATAAAACACTACGGGTCTGGACAGCTGAGTTTGGAGGCTTTGGAGCTGCGCTTAGTATAATAACACACGATACGTTTCCACACAAACAGGCACATAATGTAGAGGTGTAGCAAATGAAAACAAATTAAATATACTCACCTAAAGAGGCATTCCAAAGTTGTACAAACGTGATAAATCCAAGTCTGGCCAGAAGTCCTCGGTATGTTAGTATCCAAACATAAACTGTGAGGAGACCAGTAGGCCCGAGCACCGGCCTCGGAGTCTCCTGTATCCTTTGCCCTTAAAAGTAGCTCTCTCTCCAGGGGTAGGAAACAAACTTCTCTGTGTCTCCCATGCACACGAGTAGAGTTAAATTCCCCGTTCTTTTCAGGTGCACTGCATCCATTGAGTGTCTATGATAGATCCCAGATGAAATAATCCATTTATTTGCGTGTGTTGTATATTTACAGTCCCTGTTTATAATGGGTATTTGCTGCTATATGTGATACAGGCTGTGATGGCGCCCATCCCCCTCCTCACCGGCATCGAACGCGGGTCCCACCGAAACTGACACACAGCCATGCTGCGGGGTTTCCCTGCTGACTGTGCACGGGCTCTCACCTAGGGCGGGGCTTGCTTACGTGTCCCGCCTCTCGTTTACAATTGGCCTACTTTGTGTCACTCACATTACATCATAGGTTGACCTTTCTGTCATTGGTGGATTGCAGGGACGCCAGTTCGTTTCCACGCACGACGTAAAGGGGGCGAGATACACACGCAAAAAACGTAGACGTTTCGGAGCTGATGTATAAGCTTGGCTACCATCTTGGATGAGGATACACTTATTTCTTCACTTTTACTGAAGGAGGACTAGTTTACTTATTTGAAAGTAATCACAATTAATTGAATTTTCATTTTATTTACACATTGTTTCTAATTATGGTATTTCACACTACATTCATACGTCCATTGCTGCCATTAGAATATGGTTTTCGCACTTAAAAGGCTACCAAAGATGTAAAAAGTGTTGGTTTCATCAGTTATTGAAGTAATAACACGTCTCTGTACAGTATATTGTTAAATATAGCTATTCTCAGGAATCCCTTATGTATTTAACCTACCCACTAACTAAAATGTATTAGGAGTGGAAGCCCTCAACAAACAACTCTTTTTCACAGTTCAATAAAGTATTTTAGTAGAGACAAGGCGACCCACGTGAACATGTCTGAGAAATGCAGTGAGAAGTGATTATTAAACTGTGCAGGCTTCATTCCTCCCTGGAGGTGAAGCAGATCCTTATCCAAGATGGCGGTTACGCGCATGCAGTAGCAGCCAATGCATCAGACTAGGTGCGTTCACGATGGCAAAGCCAGAGGTAGACGGAGCTAGACGAAGTAGACGGCGCAGCCGTGGGGCGGAGTTATAAGTCTGCCTCCAAGTCGGACAACCCTATGTTCTCCATGTTGGTGTTTCTCATGACTCCACTGTGGGGGGTGTTTACAGGCCCGTCGTCCGGGGTGGCAATGCCCCCCCCCCCCCCCCCCCCCCCCCCGTGCTTCCTTGCCCCCCCTGGCTGTCAGAGGGGTAATTTTGTTTTTCTTAATAAAAACAAAAGAATTCATAATTTCTTTTGTGTGTCACATTGTGTTAATTCATATTCAGTTAACTGAAATGAATACAATTTTAAAAAAACAAAATAATTTTAAGTTACGTTTTGGCTTCTGTCATGTGAAGCGTGCCTGCTGCTGCAAGTGCAACCAGGCATCAAGGGGGGCAGACTGCCTCGCCCCCTCAATCCAAAAAATTAATAAATAAAGTTTTCAGTCTATTTTGTGCTTAAAAAACAACAGCAAACTCCACTGGCTTGATCAAATCAATATGAAGTGTTGCGCTATTCAAAATTAAAAAAAAAAAAAAAAAAAAAAAAAAAAAGTGGAGACTCCAGCTCTACTAAAGGTGAGGGCTGGTTATTTTATCATTTGTTTTATTACTATTTGTGCTTTTTACCAATGTGATTAATGATCATATGTTGTTGGACACAGTAGAACAGGCCTCTGATCTGTGGATTCTGTCTTTGTGTTGCTCCGTTACTTTTTCGCCGCCGCTGCCCCCCCTCCCCCCTCTACACTGGGCTGGAGCCGGGACTGGGTGTTTATTTATGCAAATAAAGCGCGTTGTCATCAAACTGATGACGAGTGGGCTCGGGTCCAATCCCCTGCCTGTATGAAACAGAGAGGTGGGCCAGGTAGCCGCGGTGAGTTGCTCTCCAGCAGCTCACGCGGCTACCTCTGTGACCGATCTCGTTTGGGTCTCGCGAGTTTTCGATGCCCTACGTAAGTCCTACGTATCAGTGACGCCGGGCCAAATCTGGGCGGGGCGGCTCAAAAGTCTTAAAGGTCTGCCTCTGGCTTTCTCATGTCGAACGCACCTACTCTTGCTCAGCTGTCCCGCCTTCTCAACGAGGATTGGACCACATCGTGTCACTAATTACACGCAGGACTTTCCCCTGTCTCTCACTGGTGGATAAGAGTGACACTTCTCGTGTTTCCACGCGTGACGTCAGAGTGGGCGGGCTTCACTGCGATGGGGTAGCGCGACCCTGCAGCCCGGAGCTGAGACGTGTGTCTGCTGGCGGAAGGAGAGCCGGCGACAGTGGCTGGATCCGGGACACATCCTGACACCCAACTAAGGATTTGAGCCTTCAAAGTGCCGGGAAATACTCGTTGTTAAACTCTTAATACCGTGGAATTTATTTCAATCCGTTAGTGGAATTATTGCTTTTTATTTATGGGTTACGTCCATCTCCCCGTTGTGGAGGGAGCCTCCATACCTGTAGACGATAGGAAGCTTAGCTGCAGGGCTCCGGAGTCCGGGGTCCTGGGTTCCGGTCCGGTCCGGGGACTGGGTCAGCCCCACGGACCGGAGCCGCTCCATCTGGTGAGGGGCTGGACAGAGAATCTGACCACTGCACCGGGCTGCATCTACTTAACACAGGTCCCTCCTCCCGGTGTCCCCGCTGCTGAAATGAGTCGCTTTCCACTGAAAAGTCACCGACAGCGACAGTAGCGGCGGAGGCGCCATTAAACACACCGCACCCGGAGAGGGAGACAGACAGACACCGCCTGGCCTTCACAGGACGGAGCCGCTGTGTCTCACAGCCCGGATATGCTCTCAACTCGTTTACAAACCTAGAAATTTCCGATTTGACATAAAAACTGATGTTTGACTGCGGTATTTAGGGACAAACAGCACAGGTCTGTGATTGGTCCGCAGCTGTGTCATGAGACTCAGGGAGGCTTCTGATTGGCTGCTGAGAGGAGCACCACGTCATTTGTTGCAGAGCTCAGTTACTGCAGAGGAAGAACAGACCTGAGTGTCTGTCACCTCCATCTGACATGGAAACCTGCAGGAACAGACCTCGGTGTTCAGAATGAGCCGTTTGGTGCATTCTCCTCTAGATCAGCACCAGCAGCTGTTAAATATTCAACAGATAATTCAACATTTGCACCATTGGATTTGTAAGACTCTCTTTCCCTCTGGGATAAATATTGAAAAATTCTACTCTGTTATTTTGAGATCACAGATCTATAATGAAGTTGTGAATACAATTCAATCGCTTCCATTTTTATAAAGTTTAGCAGTACTAAAGAAGTCTAGATTTCCATCTGTGACAGAGTGAATGTTATCTCCCCCTGAACATTTTCAGTATTATGCTGTTCATGTGGTTTTAATGGTGTTTGCAGCATCACACGCGTCCCACACATCCAGCACAAGCAGAGCAGTAAAAATAAGTCTGTCTCCGTGGAATACATTTTTTTTCTTTTGGATCTATCCAGCCCTCTTGGAAACTCAACATTTAGCAGCTTTGGTGAAATCGACTGAACAGTCAGTGAGGGGCTGAGAACCTCGGTGTACATGGTAAACACGGCTCCAGCTCTCTGAACAGCTGGATGAAGGACAGCGCTTCACCTGTTCTGCTGTTTGGTAGCACCATCCCACACACACACACACACAGCCTGAAACAAACAGACACACCGCTGGGTTGTGCATCTGGAGGCGTTTTAATGGTCCGCTGACACAGTGAGTGGATAAGACAGGCTCCTGAACGGGTCTCCATACACATTTAATATTCATGCACGGCACTGCGTGTTACAGGTGAACCCGGGTAAGACCCGGGGCGGCAGCTCATGCTCACATCTACGTATTGGTGATAACAGATACATGACAGCCAGCACAGCACTCCCAGGATGAAGGGTATCAAGCCTCACACCAACAGCTGCGACTCTTCACTGTAAACTACACACTGCAGAGGCCTGCGCCGCCCGACAGGAAGGAATGACGGCAGGAAGCCAAGAAAAACCAAGGAACGTTCAGGAACAGAGCACACACACACACACACACACACACAGGTAGACAAAACATATCTCATAATAATAAGTGACGTTAACGAGTCCATAGGTCCAGGATCTCTGGGAAAAGAGTCGTATCAACAAAATGATCAGCATGAAAACTGGAGTGGCGTGATTAAAGAAGCAGCTGGAGACCGGGTTCAGAGGAGCCGGGAACCTCACCGTCCCGCTGCTCTGAAGGTTAAGTGTCACCACAGACAGACAGTTGTAGGTGCCGGGTGTGTGTGTGTCTCTGGCTGGATCACACACTCGCCGGACCACAGAGTCAGACAGACAGACAGAGGAGGAGGGGAGCAGCAGCTCGCAGGGTGAGGCTCTGCCGCCGTGCGCCTGCTGCTGGGAGATGCTGCCCTCTGCTGAGTGCATGGCACAGCTGTGTGAGTGTGTGTGAGCGTGTTTTCTCTTCTCAGAGCAGCTTCAGACTCCCAGTAACATTGTTGACCATCTCCTCCTCACCCATGATGGCCAGGACGGTGCGGGAGCCAGACTCCACCTGACAAACACACACAGTTCCATTTTTTTATAATTGCACTGAAGACACAGAGACGCGACAAGAGCAGGATTTTAAGTCCAGCTCTGATCAAAGCGGGGGTGTGAATGGATCCAGACTCACCTGGGTGAGTCCTGCGTCCTGGACCAGGTAGGTGGGCAGGCTGAGGCTCATGGCCAGCGCCTGCAGCTCCAGCAGGTGAGCCACGTTGGTTCCCTGGACCACCACCTTCTTGGCCCTGAAGCAGCAGCACATTTCCCACCGTCACAGCGAGACAGGGTCAGGGCAACAAGCAACGGGCTTCTGACAAACGGCTACAAAACTAAGCCTGTTCAAATATCTATGATGGAACCTCAGAAATGAAGATGAGAAACAGATTTACAGGAAAACACCTCCATGAGTCGTCCACTCCTCATTCTAAAGGCTGACTAAATGGTTTGTGGCTCCAGAAGAATTTGACTGGATGTAAACTGGAGTCACAGGGTGGAGCAGCTCGTACCCGCTGTGGTCCCACTTCCAGGACATCTCCCTCCAGCTGTTCTTCTCCTGCAGAGTCTGGTACAGGCCCACAGCGGCGTGGCCCACCTGGGCTGCTACCTGCACACACACACAGGTGGTGTACATACAGAGATAAAAAGCTGCGCCGCAGCATTGAAACAGGAAGAGGCTGAACAGCAGTACCTGTCTACCTGCTCAGGTGTGTGTGAGCTCTTGGACTCACCTTCCCAACACCCATGGCAAGGTCCATGTTGACCACAAACACCATCTTAAACATGAGGTCCTCGTCACCCTCCTCCTGGATCAGAGACACACACACACACACACACACACACACACACACACACACACACACACACACACACACACACACACACACACACACACACACTCAGCTGGGGCTTTGGACACACTCCCGGAGGTCTGATGGACCAAGGTGTACCTGTGGGACTAAGGCTAGCTTATGGGCACCTCATTCTCCAGCTTGTTGAAGTAGTACATGGCCGCTTCCTCTGCAGAGACGTTCCGGGTGTGCAGGAGCGCCTGGAGCACAGGGGAGAGGTCAGGAGGTCAAGACGAGGATTCCATTCAACACTCGTAGGGCTTGGAGTGTGAGATGGCGCTGTGGGGAGGAACGGGAGGCGGCGGCGGCCCACCTGCTTGGCGGCCTCCTCGGGGATGTCCAGCTCTCGGAGCTGCTGCAGGAACACCGGGTTCACCCCCTGGGAGGCAGCGTCCGGGCCCGGCTGCTCTGACGGCTCCATGGTGATCTGGAACACAGCAGACCAGGACGTCACCTGCAGAACCAGGCCCAGCTCCATAACGTCTGCTGAAGCAAATGAGTCTGTGGGGGGGAAGGGTTCTGGAGGCTGACGGCTGGTTCACATGAATTCATGTGATGATCAGTACTTTTTTTTTTTTTTTGCTTTAATACATATTCTAAATTTCATAGGCAAGACAGAATTCAGGACCTTGCATGGTTAATCAACAGGTCCCGTCCCGAGCCGCGGGCCGGAGCTTTGACTCCGTGTTTCAGGATAAAGGCTGAGGCAGTCAGGGCTTCTCAGGCTAACGTCATGCTAACTCCAGCTAACGCTGCAGTCAATTCTTTTCACATTTCTATGACGGTCCCGTCTTTAAATCCCACTTCCGGTAAAATGAGGAGTTTTTAAAATAAAAGCAGGATCTCTGACGGGCTGTTTGCTGAGGTCAGAGTTTCACAGTGAATAATTCCTGAAAACGTCGTTGTTCCCCCACAGCTAGCGCCAGTTAGCATTAGCATTAGCATTAGCCCGGAGCTAACCCCGCTACCTTATCGACGCAGCGCGCTCTGCTGCTCTTCCTCCCCGGTCGGCGGTGCTCCTTCCCCGGTCGGCGGTGCCGCTGTCAGACGAGTCCCGGACTGGAGCCGAGCTAGTGTCTGGACGGGGAGTGGCCGTGAGGAGGCTGTGTGGGCTGCTGCCGCTGGGCCTTACTCCATGCTGGACCGCTCTCAGGATGCCGCCTCCTCCCGGAGCCGCTTGGTTCCGTCCAGCGTGTGGGGAGGGGTGGGGGCCGCAGGGAGCCCCCCCCCCACCCCTCCCCCACAACACCCCGGGTCTGGATTTCATCCACTTACAAGTTATTTTCACACAATTTGAAATAAGAAATCTGGAGCCTTTACTGTCATTCAGTTTGACTTGGTGTGGATGGATTGACCTGCTCACCTGTCCAGGTGGAACCTGGCTCCACCCATATGAAAGGGAGACAGATGAAGAATCTGATCCTCATCTGGATGAAAAAAGCAATGAAGTCCTAAAACAGTAAAATCAGTTTCCTCTTACTTGTTGTCTTTTAGCCAATTGCTCACCTACTCCAATTAATCGCAATTTTGAAAAATTAGTTGGCAACCCTCTATGAATTAATCGTGATTAATACTGACAGCACTAATATACATAGTAATTCTGTACAAATGCATGCAAAAATGTTGATTCAATTTTTAACAGTTTCTCCTACTGTAACTCTGAATGATAACCTTAAAAAAATTAAAACCTGAAAAAAAAAACTGCACTTTTTGACACAAAGCAAGAATTTTTCCCTGCAGCTTCTCCCAGTTGAAACCAGAAAAAAAGGTTGAAATCTCACTCAGACTCACGTTATCCATCAGTATTCTGGCTGGCTGGTTATAACCATTTAAACTCTGGTAATTAGTTTACAGACCTGCCAGGATCCAGGATTTCTTGGCCATTTTTCAGAGGATATGGATGATAAGGCAACCTTTTCTTTGGCTGGGTGCACCAGTTATTCTCAAACTGTTAAGTCTTCTTAAGTCAAAAATGTATTGGCTTCAGCAACGTCTTTCTTCTGGAGACTCGACAAGCAGCTGGGTTTCTCAAATCAAGCTTGGTTTGGAGCTAAACATGTTTGTGTGGAAGCTGCAGGGCGCTGGCATTAAGACTCCAACCAGCTGGAGACAGCTGGAGACCACCCCAACCAGCTGGAGACCACTCCAACCAGCTCCAACCAGCTGGAGACAGCTCCAACCAGCTGGAGACAGCTCCAACCAGCTGGAGACAGCTCCAACCAGCTCCAACCAGCTGGAGACCGCTCCAACCAGCTCCAACCAGCTGGAGACAGCTCCAACCAGCTGACTGGTGGAGTCATGTCTCCTCGCCGGTCCCAGTTTACTGGCTAACATCCACAGGAAGTGTGTGTCCCTGGTGGGGTTCAGACAGAAGCACTCCTTGGTTTTAAGAATACTTTATTACATCTGTGAGAATTCGTACCCTTTATTAAACAGGTTAAAACACTATAGTTCCATCTGAAATCACATCATTATGTACAGTCGTATTAACACGCTGCTGGAGGCAGAGCCTGCTCTACACGACAAGGTTTACACCCTAACAGCTACAGGAGGCCTCCGGCAGGCGTTAGTCTGTTAGGAGAGACTACCTGCTGAGCCACACACACACACACACACACACACACACACACACACACACACACACACACACACACACACACACACACACACACACACACACACACACACACACACACACACACACAGGAGGCTGTGTGGGGAGCGGACCGGACCAGGTCTGTGGAACAGGGAGCGCTGCTCAAACTAACCTCACAGAACCCTGAGAGACGTGCGTGCGTGCGTGCGTGCGTGCCAGCCCTGTCAGTACCTCACGTCACGTCCCGACCCGGTGGTCAGCAGCCACACAGCGCCCCCCTGTGGTCACACCATGAACCAGAGAGGAATGTTTCAGCATGGACAACGCGCACACACACAACACACACCACACACACCACACACACGTTCACATGAAAACATGAAATATTAAAAAGACAGACTGCCAGTACCCTCAGAGCTGCAGGACCTTTGACCTTTCACACCCAGACAGGAAGCTTCTGACTATAAATACAAACAGGAACAGGATGAATGGAGAGTAACTGCAGCCTGTCCAGATTCCAGATGATAATGATAACGCCGGGGGGGGGGGGGGGGGGTTCTCCTGCCAAACACCTGGCCCGTGAGCCGAGCTGCTGGACGGTGCCGGGGCAGACGGCGGTCAGGACGTGTCCGGCTCTGAATGTTCTCTGCAGTAAAGCCAGGCGGATTCCTCTGGTGCCTGGAATGTCCCCCCGGCTGACCCCTGACCCTGACCTCTGGGCTTCAAACACAAACAATGGCGGAGGCTGCAGCTGGAAGCCCTCCAGGGAGGTCGGTCTTCAAGGTTTAAAAAGAGCGCTGATGTCTGAAACTGTCGGTTCAACACCACGGAAATAAAACGGGAATAAAACCAGAAATGTGACAATGCAGCACAGAAACTACACACAAACACACACACTCACACACACACACACTCACTCACACACTCACAGACTGGAGTGAGTGTGGAGCGACAGCAGAGTGTCCAGAGGTTCGGCTGCAGTGGGACAGACTGGACTCCAGCGGGGTCTGTCCCCTGTCCCCTGTCCCCAGACGTGTGTCCACGTGTCCCTCCCCCGCCCGGGGAGCCGGGGTCTGAGCCCGCAGGAGGCGCCGGGACACCCGAGTCTGTCGGCGGTCGACGGGGGGCGTCGGCCCTCCCCCCAGCGGGGAGCCGGTCTGTCCGTCACAAGTCGGTGACCTTATTCTCCACGGCGGCGGCGATCTGCTGCAGCCGGTAGCCCAGCTGCATCTTCTGGGCCGTGGGGTCCTCCTCCAGGGCCGTGATGATCTGAGGACGGGTCAGAGGCTCACAGCATGGGGCGCGGGGAGCGGCTGCTCCGTGAGTGTGTGTGAGCGTGTGTGTGTGTGTCTCACCTGGTCGTAGTACTTGTTGATGTACTTGTAGAGCTCGTGCAGCGCAACCAGGTAGTTCAGCTCTCCAGAGTAGTTCTGAAACACACACAGGCCTGCTGTCAGTGGGGTGTGTGTGTGTGTGTGTGTGTGTGTGTGTGTGTGTGTGTGTGTGTGTGTGTGTGTCCTCACCCGGGACAGCTCAGCCAGGGCGGAGTTCATCTCCTGGTCGCTGGCGGAGATGGTCTGCCGGATGTCAGCGTAGTACCTGCAGCAGGAGAGGCAGCAGCTCATCAGCTTCTTCTGTCCTGCTGTCTCCAGGGTTAATGTGGACGGTGTGTGTGTGTGTGTGTGTGTGTGTGTGTGTGTGTGTGTGTGCGCGCACGCGCATCACCTTTCCACCATTTGTTTGTAGCGAGGGATGTCTCTGGCGTACAGCAGCTTGTTGATGGGAGAATCCTGTGGAGCGGAGGACAGATCAGTTAGCGCGGGTCCCGGCTCTCTGGGTCGGGGTCCAGCAGGGCCTCCGGTCCGGTCCGGTCCTCACCCGGCCCAGCTTGTGCTCTGCGATGGTGCAGGAGTCCATGAAGGTCTGCGCGATGACGGAGAGCACGGCGTCCACGTGGTCGGACGCCTGGACGTCGAAGATGAACTGAGGGTTCTTCACGATGTTGATCCAGAACCTGAGCGGCAGACTGGGGACGGGGACGGGGACAGACGTTACCCTCCCTGGCGCTGGCCGGCCTCCCCACCCCGCCCGGCGCTCCTACCTGTTGGTCTTCCAGATGTGGATGGTCTCGGGGTCGGAGATGGCGTGCTGCCCGGCCTGCTCGTCCAGCAGGTCGAAGAAGTACTTGACGGCCAGCGGGACGGGCCGGCTGGTGCTCAGGATCACCGTGAACAGGTCGTCCACGAACTTCTGCAGCGTGCCCTGAGAGGCGGGGGGACAGGGCGGGGGGCGTTAGGTCTGGCGGGGGCAGGGGGGGCGCAGGGGGCGGGGCTACTGACCTTCATGGACAGCAGGCGGGTCAGGTAGATCTCGGGGATGGCCTTGGCCCGCTCCCGCTCCCGCAGGCTGCCCCGCCGCTGCTTGGGCAGCTCCGGCTCCTCGCTGGCCTTCACCAGGTGCCACAGCCGCACCCCCCCCTCGTCTGCGTCCTCCAGCATGGGGGTCTCTGTCACACAGGGGCCACGTCACACTCCGCGCACACACACCACACACACTCACGCTCAGTGCAGTGGCGAGGCACTCACTCTCTCCCGCCACGTAGTCGTGGTTGTCGTGGTGAATGTGTTTGGTGTGGCGAGGGACCAGAGCCACCGTCGCTCCGTCCGGGACCTGATCACACACACGCACACACACACGCACACGCACACACACACACACACACACCTGAGTGAGACTGACCTCCACCTACCAAATGAATGAATGAGTGTGTGTGTGTGTGTGTGTGTGTGTGTGTGTGTGTGTGTGTGTGTGTGTGTGTGTGTGTGTTCTGACCTTGTAGTGCTGCAGGGTGTTGAGACGTTTCCAGTTTCCCTGAACGACCGAGGTCAAGTCCTCGTCTGACAGGATGAGGTGACCGGCGACTCCAGACCTCCACTCTGAGAGACACAGCACAGCCTCAGCCACGTGTGTGTGTGTTTGTGTGTGTTCACCAGCTGTGTGTAAAACCTGTAGTGTATGAATAGTGTTGGCAGAGGGAGAGCTGAGGGACTTCCTGTAATTCTTAGTGTCTCCCTGTAGGGGGAGCTACAGCCCAACATACTGTCAATGACAGGAAACACACTGAATCTCCTCCACTCAGTGTGTGTGCGTGTGTGTGTGTGTGTGTGTGTGTGTGTGTGTGTGTGTGTGTGTGTGTGTGTGTGTGTGTACCCAGGTCCAGGGAGTCTGCGTGGGGCCGGTGGGAGAAGGAGGTCCCCTTGTAGACCTGGTCCAGCAGCTTCTCCTTCACCTGGGTGATGGTGTCACAGTCCAGCACTTTGGAGGGGAGGGGCTGGCTCTCGTTGACCCCCCCGCCCTGGACCAGCACGTTCAGCGTCTGCGGGACGACCAGCACGGTGAGAGCGGACCACACACGCCCCGCAGCCGGCCGGGCGTGGGGTCGGGGGGGCGGAGGGGGCGGGGCCTGCTGCTCACCAGGGTGCGGTACTCCACGTCCTCCCTCAGCAGGCGGTTGTCATTCAGGGTGTACTTGGCTTTTCCTGTCACGGCGTCCACCGGACCTTTATCCACCTGGTGCTTGATGGCCCGGAACAGCATGTACAGAGACTCCCCCGCCGAGTCCTGGACACACACACACACACACACACACACACACACGTCAGTGCAGACCCACACACCCTGGAGGAAGCGCGGTGCTGAAAGACGTTGTTCCAGCTGCTCTGGAGCATTTCGTAGCCTGCGGGGCGCGGTGGAGCAGCGGTTAGCAGTGCAGCCTCACAGTGTGGAGTCTACATGTTCTCCCTGTGCATGTGTGGAGGTTCGTCGGCGTCTGCTGGGCTCACAGGCCGGAGAACCTGAACTGGACCAAGAGAGCTCCAACCTCCATCTTTCACTATGAACACCATCACTGTGTCTCACTCCACCCCTCCCCCTCCTCCACCTCCTCCTCCACCCCTCCCCCCCCTCATCCTCCACCTGAGGTGGAGAAGCCACTAGAACGTTACTGAGCTTCAGGGCTCACCCTCAGGAAGGCATACAGGCAGATGGACATCCAGTTGGTCAGCAGCTTCTCCACCACCGTCTCGGTCCTACACACACACACACACACACACACACACACGGCGTCAGAGTCGTCCCCCTCAGCGGCGGCTGCCTGCCGGGCTCTCCTCACCTCCTCAGCATCAGTTTGGGGTTCTTGGCCACGTACTGCTCCACCAGGTCGTTGAGCAGGGTCTTCAGGATGTCGGTGAAATACTCCAGCTTGCCGTGGAGGGAGACGGTCAGCAGGGAGGCCACGTAGGCCCGGTCCCTCGGGGAGAAGGTCCGCTGGCTCTCCAGGGTGTGGATGAACTGAGGAGGAGGTCGAGGTCAGAGTTAGCCGCTGGCCGTCGGCTGCAGCCCGTCCCCCCTTCACGAGACCCCCGTCCTGAGTCCCCCGTCCTGAGTCCCCCGTCCTGAGTCCCCCACCCCAAGCCCCCCGTCCTGAGTCCCCCGTCCTGAGTCCCCCACCCCGAGCCCCCCGTCCTGAGTCCCCCACCCCGAGCCCCCCATCCTGAGTCCCCCGTCCTGAGTCCCCCACCCCGAGCCCCCCCTCCAGAGTCCCCCACCCCAAGCCCCCCGTCCTGAGTCCCCCGTCCTGAGTCCCCCACCCCGAGCCCCCCGTCCTGAGTCCCCCACCCCGAGCCCCCCATCCTGAGTCCCACGTCCTGAGTCCCCCACCCCGAGCCCCCCACCCCGAGCCCCCCGTCCAGAGTCCCCCACCCCGAGCCCCCCGTCCAGAGTCCCCCACCCCGAGCCCCCCACCCCGAGCCCCCCGTCCCGAGCCGAGCAGCACCTTGGTGAGGAAGAGCTTGCTGTTCAGCAGGTTGGACAGCTGCACCAGGCCCTGCTCCACCGTCTGCCGCCGGCACTCCTGGACGTCCAGGTCCCGCCGCAGGGGCGACTCCCGGTGGCCGGGGAAGAAGATGCGCTCCGCGTACTTCCTGTAGTCCAGGAAGGGGATTCCGGAGCCCACCAGGTCGCTGGACATGTCCATCATCTCCGTCATCAGGTCTGTGCAGGCGGGAGCAGCTGACAGACTTCAGGACACACTCCAGGATTTACTGAGTTTATCACAGCTCAGCGGGAGTTACCGCTGCGAGGATGAAGCCCTGCTGCTGCTGCCACTTCCTGTTCACTCCCCGCCCCGGCCCGCCCCTACCTGTGAACTCTTTCTTGCAGCGGTCTCTCACGCTGGTCTCCAGGTTCTCCAGCTGGATCTGGACCTTCTTGTAGTCCCGGAGGGCCTGTTTGCTCTTCCTCCTGACAGACAGACAGCAGCAGAGCGTGAACCACAACCAGACCCGGTTCCGTCCAGACCGGCTGGGTCCAGAGCGGAGCTGCTTCTCCAGCTGACCTGTAGATGAGCACGATGATGAGGACGATGAGGGCCACGATGGAGGCCCCCACCCCGACGCCGATCTGGGCCTCCAGGGGGAAGGTGGACAGGCTCAGGTTGTCGTACTGGACTTTCCCCAGGGAGAAGTTGAGGTTTCCCATGCGGACCTGGAAGAGAGCGGCGGCGGCGTCCGGTCAGCCGCTGTCGGGGCAGACGGGCTCCGGTCCGGGCGCCGACACTCACGGTGAACTCCGGCAGGCTGTCCGAGCCCTCGCGCTTCTTGCCGTTGGCTCCGGACGCCGGCTGCTGAGGCGGAGGTTCGCAGTACAGGTGGTTCCTGGTCAGGGTCTTGACGGCACACACACCCTCCCCCACCAGCACCACCACCTCGTCTTTACTGATGGCCAGGTCCAGGTTTTCTCCCTGAGGACACAAACCCCAGGCTGGACTCTTCTGGAACCCACAAGCATTCGGATTCAAACCGCAGCTGGCCGCCCGCCGCTCACCTCCAGCTGGATGAAGCTGCCCGGGTTGTACCGGTAGGCCTTCAGGGGGTCCTGCTGGTTCAGGGGTCTCAGGACGGGGTTGGGCTCGTAGCTGAAGGGCTGCGGACTCAACCTGCTGAAGTCGAACCGCAGGTTGTCCAGCAGGAACTCCACGGCCAGCTGAGAGCCCCACACCGAGCGGTCCACCATGGGGGAGCGGCACAGCAGCAGCGACGAGGAGTTCACCTCACAGCGCTCTGTGAACTGAGGCGCAGCGCGCGCACACACACACACACACACACACACACACACACACACCGTTCACATGCTGGAAACACAACACACAGGGCTTTACACCCCGCAGGCAGACGGAGGGACAGACCTGTCTGACAGAGCACCGGCTTCCTCCAGGGCAGATGTGTTCAGGAACCATCCTGGTCAGCCTCCTCCTCCTCCTCCTCCTCCTCCGGTCCTGGCTCACAGACTCGAAGGGAGTGACCGTGACCACCATCCGCGGTTCCTGCACCACGTCCAGGTTGTGTCCCGACACGTAGATGATCCGACCCCCGCTGCAGGAGGAGACACGGTCCGGTTCAAACACGCCAACACCGCTTCTCCGCTGCAGCAGGGCCGGACGCCAGACTTACTCCAGGAAGCTCTTGGCTGGAGCGGCGTGGCTGACGTTGGGGTTGTGGGTGTAGCGGTAGGTGGAGGGGTGGAGGTGCCGCTGGCTGCTGCCGTAGTGCAGCGTGAGCCGCTGCTCCCCCGTCCGGTTACTGCTGCCCGTCACACACTGCACCTCGGAGCTGAGCACCTCCGAAACTCTGAGGAACACACACACTGTCAGACGGAGGGCGGGCGTGCGTGCGTGCGTGCGTGCGTGCGTGCGTGCGTGCGTGCGTGCGTGTCTCACATGGTGCAGGAGGCCCCTCCCACAGTGACAGACAGGTCGGAGGCCCGGCCCGTCAGCAGGTGTCTTCCACTGATGGTGATTGTTGTTCCTCCAGCTTTGGGGCCCCTCCTCGGTGACACCGCCATCACAGAAGGGTCCTGAACAGAGGACAGGTCAAAGGTCACGTTCAGCTGGACCTTCACGTCTTGAAAAAAACAATTAAATGTTGCATGGCTTTCCCTCCTGAGGTGAAGGAATCTTCAAAAACTTTTATACATGGAATCAAACCGAGGAACATTTGACTGTGAGGCGGGAGTGCTGACCGCCACACAGCTGATGACCATGACAGTGCGAGTGCGTTCACCGTCTCTTCCTCTCTGCAGTGACAGATGTGGGCTGTGCTGGAGCTTTTCATTCACATCTCATGTTTTATTCAATATTTAACAGAACGTCACGCTAAAAATACAGTGAATTCATCAGGATTAGAGACCAGAGCTCCGTCACCGTACCTGGAACAGCACTGTGTGCTGGTGCACGGTACGGCGGTGTACAGCGGTGTCCGGTGGTGTACGGTGGTGTGTGGTGGTGTCTGTTCGTGTACAGCGGTGTACGGTACTGTATGGCGGTGTACAGCGGTATACAGCGGTACACAGCGGTGTGCGGTGGTGTATGGTGGTGTGTGAAATAGGGCTGTCATGATATCAAACTTTCTCTTCACGATTATCATGGGCAAAAAAAATATCACGATAACGATATTATCACGATATCAGCAAAAATGTAACCAATAATGGTACAAACATTCAGATTCGTCTTTAATTTTATTTGTGTTTGTTTTCTCTCTTTTCCCAGATGAATTACATTCAGAACACCTGTCAAATGAGGCGTTGAAACAATATGAGAACAGTAACTGCACAACTGCATACCAAAAGTGGAGTTACACTCAACTAATTAAAATCTGGTGAAGTGATTAACGGAGGATCCACAGGGTGCAAAATCTGCTACAACTACAAGATTAACAAAATCATTTGTTGATAGCAGGGACAAAGCATTTGTGTGTAACTGAAGAATGACAAGTGATATGTCTGCTGAATAATCCCTGGGATATTTTTCTTTTTCTGTTTCCATTCTCTGCTCATGGCAGATTTTTATGAAGGAAAACAAGCATGTTCAGTTTATCAGGTTTCAAGCTGCAGCGAAACACCGTCTGAATGTTCCCTGAAGAGCTGAAGTCTTTCAGATGAAACGCTGGTGGCAGGAACACCGAGGACATGGTGTTACCTTCCCCTTTCGCCGATACTTCAGCTCGGCATTTCTTGCAAATTGGCGTGTTGTCAAACTTGTCTGCTTCCACTTTCTGGAACCCAAAAAACTCCCACACCACCGACTTTACTTTTTTCGGGTTAGAGCGTCTCGCTGTCGCTGTCGGCCACCGCTGACATGTTTAGTTCACTCGTGACGCTCGCTAACTGGGAGCCATGCTAGCTAGGAGCCGTGCCGCTACCGCTGCTCCTGCAGTGTTTATATGTTGGGGGGGGGGGGGGGGGGGGGGGGGGGGGGGGGGGGGGGGGTGCTGCAGGAGGGAGACGGAGCAGGGCGGAAGAACAGGAGCGGATTTTGAAAATACACTTCAACACGTTTCAAGCGGCACTAGATCCTCTATGCGATATTATCATGTGCGCATTTTTAACACGATATTGAAATTTCATTTTTTAATACCACGATTATTGTCAATACCGGTTTACCGCGACAGCCCTAGTGTGAAAGTGGTATACAGTGGTATACAGTGGTGTACGGTGGTGTACAGTGGTGTACAGTGGTGTCTGGTGGTGTGTTGTAGTGTATTGTGGTGTCTGGTGGTGTCTGGTGGTGTCTGGTGGTGTCTGGTGGTGTCTGGTGGTGTAGGGTGGTGTGTGGTGGTGTCGGGTGGTGTGTGGTGGTGTCTGGTGGTGTCGGGTGGTGTCGGGTGGTGTCGGGTGGTGTCGGGTGGTGTGGGGTGGTGTCTGGTGGTGTCGGGTGGTGTGTGGTGGTGTCTGGTGGTGTAGGGTGGTGTGCGGTGGTGTCTGGTGGTGTCTGGTGGTGTAGGGTGGTGTAGGGTGGTGTGTGGTGGTGTCTGGTGGTGTGCGGTGGTGTCTGGTGGTGTCTGGTGGTGTAGGGTGGTGTAGGGTGGTGTCTGGTGGTGTAGGGTGGTGTAGGGTGGTGTCTGGTGGTGTAGGGTGGTGTGTGGTGGTGTGTGGTGGTGTGTGAAAGCGATGTGCGGTTCATGTACCTGGTAGCTGAAGGTCTGGCTGGACACTCCCAGCTCTCCTCCGCTCACTTTCACCGACACCTTCCCATCCTTCTCTTCGCTGGCTCTGGTCCGACACACGATCCTGAAGACAGACAGGTGAGAGCTGCTCCTCCACCCCCCCCCTCCCCCCCTCAGACGGCGGCACCGTACCGGGACGACACCTCGTACAGGCCGGGGACGACGGTACAGGGAACGCCGGCGACAGACACGGAGTGGAGGATGTCCTCGGCCCGCTGGCCCAGGTTGGACCCGGAGATGGTGAGCATGGTGCCTCCCTCCAGCAGGCCGGACAGCGGCTCGATCTGCGGCGGGACGGGACGGACACGCTCAGCCCCCGAAGGCCGATCCCCCCCACATCCGCTACGAGCTCTCACCGAGTGGATGACGGGGGCGGGGCAGGTCTGCTGGACCGGCTCCCCGCAGGACTGGGCGTACAGGCAGCTGGCCCGCGGACCGCCGCACCACACGCAGCCGTACTTCTGGTGGGCCGTGTGGCAGCGGCTGCAGTCCGAGCGGCCCACCGAGCAGTCGTACAGGGTCACTGAGGGCCACACACACCGGGTCAGAGCCACAGCTGGAGCCACAGCTGGAGCCGCAGCTGGACAGGAAGTGACCTCTCACCGTGCAGATCTGGAGACGTGTCCACGTGGAAGGTGTCTCTCCTCTTGACGTACACCATGGCTCGATATTCCTCCACCGGAGCCGAATAGGAGTACTGGACAAACCAGAGACACCAGACATGAGGAGCACAGGAGACGCTCCACACACACACACAGAGGGACGGGCTGGACTGGGGGACGTGGAGCAGGACGGGACTGGTTCTGGTGGTGGAGGAAGCAGACCTGATGCAGCTGGCAGGTGATGTCGAAGCTGGACGGGTTCATGTCGTCCGTCTCCACGTAGGCGTCCACCACCACCGTCTGGCCCTCGATGACCAGGACACACTCGTAGTCCAGGTCTGAGTCCTGGACAGAGAGCCGAGACACTCTGTGTTGTCTGTGCTGATGAGCGTGTGTGTGTGTGTGTGTGTGTGTGTGTGTTACCTGGTACAGGTGCAGGTTGCGGGCCTGCAGAGTGATCTTGCGGTCCACTCTGACAGGCAGGAGGGACGAGCCCTGGACCGTCTCCACACAGGGACAAGCTGAGGAGCCCCAGCTGACGTAGGAGCCCTCGTCACCCTGACGTAACAACACACACACACCGTGTGAAACCAGCGGCCGTTCACACACCACTGCAGGGTGTGAGCGCTTCCTGACCAGCCACAGAGAGACCATCTGGACAAGACATCCCCTCCTAGGACATTCCCCGGCTCCAGAGATGGAGTCACTGCACTGAATGATTCCCTTTTCAGAATGAAAACTTCAGTCCTCTCCAGGACTGAGGACAGTCTGTCCCTCCAGGACGGAGGACAGTCTGTCCCTCCAGGACGGAGGACAGTCTGTCCCTCCAGGACTGCAGTGTGTGGGTGCAGTGAGGACGGACAGAGGTCTGAATGGAAACAAACACGGCGACGCACACAAGAAGCGGCCGCTGCGTTCTTGGTCTTCAGTGAGCGAAGTATGAAAAAGGCAGACGGAGGATGGGTGGAGGTTTATATCGAGTGGAGGATCAGAGGGAGGAGTAGGAGGGTCGGGGGGGGGGGGGGGGGGGGGGGGGGGGGGGGGGGGTCAGGAGGAGGAGGAGGAGGCGGCTGAACTCACCGGGAGGAAGGCCTCGGCAGCATCGTACTGGTAGTCCAGCTCTGAGTCGGAGTCCAGCAGGTGGGGGTAGGAGGGGGGGCCGTGCTCCACCTCTCCGTCTCCTGACAGCACGGCGGCGGCGGAGAAGGAGGCGGTGTCGTTGTCTGCCGGGACGGCCGTCTCCTCCTCCTGGGGCCAGAGGAGCACCCCGGGGTCGGGGTGGGTGTGGGGGCGCTGTGGGGGGGGCGCGGTGGGAGCCTGGGTCACCTCCGGGTGCAGCGGGGTCCGGGCGGCGTCGGGGACGGCTGTGGGCGTGGCCAAGCCAGAGGAGGAGACGGTGGAAGGCTCGGCCAGGCGCGGGGTTCCGTCGTCGTCCTCCTCCACCTCCTCCTCTTCCTCCTCCTCCTCCTCCTCCTCAGGGGGGCTGGTGGGGGGCCACTCTGTCAGGACTTCCAGGGGGGAGGAGTCAGGGGTCATCAGGGGCATCACGGGGTCCAGACCGGCTGCGGTAACGGGCATCGGCTCTGCCGCCGTGCCGACTCCTTCAGACGGACTGGAGGTGACGAGCTCCGCCCCCCCGGTGGTCATTTGAGGGGGCGGAGCTGTGGAGGCGGGCTGGGGGGGCGGGGCGGGCGGAGGGGTGACGGGCTCGGGGCTGGGAGCAGTCGTGGGGGGAGCAATGGTTGCAGGCATGGACGTTAGCTCCTGAGTGGTTGCTATGACAACGGTGGTGGTGGTGGTGGTGGTTGTTGTTGTCGTCGTGGCAACGGTGGCAGTAGTTGTAGTTGTGGGGGCGGCGGAGGTGGTAGTGGTGGAGGTGGAGGGGGCAGCTGTGGTGGCAGCTGCTGTCGTCACGACTTTCACAGCTTTGGCGGTGGGGGGGGAGGAGGTGGGCAGTTTAAACTGAGGGGGGGTGGGGGTGGGGTGGAGGTGGGAGGGGGGGGTGGAGGAGAGGGTGAGACAAAAACAAAATCATAAAAAATAAAAATGGAGGAAGCGGAAGTCATGTGATGTTAAAGATGAGGCCTGGAGGACGACTGCTACACAGGAAACCCCAACCAGCACAGATATGACCTTTGACCTCGAAGAGCTGTGAAGTCAGGCTCTGAAGTGAGAACTCTCTCTCTAGCCCCTTTCACACTGGCCAAAAAACCCGTTTAAACCCGCTAACAATCGGCTCCTCATGGCAGTGTGAAGCGTTCACTCGGCTTTAGACCCGGGTTTTTCAACCCTGCCATCGACCCGGGTTTTTAGCGGGTTGCTGCTATCGGCTTTTAGTGGGAGGGGCGAAGGGGAGTGTGAAAGGCAGACGCGAGTCGACGCAGCGCGGCTACGTTAGCGCGCTAGTTGTTGTTTCTGGACACAGCGTGAGATTTCCTTCGTCAAGATGACCCAGCATTGGCGGGACAGCGAGACCAGAGAGCTGCTCTGGATCCGTGGGGAAGAGGAGATTCGTCTACAGGAAACGGGGACTGAGCTGTAGTCCGTTGTTTACTTTCGCTTTGCTCCGTCGCGCTGATGATGTCATCAACGCGGGACACTATCAGCGCGGGGAAAGGCAGCGGCGCGGCTCGCCAGCAGGTGGTTTAGACTCGGGTCTGCAGGCGGTGTGAAAGGACACAAAAGGCGATTATTAGCGGGTCGAAAACACGGGTCGACCTGCTAGTTCCAGCGGGAACGGGGTATCTGGGTCAGACATGTGTCACTAAGATGAGAACTCCTGTCTCTCCATCGCCGACTGGACTGAAGCACCCAGCACTCAGCCACTGAGGCATTGTGGGTAGGAACGTGTGAAACGCCGTCTACTGCTCAGTACTTCAGGTTTTCATCCTGTCAGTTAACCAGGAAGTGTTTAGCTTCTGGACTGTAGTGGATCTACTGAAAACATTAATCTACATGTTGTCATCCAGCCCAGCCGATGTTGACGTGTTCAGATGTTCAGTTCCACGGGGATGTTCATAAAGACGTGGTTTAACGGTGTGTTGGCACGGCGCCAGTCTGTGGTGAAGGGCGGTACTCCAGCCCCGGGCTGGCGGGTTGGGGGGGGGCAGGGACTCACGTGCTGGTTGTAGATGATCACTCCCTCCTCGCAGGTGGGCCTATGGGTGCAGGAGTGCTGGTGAACGCACCAGTTACACCCCCAGCGGCTCAGGACACAACCACGACACCTGCACACACACACACACACACACACACACACACACACAAGACAGCCGTCAGCAGGAGGCCGGGGCGGAGGCGGGAACAGGGCTCAGTAACCAGAACGGCTGGTCCGGTCTGGCGGAGGCACCATCATGCTGCGGGGCTGCTGGCCTGGAGGAGCGGGGACTCACGGCATGCTGCCGGACTGCTGCTTCACGGCCGTGCAGTCGTAGAAGGTGAAGTCTCTGGACGTGACCCAGACGTCTCCGAAACGAAGAGACAGGGGGACGGTGACGAAATCTGCAGAGACAGAGACAGACAGAGACAGTCAGCAGAGCGGACTCTTGTGTCCCGCCATCCTGACGGCTCGTGGCGACTCTTCATCAGCAGAGGAGGACAGGACGTCTCAACACCAGAGTCAGTGCGTTCGGTGCTTTTCTGCCAGATGGCTCCAGGTGTGTGAGACCAGGTCAGACGGATTTAGTGAGAGTAGATTGGACGGTGTTGGACAGACAGTCCTCTGACAGGCCGGGCTAATCCTCCCAGCACGGAGCCAGGGCGGCTGAAGGTCACAGTCCTGTCCAGACTCACCCTGTCCCGGAGGGACGGCCGGCACGCCGCCGCCGTCCGGCGAGCGGCAGGTCACCCCGGCCTCAGTCACCACGGCGGGACTGCGGCTGTCCTGGAAGACGCACGAGTACGACTCGCCTTTCTCCAACACCGGGAGGCCTGGGACGGACAGGGACACCTGGGGACAGACCACACACACCTGAGTCCCCCTGCAGCCAGTCCTGCAGCTGTCCAACAGAGACAGGGTCTGTCCGGGACAGGCTCAGTCCGGGACAGGGTCAGTCTGGGACAGGGACAGACTGGAACAGGGACAGACTTCCTCATATTTCTAAAGCGGATCAAAGTGAAGCTGGTATTTTCCTGGACGTTGGACAGAGGCAGACCGACAGGACGAGCAGATTTCAGACGCAGACTGCAGCTGAAGACGTCCTCCTGTCTGTCCCCGGTCTCAGGTCAGGGACTTACTGTCCTGCTGTCCTCCCTGCTGACGTTGGACGGGTTGAGGTCCTGTACTGCCAGACACTGCTGCTCCATGTCGAAGCTCCACAGCCACTGACCCTGCTGGCTGCCCCGGCCACACTGAGCCTGCAGCACACACCTGCACACACACACACACACACACACACACACACACACACACACACATCAGAGGAAGACTGGGTGGAAAGTGTGTGAAGAGCCTCCAGAGCGATGAGGCGGCGCTCACCGGCCCTCCAGGACACACCAGCCACAGTACGGGTCGTGGGCCAGCAGGCACGACTGGCAGTCCGGGTGCTGCTGGCACTCTGCCACCGGACGCTTCTGCAACTGAGACACCAGGACAGCTTCAGACAGGAGACACACACTGCAACGCAAGACTGTGTGTGTGTGTGCGTGTGCTACCATGTTGTGGGTCATCAGGAAGAGGTGCTCCTCCTCCTGGTCCAGCAGCAGGTCTGAGCTGATCGCTGTGTTCTTCTGGATGGAGATGACGGAGTACTCCTCCACCTCACCGTTTGGACCCAGGAACACCTGAACACACACACACACACACACACACACACACACAGTAATGAAACTCATCTCGTGGATCTTTCCAGGTTCTCTGCTGGACTCATTCAGACTTGAGCTCGTGTTGCGGCGTCAGACTGAGGGACAGTCCGGAGAGCAGACTGGAGTCTGTCTCCTGGACCCAGACCACAGCAGCACCGTGTCCTCTGCGGCGATGCAGGGAGTCCAGCCTGCCGGGACGAGGGTCAACGGGAGGCGGTGAGACCCGTCAGAACCGGTCCGGCTAATGTCCCAGTGAGGGACGGAGACAGCAATCATCCTAATGAGAAAATCCCCACAATAAATATGATATGGCTGGCTGCCGCCAGACTAACCCCCCCTTCAGGTACACGGGGGATTAGAGCACTTCAGTCATGCACGCACACACACACCAGATGGAGAGAGGAGACACAGGATCAAAGCAGATCTCTCCAGATCCTAAAATCAATTACCACAGCAGCACACCACCTTCTGTCCGGCCGTCCCACACCGACCAGAGGACCGCTGCCGCCCGCCACACACAGCCCCCCCCCTTGCTGCTGCCGCTCCGAGGACCCTGGACCCCCCTGGCTCCTGTCCTCTTCCTCCAGCTCCGGCAGTGGACACAACCACAGCGTGTCCCCGTGCACTGCGTCTGCCACAGGTCCACATCACAGCCTCCACCAGAGTCCACTGACCTCCGCCTGCTCCGTCAGAGACAGACCCCCTCCTCAGACCCTCAGAGACAGACCCCTCCTCAGACCCTCAGAGACAGACCCCCCCCTCAGACCCTCAGAGACAGACCCCCTCCTCAGACCCTCAGAGACAGACCCCCTCCTCAGACCCTCAGAGACAGACCCCCTCCTCAGACCCTCAGAGACAGACCCCCTCCTCAGACCCTCAGAGACAGACCCCCTCCTCAGACCCTCAGAGACAGACCCCCTCCTCAGACCCTCAGAGACAGACCCCCTCCTCAGACCCTCGGAGACAGACCCCCTCCTGCGGGTGTCTTTTGAACGCCTGCCGTTGGAGGAGCTACGGCAGACTAACTGGGTCAGCAGTTATCAGGGAAACCAGTTGATCTGAAACAGTGCTTCAGCAACCGGGCTGTGATTAGACAGCGTGTCTGTATCAGACACTTTCTGAAAATAAATTTGGATTTCTGATCCGGCTGTTTTGGCCCATATTGGACCCGATACCGATCCAGAATATCAGATCAGACCGTCCCTCTATCTGTGAAAGGCAGCTGAAGAACCGCCACTCGGGGGCATTTAAACGAGCAGCGAGGTTAGAAATGCGCTGAGATCAGAATATAAGACGCCATATGTCCACATGTTTTGGTTCATTCTGGAAAATTCCAGTCTGAGTCCAAGAATAAATGGACCAGAAAAAAACATGAGGAACTTCTTCACTGCCTTCGAGCAAGACGGCTAACGCTAGTCCAACACGTTAGCATGACGCACGGCGGCGGCAGCAGCATGCTGGAGGGTGCAGGAGTGGATCAGGACGTCCTGGGAGGACACCTGGTCCAAAACAGAGACCTGTGGAACCTGTGAGCGCCTCAGCTTCCCCCCCTCCTGCTGCTGTGTGTGTGTGTGTGTGTGTGTGTGTGTGTGTGTGTGTGTGTGTGTGTGTGTGTGTGTGTGTGTGTGTGTGTGTGTGGCAGTCTGCAGGCAGGGCTGGGGGACGGGGGACGGGGGACGGCGTCCCGGCCTGCAGAGGCTGACAGCTGACAGCTGGCTGCTGCCTCAGGACGGCTGCAGACTCTTGGCCATGTGACTGAGACAAACTGTCCTCCTGCCTCCGTCGGGACGGAAGGTGGAACACGAAGCGGAGAAAGGCTGCCGGTCCCAACGTCCTCTGAATGAGAGACTTGTGTCCTCTTCTCCTGATACGTCTGATGACACGCATGTCCAGCCTGTATCAGGCAGTGCATGATGGGAAGGGCTGGCCGCCGGTGGCGTCAGCAGAGCAGAAGACACACTGATAATGCGTCCTTTAATGAGCGCGGCTGTGATGATGGACGGCCGTGGGGGACGTGAATGTGTCTCTGTGAGGAAGTGGGAGTGTCTTCCAGTGCATAAGCCACAGACGAAGCAGGCTGGTGCCCGGCCCGACGCCACAGCGCCGGCTTAATGGCCGCCATTGTGCTATCCGTGCTCCTGCAGGGGCCCCGAGCCCGAGTCCCGCCGGAGACAAGGCACAAAGACCCAACTGTGAGCCGCAGAGTCTGGAGTCTGGGGACAGCCTCACACTGCACCACATCAGCCTCACACACTGCACCACATCAGCCCCACACACTGCACCACATCAGCCTCACACACTGCACCACATCAGCCCCACACACTGCACCACATCAGCCTCACACACTGCACCACATCAGCCCCACACACTGCACCACATCAGCCCCACACACTGCACCACATCAGCCTCACACACTGCACCACATCAGCCTCACACACTGCACCACATCAGCCTCACACACTGCACCACATCAGCCCCACACACTGCACCACATCAGCCTCACACACTGCACCACATCAGCCTCACACACTGCACCACATCAGCCCCACACACTGCACCACATCAGCCCCACACACTGCACCACATCAGCCTCACACACTGCACCACATCAGCCCCACACCACTGCACCACATCAGCCCCACCACACTGCACACTGCAACCACATCAGCCCCACACACTGCACCACATCAGCCCCACACACTGCACCACATCAGCCCCACACACTGCACACTGCACCACATCAGCCCCACACACTGCACCACATCAGCCTCACACACTGCACCACATCAGCCCCACACACTGCACCACATCAGCCTCACACACTGCACCACATCAGCCCCACACACTGCACACTGCACCACATCAGCCCCACACACTGCACCACATCAGCCCCACACACTGCACCACATCAGCCCCACACACTGCACACTGCACCACATCAGCCCCACACACTGCACCACATCAGCCTCACACACTGCACCACATCAGCCCCACACACTGCACCACATCAGCCTCACACACTGCACCACATCAGCCTCACACACTGCACACTGCACCACATCCGCCTCACACACTGCACCACATCAGCCCCACACACTGCACCACATCAGCCTCACACACTGCACCACATCAGCCCCACACACTGCACCACATCAGCCTCACACACTGCACCACATCAGCCTCACACACTGCACCACATCAGCCCCACACACTGCACCACATCAGCCTCACACACTGCACCACATCAGCCCCACACACTGCACCACATCAGCCCCACACACTGCACACTGCACCACATCAGCCCCACACACTGCACCACATCAGTCCAGCTGGGTCCACACCGTCCTGCACCTGGACCAGCCCAACACCACCTCCAGGAGACAGCAGGACCCCTCACTGCAGACCAGACCTGGCCTCTGGCCTTCATAAACAGATAACCGGTAAAACTACCAACATCTGGCTTCAAGACATCACAGTGAACCACTGCAGAGACCAAACAATGGATTCAGCTCATGATCATGTTATAATTAAATTGTGAAATAATTGTATACTTCCAGGGTTTCCCTCAGTGCTTTATAGGCCTGGCGGGCCGCCAGGCTTTACTTGCCCCACCGCCAGGCTAGCGTCGGTGGTTTTTAATTTTTTTTTTTTTTTTTTTTAAATTGTAAATATGTTTTTTTAATGAGCCAAAACAGCGATACCAAATAGTCCAAAAAGGTTCATTGGTCTTCCAAGTTATAATCCAAAACAAAGGTTCTTTTCCAAAGACCAGGGAGGTATTTTGTTATTTACCTGACGGTTTCGGCAGCTGTCAGCTTCCACTAGTGGGGAGAATAGCGCCAAAACCTGTATAAATCAGCTGACAAGATACGTCACAACAACATCACGTGACTCTCTGAAGAAGACAGCTGACAGCTGCCGAAACCGTCAGGTAAATAACAAAATACCTCCCTGGTCTTTGGAAAAGAACCTTTGTTTTGGAGCGATACCAAAGACGGTCTCTCGAGCTTTTAATGGCATCTGGTGATACGGTTGCAATGGCGACACCTTATGGTAGATATGTGAACACACAGGGGTCAGAGTTGAGGCGTGTTTTCGTCAGAGAGCCGCGGCTCGATGACGCAGAGCCAGTGCGAGTTAGCATGTTAGCCGTTAGCATGGATGCTAGCACGTCGTCAGAGCAGCCTTCTGTGAGCCGCGATGGTAAACATCGAACTAGCGGATTTAATCCAAAATGGTTCGTGTTCTGTCCTCAGAATGATTCACTGTCCAAACGGTGGAACTGCTTCTGTTTAATGAACCGTCACAAACAACATGCTTCATCAGTGTGGAGGATTCCATTCATACACATTCTTCTTCTACGGCTTCACACTGAACTATACATTTAACAGTGACAATGCGCCCTCTGCTGGACTGAAGGAGGTACTGCTGGATTTCTGCACTGCTGTGAACTCCATATAAACAACAAATATTTAAAGAACATAAGAATATTAATAACTGTAAGCAATCTAATAATTTTTTTTAGTTTTTCATTCAAAAAGTAGACGAGGTCAGACAGTCCAGCAGAGACCTCTTCAGCCTCTGAGTGCCCTGTTTCTACACCTTGATCATGTTTGCACTTTTTTATTTTTGTTAATTTATTTTACCTTTAAATGTGAACAGCAATGCCTTGTTTTAAGACTCGTTGGGATTTAACTTAATTGAAAACAATTGATATTTATTTTAATTGTATTTTTTGTGTTTGTTAAAACTTTATTTAAGTGTATGCCTTTTTGTAAGACTCTGCATTTAAGTAATGTTAATAAATGCTCACAATAACACAAAATAGTCATAATTTGCAAATTTCTGTCAACTTTAAACTTTTTTTTTTTTTTTTTTTACATAAACATGGTGGGCTTCTCTAGCAGTCCAACCACCGGGCTTAGCAAGTTTTCTGGGGGAAACCCTGTACTTTTAAAATAAAACAAGATTAATTGACACTTTCATGTATTTAATTCCATTTATAATGAATCACCGACACATTGAAGTAATTATCTAATGGTGTATTTATTCATTATTTGCACTTTTAGTCACCAAAATAAAAAGACCTTTATGGGGACCTTTATTTTCAACCTGCTTCTCTGATCTGTTCTCCTCTTTGCTGTTTTCAGAGAGGTCTGAAAAGATCTGACATCACTCAGATATTATATTCAGACCTATGACCTTTTAACACTTCCAGCAAAAACATGAGCAGCCTCTTCCAGACTGAACACTGACGTGGACCGTCAGACCCGGGGACCGTCTCAGATAGCTGAATGAAGCTTCCTGAAGGCTTCCTCATGGTGGAATCATTCATTGGAGAGACTTTAAGACGCGTGTCTACCTCAGAGAGGAAGCTGATGATCACCAATCAATCATCAGAGCACTGCATGATAACAACATATAGACACAAGACAGACGCAAACACTTCCAAGAAGCCTCCACTTTCAGATCAACTCAGCCTGAATGGAAATGTGGCAGAGTAGGGATTAGAAACGAGTCTGGTATCAGGTACTAACACGGAGACGCCTAAAAACCAAGTCCCCACCCCCCCCCCGCCCCGGGTCTCTACCTTGTGCAGGTTCCCTCTGGAGTCTCCCAGGAAGGCGATGGTGTGTCCCGGCCTGACGCTGACGGCCACGGCCGTGAGGCGGGCCGACGGGCTGTCCAGGATGGTCTCCGCCTCCACCGCCATGCGGCTGGCCATGGGGCTGGGCGTGTGGTCGGAGCCGCAGGGGTAGGCCTCCAGGGTGTTCTGCCGATGGAAAACAAGCGTTACCGGGTCGTCCTGATGCAGTGTCAGCTCGTCCTCCAGCAGGGCTCCTGCTGGGTCGAGGTCTGTGTTTGTGCTTCCACGGCTTGGCCGGCTCTGGCGTTCCTCCGGCTGCAGAGCTCTTGTTGTTGTTGTTGTTTCGTCCGAGACTATTTATTTCTCCAGAGGAATGTTGGAAGGCCGGGCACAGCTTCATCCCGGGTCGTAACAATAGGAAGCAGAGGCAATGAACCTGGGAGCGCCGCTGGCTGAAGGCTCTTTGTTTTGATGGACTGCTTGTTACTGGCCGCTGCGCTCTTGTGAATGGACTCCTTATTTGGCAGGACGTTTGACAAACACAGCGAGCTTCAGCCACACGGCTCCACTCTCCCCCCAGCACAGCCGAACACCGCCCATGAGCAACACCCAGGGAGGCCTGGAGTCAGACCTGAACCACAGTATTACCCCACAGTGTGACACTCCTGCCTTTACTGCCACACCCTGCCTCACCTATTCTCTCTCATCAGGTTCAGTGAACCACCTGAAACCACATGGTCCACCTTTAAAGAGACCTGAAAGCTCCAGACCTGGAAACACTTCTGATCTAACTGTCAGAAATTGATCAGACTCCAGGTCCTGGATCAGACTCCAGGTCCTGGATCAGACTCCAGGTCCTGCATCAGACTCCAGGTCCTGCATCAGACTCCAGGTCCTGGATCAGACTCCAGGTCCTGCATCAGACTCCAGGTCCTGGATCAGACTCCAGGTCCTGCATCAGACTCCAGGTCCTGCATCAGACTCCAGGTCCTGGATCAGACTCCAGGTCCTGCATCAGACTCCAGGTCCTGGATCAGATTCCAGGTCCTGATCCCACCAGAGCTGACCAGCTCAGCAGGTATGATTAAATTAAAGCAGCTAATGATAGTCTGGAACAACATGATGTGAGAGAGTCTCTCTCTCTCTCTCTCTCCCTCACCATACAGTTAGCTTTGATTTCCTAATGTTACACTGTCACTAACACACACACACACACACACACTTGCGTGGTGGTGTGTGTCAGGGTGTGTCACACGTGCCCGGCTGTGCGGGTCACTCCGGAGGGCCGGGCTGTTTGTTGGGTTTATGCTGAACTCTTCGGTGTGAAACGACACGGCAGGCTGATCGATCCTATTAGCCAGAACAACTGTGTCCTGCAGAAAGGCTCCATTGTTGTTCCGGGCCGTGGTTCCCGCTGCCAGCGGCCTCCGTCACACACATCTCTCACTCCGCACACACTCCGTCGTCCAGACGTCCAGCAGTGGACCGCGTGTCCACACTGCCGTCCTCCGGAGTGACCAGCCAGACTTCCTGCTTCTTCAAACCCTAATTAACAGAACGGAAACCTTTCAGCCACTGAGCTCCCCGTGGTGGGAGGGGCTTGTGCTGCTGAGCGTGGGACACACAGGAGTGGGGAGTGTGTGTGGGAGTGTGGGAGCACCAGGGGACATCTTTCAGCTGAGAAATCAAGACGCTGCGTCTCCCTGAGTGTGCGGCTCTCACCTCGGGCAGGTTGGCGCAGTTGGACTTGACTTCGTACTCGATGTAGGCCGCCTCCGCCCCCGCCGCTTTCCCCATCTGGGTGTAGCAGAGGTCCCTGGTGGAGTCGATCCTGCCGTCCACGTCCTCCAGGCTGAAGGTGCACAGGGCCGAGTCCTCGCTGGGCTGCGTGGAAGAAGCCAGGCGGGTGGAGAAGACCCCGAGGAGCAGCGCCGCCGCCGGGTCCTTGGACAGGCCCAGCTGGACCGCCTGCAGCAGGTTGTAGACCTTGCCGGCCCTGGACCGGCAGGTCAGGGGGACCTCCACGTAGGAGTAGTAGGCCTGGTCGTCCAGACACACTCGGGAGATGTAGGTGCGGTACTCCCGGGACTGCGAGCGCAGGTCCCGCCGGTAGAACAGGAAGTACACGTGCTGGCGGTGCGCGAACGAGGCCACGAAGTGGTGGTCGTACTCCGACAGCCGGCCGGCCACGGCCAGCTTGGCGGTCTCCTCGTAGGAGAAGACGGGCTCCTGGGCCAGGTTCCTGGTGGAGATGGGCGGGTGGCTGCTGGTGTAGCCCCTCCCCACAAACAGCACGGGCTGGCGGTGCGGGTGGGGGCGCACCACCAGCCCCACCGTGCTGACGTTGGGGTGGTTCGCCGCCACGTACTGCGTGTCCACCGGCCTGTCGGCGGAGAAGCGGACCGAGTCCACCGAGTCCAGGCTCCTCTTCTGGCAGATGCCCTGGTTGACGCTGCCGCAGGTGATCAGCTCCAGGGAGTAGGGGTCCACCAGCAGCAGCTTGTTGTGGTTGCTGGTTTCCCTGGCGTGCGGGCAGTTGCTCGGCGTGACGGGCGGCAGGCAGTCCCGGCTGTCGTTGACGGGGCCGGTGTCGGCCTGCAGCTCCAGCTGGAGGTCCCGGTCCAGCTGGAACAGGCGATCCCGGGCCCCCACGTAGACCCGGCCCCGGCGGGGGTCGGGGTGCAGGGCCAGGTGCTCGAACAGAGTGTCATATCTCACAAAGGTGGGGTAGGGGTCCGAGGGGGCGGAGCCTGAGCCGGCCGCCGCAGAGCAGAGCAGCAGACACAGCAGGGGGCGGACCGGCCACGCTGAGAGACGGCGCTCCATCCCCGGAGGCGAGGGCCCAGAGCTGGGGGGCAGAGGACAGCGTCAGGGGGGAGGGGGGCACGACACGACACGACACCACACCACACCACACCACACCACACCACACCACACCACACCACACCACACCACACAGCGTCACAGAGCAGTCCAGAAAAGTAGCAAAAGCAGTCTATAAAGCAGGATTAACAGATCCTGGATTGATTTAGCGAGATCAGTGCTGTGAAGCAGGTGATCAGCTCCACAGCCAACCCTGGACTTCCCAGTCGTGATCAGGGCATGTTGACGTAGAAGGGGAGGGGCTGCTCAGGAGGCGGAGCTCCGCAGCAGGTTAGCTGTTCGGCAGAAAACCCTGCTTCACAGTCCAGGACTCAGGTTACCGAACAGAAACACACACACACTGAAGCATGTCTTCATTTAATTCACAACAGTAAAGATGATTAAATTGCTCCAGCTTTCCTCCACGCAGACTGTTATTTTGAAGCAGCTACAGGAAGTGGCGGCTGAAGACATCCTGTCGGTGGACTCTGTGCCGAGCTGCTCACCATTTGGTTGAAGAGGGCGACTATGGAGGTGCCATTCCACCTCTCGAGGCCTCCGGCAGCTCCGGGTCAAAACCGGGCGGATCGGGACTCCGCCTGGAACACGGACACACACCACGGCAGGACGTTCTGTCAGTTAACAGGCGGTGAGAGTGAACACACACATCTGAAAAAACAGAAACCTGCTTCCTCCTCAGGAGCGTTCTCCATTTCACAACCTGGGAGAAATAACTCTATCTGGAATCTGACCGACAACATCCCACCCTGTGTGTACCACACACACAGACACACACAGACACACACACACACCCCGGCGTGTTGGAGCTGATCTCATTTGGAGGAAGGGTTCCTCGCCCTGCAGCCAGTAATCCAATCGGAGGTTCAGACACATGAGAACCACAGAATGGACTCCTGATTCAATCCCGACACATTTGGACTCAAAGGGAAAGTCTCTCTGCTGAGCGAGTTCAGGAAACCAGCGGTGTGGGACTGAAGGTGAGCAGGAAGTGTGTGTGTGTAAACGCTGCTGGACTGGCCGGTAATGGACAGGTGTGTGCAGCAGTCCGAGCGGCTGCTCCACAGCAGGGCTCCCAGCAGGGCTCCCAGCAGGGCTCCACAGCAGGGTCGGAATGAAGAGCAGTGGGAAGCACGTCCAGTCTGACACGCTGCCTTCAGCAGGGCGTCTGAACGGGGACAGACGGGGCGGATGGGTGAGAGGGGGCGGGGAGCGGTGGGGCGGGCGGGGCAGTGGGGCGGATGGGTGAGAGGGGGCGGGGACAGCAGGGCAGGTTCTCGGCTGCCTGGACTCCACGGCACACGGAGCATTCCTGAGAGGCACATTCAATTGAGCCGTCCAACGCTTCACTGAGCTCAGCCTTTCATTCTGTTTCAATTCAGCTCTCCTACAGAGGAAGAGGGGGGCGGGGGACCAGGGGGGCGGCGGGGGGTATATCTGGAGGGAAAAGGCTGGCAGACACTAGCAGGGCAACAGGAGACAATGGTGACATGGGCAGAGGGGGAGGAGGAGGGAAACCATCACAAACAAGCGGTGGCTAGGAGCTGATGGAATGTGACTAATGATAATACCGGGGGGGGGGGGGGGGACACCAATAATTACAGTGCTCCATTCACAGCCCACTCACTCACATAACAAGGGGGAGGAAACAAAGCAGGGCTCTAATTAGTGACATGACTGTGAGCATAAACACACACACACACACACCTTCAGTTTCCATCCAGGAACAGTGTTTACGTCTGCCCTGAGCTGAGGACGACATCAGGGCTGCTGTGGAGCTACAGAGCAGCTGTGACTGGACTGAGCTAACCCCCTGCAACAAGTGTGTGTGGAGCTGGAGGTGGGGGTGGAGGTGGGGGTGGAGGAGGTAAGCAGAGGCCAGACAACTGGAAGTCTGGAAACACGCCTTTGTCAGTTCAGACTGAATCACTGATTCAATCTCGGTGGATATGGACATCTGATAGAATTAAATCTAACCCAGTGGCAATTACAAACTAATCAGTTTTCTATCACTGATGTTCAACCAATAAATGTTTATCACAGGTTTTAACTGGGGAAAAACAGATCTCTGAAAAGAGTTAACAGTGTCAAAGCTTCTATTAGTGTCAGAGCTGAAATGTGTTTAGTGAGAAACACCAAGAACCCTGTGACATGAACACGACCATGAACGCAGCACGAAACATGACCAGGACCAGGAACACAAGCACCAAGGTGAACATGGCCACAAATATGACCAGGACCAGGAACACAAGCACCAAGGTGAACATGGCCACAAATATGACCAGGACCATGAACAAAGGCAGGACCATGACCATGAACGCAGCATGAAACATGACCATGAACACAAACACCAAGATGAACATGACCTCGAACATGACCAGGACCATGAACACAAATATGACCCTGAACACGACCTTGATCATGCATGTGGCACAAACATGACTGTAAACATGAACATGAACATGAACATGAACATGAACATGAACATGAACATGAACATGAACAGGAGCGAGTCAGAACACTCAGAGGCTGCTTCCACTCAGAGTGAGCTGGAGCTGGAGCTGGAGCTGGAGCTGGAGCTGGAGCTGGAGCTGGAGCTGGAGCTGCAGCTGCAGCTGGAGCTGGAGCTGGAGCTGGAGCTGGAGCTGGACAGGCCGGCTGGCTGACTGACAAAAAGCTATTTATAGAGAACACTTAATAACTGACGCCTATCTTAAGAACACATTCCTCCTCAGATGATGAAGTTCATGTAGGGGAACTAGGAGGAAGAGGAGGAGGAAGAAATCCCCCAGCAGTGGAGACATAAAACTCCCTCAGCCCTTCCAGGATGAAGCTCACCACCACCTTGGTTCAGTGGCAGGGGAGTGGGGGTGGGGGGGTTTGGTGCTTCCTGGGTGGAGGAAGTTCCCATGGTTAAGATTTATGAGCCTTTATCAATGATCCGGGGACGACAGAGACTGGAGCTGGACCGTGGACACCACGCTGAAAACCACCTTGCTAACAGTGGGAGCTCCACCCACATGAAGCATCACTTCAACCTGCTCCACCCACATGAAGCATCACTTCAACCTGCTCCACCCACATGAAGCAGCAGGACCATGCTAAATGCTAAATGCTAACCTCCAGAGAACTGCAGGGTCAAAGACGCCCTAACTTCCTTTCAAAGGCTCTGAAAACACATTCTGGGACACTGTTTGAAACACAGATTCAGAGTACATTGAATGAAAGACCCACCGAGAGATTCATGTGAAGCCAAGAGAAACTTTTTTCATGTGTAATTATGTGGATCTTGTGAATATAACCATGTCACACTGATTTTAAGTGAGATATGACTCAAATATTCTAAAACACCAAACATTTGGAATGTGCTGAGTCTCTGAAAGTCTGGTGTTTGCAGTGATCAGAGTCTTTCTGGAATCTATACAAGGGTATACTAGGGTAATACTCAGGCTGAGTCCAAAACAGGACACTCACTTTTGTAAACTGACAGCTGCCCTAAAAATTTAAAGTGTATTTAAAGGAGTGCATAAGAACAATTTCAGAATATGGTTAGATTTTTTTTATGTTTAGCATGTAGCATCGACGTGGTGCTGTTATAATACTCCAGCTCCGTTTGGCGGTGCAGACATTGCACCGAGGCTCTCCCCTTTATTTCGTTTCAAGTGGTCGCGAACTTTTGACATCTTCTGCCGTTTTCTTTGTTGTCCTTCCTCCTTGTCGCCTGCATTTCACCGCGCTGCACTCTGCTTGCTCCGACATGTCCGTGCGGCTCACGCTCTCGTGTGGAAACATGCTGCGCTTTAGTCCCGGGTGCTACGCGCTAGCGGTTTCTCAGTAGTTTCACTGTACACAATTAATAAACAAATCCTCGAAGCAACAGAATTGAATTCGAAGCATGTTTGTAATCGAATTATTTGATTTAATCGATGAATCGTTTCAGCTCTAATCTATACTTTATTTATGATCCTCAGAACCTGCTCACACAGCTCCAGGGCTCAGTGCATGCACACACATACGCACACACGAGTGCTAACTTGGACAGCTCCTATTCACTGTGGACAATAAAAACAGTGAAGGTACAGCAAACTAGGTGTAACACACTCACCACACTGTTAAAATAAGTCACTGCGATCCAAATGTTCCTACAAGTTGACTGCTCAGAATGCCAGGACTCCAGACTGGAACACATCTGTTCAGGTGTCAGAGGGGACACCTGGACGGGCTACACACGGACAACACACAGGTTACACCAGGACACCAGACAGGCTACAACCGGACAACAGACAGGCTACAACCGGACACCAGACAGGCTACAACCGGACACCAGACAGGCTACAACCGGACACCTGACAGGCTACAACCGGACACCTGACAGGCTACAACCGGACACCAGACAGGCTACAACCGGACACCTGACAGGCTACAACCGGACACCAGACAGGCTACAACCGGACACCAGACAGGCTACAACCGGACACCAGACAGGCTACAACCGGACACCAGACAGGCTACAACCGGACACCAGACAGGCTACAACCGGACACCAGACAGGCTACAACCAGACACCTGACAGGCTACAACCGGACACCTGACAGGCTACAACCGGACACCTGACAGGCTACAACCGGACACCTGACAGGCTACAACCGGACATCAGACAGGTTACAACCAGACACCAGACAGGTTACAATCGGAAACCACATAGGCTACAACCGGACAACAGACAGGCTACAACTGGACAACAGACAGGCTACAACCGAACACCAGACAGGCTACAACCGGACAACAGACAGGCTACAACCGGACATCAGACAGGCTACAACCAGACACCTGACAGGTTACACCAGGACACCAGACAGGCTACAACCGGACATCAGACAGGCTACAACCAGACACCAGACAGGCTACAACCGGACACCAGACAGGCTACAACCGGACACCAGACAGGCTACAACCGGACACCAGACAGGCTACAACCGGACACCAGACAGGCTACAACCGGACACCAGACAGGCTACAACCGGACAACAGACAGGCTACAACCGGACAACAGACAGGCTACAACCAGACACCAGACAGGCTACAACCGGACAACAGACAGGCTACAACCGGACAACAGACAGGCTACAACCAGACACCAGACAGGCTACAACCGGACACCAGACAGGCTAAAACCAGACACCAGACAGGCTACAACCGGACACCAGACAGGCTACAACCGGACACCAGACAGGCTACAACCGGAAATCAGACAGGCTACAACCGGACACCAGACAGGCTACAACCGGACAACAGACAGGCTACAACCGGACAACAGACAGACTACAACCAGACAACAGACAGGCTACAACCGGACAACAGACAGGCTACAACCGGACACCTGACAGGCTACAACCGGACACCTGACAGACTACAACCGGACAACAGACAGACTACAACCAGACAACAGACAGGCTACAACTGGACGACAGACAGACTACAACCGGACAACAGACAGACTACAACCGGACAACAGACAGGCTACAACCGGACACCAGAACTAAAAACAAAAGTAAGGACTAAAATGCCACACAGGTGAGGCTTTGAGCCAAACAGAAGTCACAGGTTTCTGTTGTGCCCTCTGCGGCGGCCGGGCTGCTGAGTGCTGCCGTCCGACCAGACAATGTGCTGCTGAGCCTGAAGTGACTCCGAACATGCATGACATGTGCTTAAAAGGAAACCTACAGGAACTGGACAAGAACTAATGCTGAGGTGATCAAAATCCTCTCTGCAGATGTGTCTGAGCAGCGTGCAGAGTCAGGTCAGTGTGTGTGTGTGTGTGTGTGTGTGTGTGTGTGTCCAGTCTGAGTTACACTCCACCTGTCCATGGCTTCCTGTCAGGCAGCTGTGGCTGTTTGTTCAGGACGCTCCACGCACGTCATTTCTGCCCCCTCACATGTAATTGCCCCACTGACACGCCCCTTCATCACACTGTTGATCATTGTGTGTGCGCAGCTTCTATCAGCAGCTGGAATAATGCTTCAGTTGTGCTTACAGTGGTAGCAACAAGCTAACAAGAGAATGAGATGGTTAATGCAGAGAAATAAAATGTTCTTAATTTCTTCAGTATGTCCAATCAGTGGCTGCAGTGCTGTGGCCCCGCCCCTGCATGGCCCCGCCCCTGCTATCACTGCCTCTGAGTGGACAGAGATGGGAAAAGACTCAGCACTGCAACACCCGGACTGTGACCTGGATGGAAGCTTCAGCTGAGAGCAGAGCAGATTTATGAAGCTTTGATTCAACAGTTGAACAGAAACGCTGCTCGAGTCCTTTTAGGGAACAAACATCGACCACATGACAACATGACGGGAGCAACCAGACACCAGGCCTCTGGAAGTCTGCTCCACTGGACCACGATGTCCGCTGGGCTGTGTGTGTGTGTGTGTGTGTGTGTGTGTGTGTGTGTGTGTGTGTGTGTGTGTGGTGAGGGCAGCCACGCTCATGTTATCACAGACTGGGTGAACGCAGGAGGAAGACAGGCTGGTTTCCACTGTCTGCTCACTTCCACCAGCCCCAGGCCTGCTGCCTCCGCCGCACCGCCACCCGGAGCGCCGACCAGGAGGAAACTGCAGACCCCAGACGCTCAGACCTCTCTGAGTTCAGGACGGACGTGGCAGATCTCTGTCAGAGAGGGCGTTCCAGCAGAAACCTCGTCCCCTGCTGTGCTCTCTGAGCTCCACTCAGCTGATCTGGGCGACATGCGGCCGAAGCCTGAGTGCAGTGGAGCGCAGAAGTGGGTCTCTGCTCCGAGGCATGCATGGTGTCACTCAGCCGAGCACGAGGGACGCGACGGCGAGCCAAGAGTGGCCGGTTTTAACGAGAGCTCCATCTGAAGAGCGGCGGCTCGACGGCAGCCACCATCGGCGGGCTGACACACACGCTGACAGTCAGTCGTTACCCCGAGTCCACCTCACAGCCAGGAAACACCGCAACACACAGACGGCAGCCCGTCTTTCACTCAGATCATCCGCCGCTGTCAGAGAAGCTTCAGCCAGCTGAGATAAACAGGCTGATTCCAGCTTCCAGAAATATCCGTGAGCTGCCTCGAAACAACACTGAACTCTCACATGCCCTCATTCTGCACCATCGATTATCAGGCGGTCAGCAGTCATCCCAACACAAACAGGGCTGCCGCTGATTTAGAAAGGCTGAAAGGATCAGAAGTGATGCCAGTAATAATAAACACACCATCAGAGCTGAACAGAGAACTGCTGAAATGGCTCGGAATGATGAAGACGCAGTACAATATGGAGACTTTAGATCACAGCATGTGGTCTGAGGTGGTCTAGACTCCAGAGGCTACACTGGGACCAGAAACCTGCAGGCTGGAGTCTCACAGTGCACAGGTTGTGCCTGGGCATGACCCTTGACCCTCATCAGCTGCACCATCAGTCGGGCCGGCCATGTTCCAGGGAGAGAGTGTGTGAGGGGGTGAGTACCGGAGCCTCAGAGGGACATGCAGAGAGCGTGGACTGAAGGAAAGGCTCATATTTAGACTCCCGTGCAGCGTCCACATCATGGCTGTGGCATCCCAGAACAAAAACAGGCTATTCTTAGACTGGGTGGGAGGGAAAGCAGGCGGGCAGACGGAGGGCCGTCGCTCTGGGGGGGCTGGGGGTCTAGGGGGGGTCTGGACACATGGGCACACATGAAGACAAACACATGGGAGCCCTGATGTCAGGCCGTGGGAGGCTTTCCTCCAAGATCAGACCTCAGAGCTGAAGTGAGAGGGGAGGGGCAGAGAGGTGGTGTGTGTGTGTGCGTGTGTGTGTGTGTGTGTGTGGCGATTCTTCTCTCTGAGCACTGGAGATCACGCCCTCCACTCACACTGCAGGTTTAGGGTTTTATTGTTCTTCATTTGTTAAAGCAGCTGGTTTACTGAACAGAAGTCCCGTCCTTCAGACCTCAGGCTCATCAACTAACCTCTGCTGTTCATCTTCTGCTATGAATAAAGTAGCACATCCTCCCATCCCAGCTCACAGGACTGTTTCTTGATAGGAACTTGAAGTAAAATGTGTTTTATCACTTATTAATATGTAAGGTTGAACAGGAAATGTTACATTAACCCTTGAAGACAAGAAGGCGAAAATATATTAAAACTTTTACAAACACTGAAGTGAAACCTGTGAAGAAGGAAAGCATGAACACACACTATTTACCTGTGGAAACACACACACACACACCACACACACACAGAGGGGGTGGTGCTGCCTCCTGCAGGGCCGGCAGACCTGCTGGGTATAGAGAGTCCTTTCAGGGCCAATCAGGCCGGGGAAGCGGCGGTGTGGCGGCGCTGCTGCTGCTGCTCCTCTCAGTGTGCTGGAAGTAAAAAAACACCGCCGGACACAAAGAGCCTCTTTGTGGCGCCGTGCGGTGAACGCTGCTTTTCCATAGTGTTAAAGAGCAGGGTGTGTGTTGCTGCTGCAGCCAGATTCATTGCACAACATGCAGAGGTAAGAATGAGGCTGTAAAAGTGTGTGAGGACACACGCACACACACACACACACACACACACACACACACACACACACACAGGCTCTGAGACGCTGTTCTTCACCCAGCTCTGTGAAATGACTGGGATTCCTGTTGGAGGTGAGCAGCAGGACACTGGACCTGCAGCCGCAGCGCCTCCGGGCCAGAAGAAGAAACCTCAGCGAGGACGAAGCTCCGTGTTTCTGAATCACATGGTCTAACTGCAGGGCGCGGCGCCGAGGCGGCCGCGGCCGGCCGTCCTTGATGGACGTGCTGCTGGGACGCCGTGTCCAACACACTCAGCATGCTGTGGTCTGTTTGCAGGAAGACGGACGGGTTTGGAACCAGCAGTCCTGATGGTGACTGGCCCCGGTGCACGGGTTTCAAGCTTCAGCGGGAAGCAGAGTGTCGCACACCTCAACCTGACCAACGGAGGTCTGAACCCCGGGCCGGCCTTCACCACGTCAAACCGCTGTTGATTCACAGCCCGGCCCCCAGCGCCCCTCAGCTCCTCGCCATAAACCCTGCAGCGTCTCCAGACAGCTCCCCACATTCACTGTGAAGGTCAAGTGTGTGTGTGCTACAAAGGACACCCGTCCTCAGACCTGTCCTCAGCATCTGTCTTCACCAGCAGGACAGAAGACAGCTGGAGCGTCTTCACCTGCTCCGCCTCAGGTCTCTGCAGACCGTCCCGGCCGGTCCACAGCACGGAGCTGCTCTGGTGAAGTGGAGCGACCCGCAGGACCCAGTTCCTCTCAGTCTCAGCCGTGCCATTCATCACCATGCAGCAGGGTTCAAAGGTCAGGAGGCACCCACAGCTCATTACAGCAGGACCGTCCCTCACACCCAGACCGGGGCCAGTGTTCGATTCCAACACAAACACTCACCTGATCCACTGAGGCCGGTCTCTGAGCCGCACGCTGGACCAGCGGAGGGGGGTCCTGGATGGGGGGGCGGATCTAAACCGGGAGACAGGGAGACAGTTGAGCATGAGAGGAGAGGACAGTCACGCCAGGAAGCAGTCCATCACTCCGAGCAGCCAAGGAGAAGACAGAGGACAGCACTCTGAACACATGAAGACACAGCGACACACCTGGAATACTGATTCCACACACACACACACACACGCACACACACACACACACACAAGAAACGAGCCGCCTGCCCTCAACCCAATGACACACTCCAACCGAAGAGCCGGCGGCCATGCAGCGCTCACTAATAAGATCAAATAATGAGAAAACACTCCGGCCGCTACAAGAGACGACGTGCCGCGAACCCAGCAGAGCCTCTCCCCTCTGCAGGAGAGGGGGCTTCTGTGTGTGTTTCTGTGTGTTTGTGTGTGTGTGCGCGCCCCTCACACATCCATATTCATGCAGTGAGAGTCCCAGCGGTTCCCAGTGCGACCAGCGCTAACGAAGCCCCGGGGAGGGCGCCGCGGCCGGTCGGAGTGTGACGGGGAGAGGCTGGAGACGAGACGGGTCAGGACGTTGATTTATGACTCACTCCAACCGTTGTGCTGCAATCAAACCGCATCAGTGGACGCACTGGGCCGGCCGGCCCTCCCCCCGGAGGGGGCAGAGCCGGCTGGGAAACGGCGTCCGGCCGGGTTTGTTGATACTGTGCGAGCAATCGGAGGAGAGGACAGCCATATTAACACACAATGGAAACCCCCCAGCCCCCCCAGCCCCCCAGGGCCCGGCAGGCTGTGAGAATCTGAGACGAGCAGCTAACGAGCAGACGGCCGGCCGGGAGCAGCCGGGATCTGAGAGCAGGGATACATCCCCTCCCACACCGTGACTCCTCAGTCTGTTTTACACAGCAGCAGCTTGAGAAGAAGCCCTGCTGGTCAGCAGAAGAAACCGTTCTGCCGTTATCATGTCCGGTTCTGGACGCTAACACGGCTGCATGGACGGAGCACAGGAGCTGCTGCTGTCCCTCCACTCAGCTGTAAAGAAGACGGAGTCCTCCGGGCTGAGGACGAGGCAGCAGCCGTCCTCAGAGTCAGAGGTCGCCGGGATCCGTCAGGGTTCAGGGTGAGGCCGAGACACTGCCGGCCCCCCACAGTCCAGGAGCTAAAGCCGTCCAGAGGTCTGATCAGCTGACGGGCCGACGTCCAGGTTCTGGTGAAGGTCACACAGTCAGCCAGGTGTGGTCGCACACCTGCACTTATCCATGTCGACAACCACACATTGACATAACCACCAGCTGCGCTGCGCCTGAAGGTGACCACACCCTGAGCCCGCCACCCGGCAATCTGTCTGCTGAGACACACACACACACACACACACACAGTCAGGGGGAGGAGTTAAATCCACTTGTTTCAGGATAAATGGACCCAACTCAAACTCAACTGTTTCAGCTTCATTTTCACAACATGTGGTGCAGCAAGACAGGGAGGAAACACACAGTTTTCACATTTGAACATCATGATGAGGCTCCGGCAACACATACTACTATGACACACTCTTCACAAAGTGAAAAAAAAAGCGTAATATGTCCCCTTTAAACCAGTCTCCAGACTGTCAGCACGCTGCTCCCAGCTCCCGTTTCCTGTTTCAGCTGGAGTTGTTCCGATTCCGACAACAGTATCGGAAATTGCGCCGATACTGCCGAAAATGTTGGCATCGGTATCGGCAAGTCCTGGAGTCCAGACACCGATCTGATACCCCGTCATTAATTAAATGTAATTTATTTATTGGTGTGCTCCCTTAGCTCCGTTAGCTCCGTTAGCTCCCTTAGCTCCGTTAGCTCCGTTAGCTCCGTTAGCTCCGTTAGCACTGACACTTCTTCTTCTGTAATGTTTTACGGCAGCCTGCATCCCGTTGGCTGCACTACCGCCACCTGCTGGTCGGTAGCTCTGACAGTTCTGTGCTGCAGCTGCTGCTCTTGAGAGGAAGAAGAACGGATCACATGACAGACGCACAGCGCCGTTAAAGAAGCCTATATTTTTTGCTCTTTGGATTTTTATTTTTTTAATATAACTTCATAGGTTGGTTTTGGACTGTAACATTTTGGAAAGTAATCTTTTAAGTTGCTGTTGAATTATTTTTTTGCTGTTCTATTTAAATGCCCTGTTCATTTTACTATGTTATATTTGCACCGTAATTAAAAAAATATTTCTAGAGTTGTTTTTCAAGTTACTGTTGCACTGCTGTTATTTATACTGTTTTATCTAAATGACTTCATTTTACAATATTGTGTCTGCACTTCAATTTAAAAATGCAACAACATATATTTCTAGATTTATTTAAGTTGTTGTTGCACTACTGTTTTATAGTGTTCTATTTAAATTCCCTTTAATTTAAAAATATTGCGGCTGCACTTTAAGTTATTGAAAATAATTATTCCGAGATTGATTTAGTTCAACTGTATTTGCACTGCTGTTTTTTATACTGTTCTATTTAAAAATAAATGGCTTGAATTTGCTGTATTGATTCATGTTTTAGAGGGTTTAACCTGAGCCAGGCCTCACCACCGTGATGATCATGTGACAGTCCTGCAGGCGAGGCATGGGATTATTTTATTATATACTGGTATCGGATCGGTACTCGGTATCGGCCGATACCCACAGTAAAAGTATCGGAATCGGTATCGGGAGGCAAAAAAAGGTATCGGAACATCTCTAGTTTCAGCTCCATCAGTTTGAGCGCTGTGGAGTTAAAACTTGCGCCTGCAGCACCGTTCACACCAGAAAACACCAGAGGACCACACAACGTGGATTTGGCTTCACCAGCAAGCTGTAAAGGAGTCAGGACGTTGTCTTTTGTTTATGGGGTTTATGTATTTAGTTTACAGTATAGGAATTCTTCCAAACATTGTTCGTGTTCAAAATAAATTCATAGATCCGTTATCTATCATCCATTTTGCTTTTTCACTTGAGAGAAGTTTTCAACATTTTCAAGTAAAAACAGAAAACTCAGTGTGTGTTTACGAGACCAGGATGATCCGGCCGGATGTTTTCCTCCAGAGTGTCACGACTCCTCGTCCAGATCCTCCTGGTCCTGGTTTCAACTCAGAAACCATGTTGGTTTAGTGTTTTCTCTTGAAACGTTGTCATGTGGATGGGGCCTGAGTCTCTGCTGATGGCTGAAGCTCTCACTGCATGCACGTTAAAATAAATCCTCCCAGCTGCTTCCCTTCATGTTTCATTCACTAAACTGAGCAGCAGCAGCAGTAACAGCAGCAGCAGCAGTAACAGCAGCAGTAACAGTAACAGCAGCAGCAGTAACAGTAACAGCAGCAGCAGCAGTAACAGCAGCAGCAGCAGCAGCAGCAGCAGCAGCAGCAGTAACAGCAGCAGCAGGTCTGAGTCCTGAGCAGCTCATCTTTCATCAAAGCTTAATAGTGAGGTGGTTTAAGAGAGAAACAGAGAGACAGGAGCCCATGTATCACCCCCCCACACACACACACAGACAACAAACACACACACACACACACACACACACACACACACACACACACACACACAGTGTTTGTGTGTAAATTACTTTGAAGGGGGGAGGCTCTGAAATGGGATGTGGAGTGGCCTGCTCCCCCGAGGGATTGAGTGTGTGTGTGTGTGTGTGTGTGTGTGTGTTTGTGTGTGTGTGTGTGTGTGTGTGTGTGTGTGTGTGTGTGTTCCTCTCCCTGAGGATGAACGCAGCTTATTGATCAGCCTCATGTGTGTTTAACTGTACCTCTGTCATCTGGCCTCTGTCCCTAATCTGCCCGTTGTCTCCACCAATCTACCCCCCCACCCCCCGTCTTCATCCCAGCATGTGTCCCCTGCATGCGTGCATGTACGTGCACGCTCGCTCTCCTGTCCAGGTCTGCACAGCCTCTCTCCACCTGTCCATCACACAGCGTCAGGATAGCGCCGCACAGCATGTAGCTCAGTGCTTTAACGCTGCCTGATAGACACACACACACGCGCACGTGCACGCGCACGCACACACGCACACGCACACACACACACCCCTGATCAGACCCATGGTGGCGTAGCACCAAGCTCCGCCTCTCATTTCCATATATTCAAACAGCAACAAGCCACGAAGGCCTCGGTCCGGCTCAGCACACACACACTCCATGCGGGGCCCTGGTCTGATTCTCCCTCTCCCCTCTCCCACGGGGGTTGAACAAATTTGCATTCACAAACGTGGACAGTGGAGCTTACAGATTAGAGTGGAAGCTCTGTCCCACCGGAGAGAGCAGCAGCTGATTAAAGCTCCTGCACTTTAAATCTTCTTTTAGCTTTTTCCTTTCAAAACCATGGGCGTGGGGGCGGGGATGACCCACTTTTTCACCTTTCCGCTGCACCTCCGCCGGCGCGGGCCTCAGTCCTGCCTGGACAGGCAGATGTTCCAGAGGTGCAGCTGCTGAGAGTCACCGACAAACAGCCGACTGGGCGGGTCCAGGAGGACGAACAGAGGGGACTGAAAACTAAAACCAGGAGACACAATCACCGGGACGAGTCAGAGGCCCGACTGTCGCCCTCATGTGAAGTTCATCGTAGTTCAGGAGAGAGGAGTCCAGACAGGAGGAGGAGGAGGAGGAGGAGGAGGAGGAGGAAGGACAGGTCTAAATGACTTGATGTGATTAGATTGTTGTGCTTGCTGGGAGCGTTCCGGCTGCTTCAGTCTAAGAAAGTCACCTTGTCCTGCCGAGGGGACAGATAAGAGCTCGGTTGTGTCTGGCATTACGTCACGCCGCCGGTTCCTGGACGTGCTGACGGAGACGGGTGAGGAAGAAAGAAGGACCTGGACCAGCCTCAGACCACCCAGCAAAACGCCTCCCAGACTGACCTGGGGCATTTAATCCGTCTCTTCTTCAGGCATCCAGGACATAAAACATGGCGGACATTCTGTGTTTGGTGGAGGTTGTTCTATTTTCATAAATAAAATCAAACAGCAGTCGTTACTACCACCAGAAGCCTGTCTGTGGTTAAAAGGAACTAGTTATAAGAACAGTCAGTCTGGGACGAGACAGCAGCGTCCTTCTGCTGAGAGCGTCTGGAGAGCAACCAGGAGACCGAGGCGGTGTCTCCGTTCTGCAGAGGACGCTGAAACTATGTCCATCCAAGAGGAAAAAACTACAGATCTCATCCTGCTACAGCTGCTCTGCTGAGATGGAGCGGTGAGGGAGCCGTGATGGAGCTGTGGTGGAGCTGTGAGGGAGCTGTGATGGAGCTGTGGTGGAGCGGTGAGGGAGCTGTGGTGGAGCTGTGAGGGAGCTGTGGTGGAGCTGTGAGGGAGCTGTGATGGAGCTGTGGTGGAGCGGTGAGGGAGCTGTGGTGGAGCTGTGATGGAGCTGTGGTGGAGCTGTGATGGAGCTGTGAGGGAGCTGTGAGGGAGCTGTGGTGGAGCTGTGGTGGAGCTGTGATGGAGCTGTGAGGGAGCTGTGAGGGAGCTGTGAGGGAGCTGTGGTGGAGCGGTGAGGGAGCTGTGGTGGAGCTGTGAGGGAGCTGTGGTGGAGCTGTGGTGGAGCTGTGATGGAGCTGTGAGGGAGCTGTGAGGGAGCTGTGGTGGAGCTGTGGTGGAGCTGTGATGGAGCTGTGAGGGAGCTGTGGTGGAGCGGTGAGGGAGCCGTGAGGGAGCGGTGAGGGAGCTGTGATGGAGCTGTGACGGAGCTGTGAGGGAGCTGTGAGGGAGCTGTGGTGGAGCTGTGAGGGAGCTGTGAGGGAGCTGTGAGGGAGCTGTGGTGGAGCTGTGAGGGAGCTGTGAGGGAGCTGTGAGGGAGCTGTGATGGAGCTGTGATGGAGCTGTGATGGAGCTGTGAGGGAGCTGTGAGGGAGCTGTGGTGGAGCTGTGAGGGAGCTGTGAGGGAGCTGTGAGGGAGCTGTGGTGGAGCTGTGAGGGAGCTGTGAGGGAGCTGTGGTGGAGCTGTGAGGGAGCTGTGAGGGAGCTGTGAGGGAGCTGTGGTGGAGCTGTGAGGGAGCTGTGAGGGAGCTGTGATGGAGCTGTGATGGAGCTGTGACGGAGCTGTGATGGAGCTGTGATGGAGCTGTGACGGAGCTGTGAGGGAGCTGTGAGGGAGCTGTGGTGGAGCTGTGAGGGAGCTGTGAGGGAGCTGTGAGGGAGCTGTGGTGGAGCTGTGAGGGAGCTGTGAGGGAGCTGTGAGGGAGCTGTGATGGAGCTGTGAGGGAGCTGTGAGGGAGCTGTGAGGGAGCTGTGAGGGAGCTGTGAGGGAGCTGTGATGGAGCTGTGATGGAGCTGTGAGGGAGCTGTGAGGGAGCTGTGAGGGAGCTGTGAGGGAGCTGTGAGGGAGCTGTGAGGGAGCTGTGAGGGAGCTGTGATGGAGCTGTGATGGAGCTGTGAGGGAGCTGTGAGGGAGCTGTGGTGGAGCTGTGAGGGAGCTGTGAGGGAGCTGTGATGGAGCTGTGAGGGAGCTGTGATGGAGCTGTGATGGAGCTGTGATGGAGCTGTGAGGGAGCTGTGAGGGAGCTGTGGTGGAGCTGTGAGGGAGCTGTGAGGGAGCTGTGAGGGAGCTGTGGTGGAGCTGTGAGGGAGCTGTGAGGGAGCTGTGGTGGAGCTGTGAGGGAGCTGTGAGGGAGCTGTGAGGGAGCTGTGGTGGAGCTGTGAGGGAGCTGTGAGGGAGCTGTGATGGAGCTGTGATGGAGCTGTGACGGAGCTGTGATGGAGCTGTGATGGAGCTGTGACGGAGCTGTGAGGGAGCTGTGAGGGAGCTGTGATGGAGCTGTGGTGGAGCTGTGATGGAGCTGTGATGGAGCTGTGATGGAGCTGTGATGGAGCTGTGACGGAGCTGTGAGGGAGCTGTGAGGGAGCTGTGGTGGAGCTGTGAGGGAGCTGTGAGGGAGCTGTGAGGGAGCTGTGGTGGAGCTGTGAGGGAGCTGTGAGGGAGCTGTGATGGAGCTGTGATGGAGCTGTGAGGGAGCTGTGAGGGAGCTGTGGTGGAGCTGTGAGGGAGCTGTGAGGGAGCTGTGATGGAGCTGTGATGGAGCTGTGATGGAGCTGTGACGGAGCTGTGAGGGAGCTGTGGTGGAGCGGTGATGGAGCTTCATGGTTCCTCAGTGAAGCCATTGCGAGCTTGTGCTCTACACTGTCCTCCAGAGTGAGAATTTAAAGAAGGTTAAAGGGAACAAACTACACGGTGAAGATTTTCAGATTCGCTTCTTCTTCTTTAAACTCAGGTTTGATTGCTGCCTTGCTCCGGGGGTTTGTGCTCCACCTCCCAGCTTCTGCGGTCCTGTTGTGACGTGGAGCCTCAGAATTAACCCTCATTTAAAAACTCACTGACTCTGTTGATCCTCTGCTAAACACACCGCTATTGAACTCCCCATCTGCCGGTCCCGCTCGCCCGCTGCCCTCTGACCCCGCCTCTGAGGCGAAACGGCCGCCGCAGTGCTGATGAGCAGTCACATTCTCTGAAGGAATCTGCTGCAGCTGCAGCTCCCTGCTTGTTTATTTCACGAGGAGGGCGGATCGGGTCACGATGCCTTGCTTAAGACGGCGGCAGCTCAGCGCTCCTGCGGGGAGCTGGGCTAATCTGAGCAGACTGGACGGGATCGCTGCAGACTCTGATCAGGATCCTCATCTCACTTAAGATGTCTGATACGGTTAAAGGCACACTAAGTCCTGCCCATCCCGTCTTAGCACAGATCAGCGGGACGAGGAGCTGCTGCCCGGGAGCCAACGCTGGAGCCAGGAGAGAACATGCAAACCCCAGACAGGAAGGCTGAGCAGTGAAGGCACCATGGAAACGTCCCTCATGTCTGACAGCAGACCTCAGAAAGACGAAGGGGCTTCAAGAACCAAGAGCTCAGTCAGGTCTGGAAGAGGCACAGCTCAAAACAGACGTCTCAGCGTTTTCACTGAAGGCATCTTCTAAAAACACAACACGGCTTATTTCTTCAAAAAATAATAATCATCATAATAAATCCTCTCAGACTTCACTAAAATGTCCATATTCAATCATCTGGACGGGTCCAACCTGAGTACGACCACACTGAGCACAAGCCTCGCTCTCCCAATGGAGAACATGACTTCAATGGTTTGATCATTCTGTTTCTCTGAAGACTTTAAACTCACACTTCTGCCTTCAGACCCAGATGCACAGTGTCCACACAGCCCTGTGAGACGAGCCCAGCATCACTACTGTCCTGTAAAGAAGACGATTCTGCCCAAAGGCTTCTGATCACAAGTGGATCAACACACAGGAGAACAGATGGACAAGAAATACTTTAAAAAATGGCTTCTAGGGGTTTTAAGAGCTAAGCTCTGCTTTAAGGCCAGAAAATTGTTTTTTTTGTTAATTGTCTCCCATGTCGGTCAAAGCTATGTGGTCCAGACGGGATGAAGACGGGACTGGCTGGACGTACGGTCATGTTTTTACCCCTGAGACAGGAGGCTTCCTGTTCACTCTTCATCTCTTCCTGCCTGAAAGGCTCAAGTTGAGGCTTGCAGCTGAAACTCAGCGATGAAGCTCCAGAGGAAGATTCACCGAGCGCCGAGAACCCTGGGAACTGTCTTATCTTCACTCCTTCAACGCCGCCTTCTGTCTCTGGGAGCAACAAGAAGCTCAGACAAACCCAAACAAACTAAAGGTGGGAGGAGGGGGGGGCAGACCTTAATGTGTACCCTGGTCCAGACTGGACTTTAACCCAGTCTAGCTGCATAACTTCCCTCACTCTCAGTTATCTATTAGAACAAACAGGCCAGCGCTGACGCCACGGCTTTAAACCTCTGGCGCTGCCTGAGCGGCTGGGAGCTTCGCCGCAGTGTTTCTACCTGACAGTCAGGAGAAAATAAAACCCCGGCTCCCAGAACGAACCCGCCTGGACCCAGCTGACGGTCTGAGGAAGAAGAAGAAGGAGGGAGAGCGTCTGGATGAGCTGAGGCTGAGCGGCAGGACGTCAGGCAGCCTGCAGAGCTGCTGGGAGTCACACTGCCGCTTCCTAAAGGGCCTCGGCCCGTCTGTGCATGTGACCTTTCAGAAGGTGAAAAGGACCTCGCACATGAAGCAAGCCCTTTATTAACGTCACATTCTTTAAACCGGCCCGGTGTTACGGAGAGCAAACGCTCAGCAGCGCTCAGATAAATGCAGGCTGCAGCACACACTGTCTGCAGTGTGAGCAACTTAATGACTGAGCTGAGGGTGTGTGAACACACTGACTGGAGGGGAATGCTGTTAGCACGCCACCGCCGCACTGAAGTGACGATCCTCCTGAGGAGCCATGGATTCATGGTCAGGAAGCTCAGAAACACGCCGCGAGTCCTGATCAGCAGCCTCCGCCAGAAATAATGAGAAACTCCAGCGCAACGGGAAAAACATTTCCTCCAGCTCTCAGCGACAGATTTCAGTTCTGATTCACCAACTTTCATCATGACGGACCTGGAGAAGAGACCCTGAATGAACCCACATGCTGGTGGGGAACTTCCTGTATCGCCATCCCTCCATAGATCCTATCAAAAGCCAACACACACAGCTTATCAGGAAACATCTACAACCGCAGCCGGTGGAGCTGATGGAGGTGTGTGTGTCCTCTGAGGGACGGAGAGCATCCAGGTGGCTCTGCATTCCCCCAGAAGCCTCACCTCTGGAGCTGTGCAGCTGCTGGACGGCTAGAAAAACCTCCACCAGAGCCTCCACCAGAGCCTCCACCAGACCTCCAGCCAGACCTCCAGCCAGACCTCCACCAGAACCTCCACCAGAGCCTCCACCAGAACCTCCAGCCAGACCTCCAGCCAGACCTCCAGCCAGACCTCCAGCCAGACCTCCACCAGACCTCCAGCCAGACCTCCAGCCAGACCTCCACCAGAGCCTCCACCAGAGCCTCCACCAGACCTCCACCAGAGCCTCCACCAGACCTCCACCAGACCTCCATCAGAACCTCCAGCCAGACCTCCAGCAAGAGCCTCCACCAGACCTCCACCAGACCTCCATCAGAACCTCCAGCCAGACCTCCAGCCAGACTTCCACCAGACCTCCACCAGACCTCCATCAGACCTCCACCAGACCTCCATCAGACCTCCACCAGACCTCCAGCAAGAGCCTCCACCAGACCTCCACCAGACCTCCATCAGAACCTCCAGCCAGACCTCCAGCCAGACTTCCACCAGACCTCCACCAGACCTCCACCAGACCTCCACCAGACCTCCACCAGACCTCCACCAGACCTCCACCAGACCTCCAGCGAGAGCCTCCACCAGACCTCCACCAGACCTCCATCAGACCTCCACCAGACCTCCATCAGACCTCCACCAGACCTCCACCAGACCTCCACCAGGCCTCCACCAGACCTCCACCAGACCTCCACCAGACCTCCAGCAAGAGCCTCCACCAGACCTCCACCAGGCCTCCACCAGACCTCCACCAGACCTCCACCAGAGCCTCCACCAGACCTCCACCAGAGCCTCCACCTACAGCAGCCTCCATCGGTCTTCAGCTCTGTAACCAGTTCAGGGCTGCAGGGCGGCTTAAGCAGTCCCCGCTAACCATGCAGGCACAGAATGGTATGGCGAGCGTGCCAACCACTGCTCCACGGTCCCTCCTCTGCAGCAGCATGTCAACCCTGTCTCGTGAATGTCCACATACGGCACAGTGTGCTCTGGAATGAGCTTAACAGAACAATGTTTGCATGATAAACTACAAATATCTACAAACGTTTCCATGTTTTGGTGCAAGAAAGCTCTTCGTCGATTTGAATACATGAAATAAGAAAAGTCGAAATACTTAAAAAGAAACAAGTGGTTTTACTGTCTTGGCGTTAGCTGTGCCGGTGGTGTGAAGTATTCAGAAACCGTCCCTCCCTGATTTGACTTTTGTTGAGTGTTTCTCTGCAGACTTCAGGCTGCGTTTTCACAGATGTACCATTACCGTCTCATTCCTCTCTGCTCGCAGTAAGGTAGCTAGCTTTCCCTGGTCTGCCCGGGTCTCACGGTTTACTGAAATATTAGCTGCTACCTTCACTCAGCCAGGGATCCCTGCAGCTGGACTGGAAAGTATGACGAGAAAGTTTTGGCTTTTCGGCCTAAAGTTTGACGCCACTGCAACTTCACAATGTAATCCAAACAGGAGCAGGAGCACAGGGAGGGGGACCGAGGAGGGGATCAGGCCTCGGTTTATGTAACCAAGGTCAGCAGAAGAAAACACAGTGATCCTTGGTGAGGGCAGAAGCAGTAGCAGCAGCAGGGAGGAGGCCGGCCGAGGAAGAGAAATATGAAAACAAACAGATAAAAGTGGCAGCAGGGAGGCCGGAGCTCCCGCTCTGGCGTGGGGAGGAGTAATTGGGAACAGCCGCCGACACTTTAAATAGCTGCTGAGTGAGGTGGGATGCGGTCAGGGGGAAGTGGACTTCACGCCGCAGAACCCAGGAACCATTGTGCAAAATGAGGTGAAGTGAAGGAGATCGTCTGTTCGGCTCAGTGATCACACTGCAGACACGTCAGCGAGGAGGCGGCCTCACAGTCATCGAACAAGGAGAAGGAAGCGTCAGGACATCAGCAGCTAGTTCCTCCAACAGCTGCTGAACATCCATCCATGGACCGACCAGACACCAGGCAATTCAGAGGACACCTCTCAAAACAAGAGCGTGAAGACAGGCGTAAGGAGGAAGATAAATCCAGGAAGAGACTATCAAAGCTCAATCTGTTTTTTGAAGGAAAGCCTGAGTAAATAATCACTTCCAAAGAAACCGAACTTCTGAGGAAACGCAGACAGACATGATGACAAAAGGCCCAGACAGCTTCCACAGGTTGAATCCAGACAGGACTGACCTCCGCCACCGTCTGAGGACGAGACGGACGCTGGAGCGCACTCGGCTGAACGCCTAACGAAAAGACAAACAATCAAATAAACACTTCACGAAACATTAAAATGCTCGGAACCACCAAACTTCCACTGCTGCTCAGTCACCGAGAAGGCAGCGTACTGAAAACACACTCAGTCATCATGTAACGACGAAAACTCCACTTTGTTCAAACGCTCAGGCTCCGCCTCCGTGTAGAAGAAGACCACGGCCGCAGGAAACAGTTCTGCACATGCTCAGGAGACGGACGACAGGAGACATGACTCCCAGTCCAGATCCTCCTGGGCCTGGTCCTGGGCCTGGTTCTACATAGTTTCCCGTGTCTCTGCCCTCTCCTCATGAACAGATATCATTTTCTGAATGTTTTCAGGACGTTGTGGTGAAAACATCTCTAAAGTGAAACGTGTTTTTGAACCAGCAGCCGGTCCTGCTGGACCTGCAGAGGTCCAGACCGCCTGAGTCCTGCGGCAGCAGGTTTACAGGCCGCTCAGTCACATGAAGAGATGCAGTCTCCCTAAACCGGCACAGCTCCTCTGAACATTGTTTTATTTACTTTCAGCAGTAAATGACCTTTCCTCAAACACGTGGAAAAGCTCGTCTGTCTTTATCTTTTGTTAGAATCTTAAAGTCACAGCTGTGTGAAATCTGTAATTTCTCAGGTTGAGATGGCGTCTTGTTTAAAGAAATGCGATGTCATTAAAGTCGAGCTGGGCTAAATCAAAGGTTGTGTTAACGTTACAATCTGGGAGCTTCCCTCTGTGCTCCACAGGGCTGGCTGAGGCTCTCTGGGAACGAAGGCGCTGGTGGTTCAGAGCGGCCATTTGTCTGACTGTAAATCACTGCTCCATAAAGGAAATGTCCTACCTGTGGACGCTCAGTGCTGTCCTGCCTCCAGGACTCCTGGGAGGACTGGTAGAAACCTGGAGGAGGACCAGCAGAGGGCATTTCCCCGCCCTGCCTCCCATAAAGCACAAAAGGCCTGTGAGGAGTCGTAATGTGGAAGCAAACGACGGCAGCAGGCGCAGGCAGCCCAACAATTCACTGAGCGCCAGCTCTGTGCAGCGGCTGCCATGCCGTCTTAATTCATGCAGCGCAGGTGAGAGCTTCCGCTCTGCGGACAAGGACGCCATTGTTCAGGCCGACAAAGAGCGGCTGAGCAGCGCCCACAGAAACATCAGGCACTTTTTAAAGAGCAGACAAATGGCTGCTGCAGAGTGGAGCCACTCCAACGACAAACTCCACTTTCACAGCAGCTGGGAACAGCCGCCCCCCAACACCCCACCCCCAAACCAAACCCCCCAACCAGGACTCTTCCACAGCCTCTAACACCACACTGCACAGAGGGACAGGGGGACGGACAGGCGGAGGGACGGACTTCATGACACATGGGAAGGTGGAGGATGTCGTGGCTCTCAGGAGAACTCAGTCTACCGACGTGGACCAAACACACCGCAGCCCTCTACAGGAGTCCACATGAAGGACCGTCTTCGCCGCAGGAAGTCCCTCCTGTCTCTGGAGGCTGTTCACTGCATGTGGAAGACCCCTCCGTTTGAAAAGTGTTCATTATTTAGGAATTATTCTCTCTGTCCAGAGAACCTGTGCCAGGATTAATCCCTCCTGGGATTATTGGTAAAGCACTCAGATTCTGATACAGCGCCCGCATCTGGAGGGTTTTGGGAAACACTGCCAGTCCTGAAAACACTTCCTGTTTACTGCTGACATTTTAACTCCTTCGCACCTACGGCTGATGGAAAGAGTTTGTTTTTAGAAATTAGTTGAAGCCTAACTGGTAGATTGGAAAATATATTCTAGAAGTAATGGAACAAAACGAGAGAGTGTTCTACTGGACACACAGAACCAACAGCTGGAAAAACACGAGCTGCACAGATCCAAGCCTAAAACACTGTTTCTACAAACCGCTCCTCACAGGAAGCTCTTCCCAAAGCCACGTCCCAAAGGCAGCCATTGTTCGTCCCATTTTGTCATCAGCGTGTTTAAATTTAGTCGAGCCTGCAGTTCTGGATTATCCAATCTGCCGTGGAAGCCCGGGTTTTGCTCCCGCCTCCCCGCTCAATGCGGCAGCTCCTTTCTCTGCCCTCAGGCTGGAATTTGTCAGGTCTTGTTTGGTGCCGAGGCTTTCAGGTAGAAACCGGCTTCCTCTCACTCTGCAGCTCCTCTTTGACCCACTGTGAGCGTGAAGCCAGTGCAGACATGTTGGCGGCGTGAAGCAGAGACTGACGAGCTGAATGTGACTGGACGGCTGTCGCAGGAGGAGGACGTTACAGCCATCATCAGAGGAGCCCTGGCAGAGCATGAAGCTCCTCCAGACCTCACAGGCGGCCAGACGGTCCCCGGTTTGGACCTGCTGAGTTGTGGAGTTTGCATGTTCTTTCTGTGCCACTATAGGTCTTCATTTGTTCACTCTGGTTTCCAAATGAACCATCGCTGTCTGGACTCTCAGGATTCTGCTCAGAGCCACATAAAAACGAAAAACGCCTCAGCAGCAGCAGCAGACACAGAACCTTGTCGTGAGAAGACAGACTTCAGGCAGAAAGACTCCTGGGATCAGCGTCGCGTCGGTAAACATGTTCCCGCCGTGGTGCTGGGTCGGTTTCTCCTGCATTCTGCCCGTTCTGTGAAGCTGGAGCTTGTTCATATCCCAAACACATCAAAACAGGCAGGAAATGACACAGCGTCACAAAAACCAACAGTGCCACCATTCCTGAGGTTGTTAAGCTGTCGGTCTGAAAACTCCCGCCGACAGCGGACCTCTGGCCATGACTGCTCTGTAATTAAAAGCCAGAGAATTCTGTGTTTTTCCCTGTCTGCTCCTCGGAAAATACATTCAAGTTCTAAATATGGCTGCTGCCCTGCCCTCCCCGGCCCCAGGCCCTCCTGTTTCCACCCTCCTGCCATCATCTGGCAGGTCCACCTCGCACCCAACAAAAGCTCAAAGCCACACAACGGAAGAGGAAGAAGAAGAAAGCCGCGGCCGCAGCCAGAGCACAGAAATAGAGCTGTGGCTGGATTCCTGAGAGCCAGAGGTGAACGCTCCGGACCAGGTCCACCAAGACCAGGCTGCACAGACACCCACAGACCGCCGCAGTGCTGGACCGGCCGCTGCTTTCACCCAGCAGCGTCTCAGAAGTGGAGGATCTCCACAGCGACCTTCACTTTTATGCTTTTTTGCTTTTGACGTCTGGTTCTGCAGGAAGTCTCCTCTGAGTCTGGTTCTGCAGGAGTGAGTAGGTTTGTAACAGGTTTGTAGCAGTAATGAGCATGTGGGCAGCTCAGTGAGCTGCAGGAGACGGAGGGAGGGGTCTACCCAGACACAGCTCCTCACTTTAATTGTGTTCTCAAAGCGAACATGATCTGCTTCGTTTATCTGCATCCCCATGTTTCCTAATGCCACGCAAAAGGACAAACTCCTCCTAATCTGACAGCAGCACATGGAACCAAACCCCCACTCGCATTAGCCGTCATGCATGTTTTTCTTCTTCAGTGGAGAAACACACATGATGGTGGCCAGCTCCGCCTTATCCCACTTAATTATGGCGGTTTTTTAATCCTCAATGCAATCCCTCCTTCATCCTCACACTGTCACTGTGCCGAGGATATTTATTATCCTCAGACAAGAGAAAATCTTCAAAGGTGTTCATCATCTCACACTCATGAAGGGTCACTTCAGGGCCTCAGTCCCTCCTCCTGGAGCTTCTCCTCCTAAACTCGTCTTAAAGTCGCTCTTCTAATCATGAGAGCTTCTGAAGGCAGCTTGGAGAGCAGCCTCTTATATTAACCAGAGCTGAGGACTCATTAACACCAAAAAGAAATAATCTGGTGAGTTAATATGCAAACCAGACCGCCGGGATGAAAGCTTCGTCTGCACATTGTGGCTGCTCATGACCCCGAACCGCGAGTCTTCATTTCTTCAAGAAACTGTAGTGAGGGCGAACACAGCTCCCGGCACGGAGCCTGACGAGATCCACCAACCGACGTCTGCTGGTGTCTCAAGGTAAAGCCAGATCCTCCTAATCCTACAGCCAAGACCATCAACCCAGACCAGAGCCCACCAGTACAATCCAGTCCTCACCACACCCAGTCCCAACCAGTCCAATCCAGTCCGCACCAGACCCAGACCAGACCCAGACCAGTCCAATCCAGTCCTCACCAGACCCAGACCAGTCCCAACCAGTCCAATCCAGTCCGCACCAGACCCAGACCAGTCCCAACCAGTCCAATCCAGTCCGCACCAGACCCAGACCAGTCCCAACCAGTCCAATCCAGTCCGCACCAGACCCAGACCAGTCCCAACCAGTCCAATCCAGTCCGCACCAGACCCAGACCAGTCCCAACCAGTCCAATCCAGTCCGCACCAGACCCAGACCAGAGCCCACCAGTACAATCCAGTCCTCACCAGACCCAGACCAGTCCCAACCAGTCCAATCCAGTCCTCACCAGACCCAGACCAGTCCCAACCAGTCCAATCCAGTCCTCACCAGACCCAGACCAGTCCCAACCAGTCCAATCCAGTCCGCACCAGACCCAGACCAGTCCCAACCAGTCCAATCCAGTCCTCACCAGACCCAGACCAGTCCCAATCAGTCCAATCCAGTCCTCACCAGACCCAGACCAGTCCCAATCAGTCCAATCCAGTCCTCACCAGACCCAGACCAGTCCCAATCAGTCCAATCCAGTCCTCACCAGACCCAGACCAGTCCCAACCTGAGGTTTCATGAGCTTTTCATAGAGGACAGAATCCCAACATTCATGAAAAGTCTCAGTCCAAAGCGTCTCTGCCACCTTCTGGGGTCATTCTGGGGTCACTGCACCTGGATCCACACTGGCTGAAACCAGCTGAGTGTCTGGACCATGGCCGAGGCTGTGGCTGGCGCAGTGGTGCAGTGGTTGGCACTCTGAGGACGTCTTCTCCCAGCGTGGGGGATTTTTTTCCAGACAGTCCTGCTCTCTCCCACAGATCCAGACACAGGGATCAGAGGTTAGGTGGCGACTGGTGACCTGTTTTTGCCTCCTTGCTGGCTTCCTGCTGGGCTGGACATGAGGACACAGGTTCATCCCACAGAGGCGGCTGAACCGACGGGTCGATGCTCCTCGTTCGTCCCTCTCACCGGACCGGAGCCCATCCAGAGGACGAGTCGGAGCTGTTGTGGATGCGGCGCAGCGGAGAGCCAAACCCGTGAAGCATGCTCTATTTACTGCAGCAGGTCAAGTCAAGCCACAAAAATCCGGACAGATCTGTGCAGCAGAGCGCAGCGTCGGCACAAATACTGACTTAATGTGTCCAGAAAGGAAGAGCCGCTCATGTAAACCTAATGTGTTTGGAACTCAAGTATTAAAACGCTTCCCCTCGTTGATTTGCATCTTTACTGAAACAAATCGGAACTAGCAGTGGCCTGCTTCCATTTCTTAATCCTCTGAAACTCCAAGAACAACCATGAGAGGCTACAACATCAACAGAAAGGAAAAGACAGACCCTGAAGGAGTTCAACGGGGAACCTGAACAGAACGGACGGGCAGAGCCACGGTTACTGAGCATCTCCGCCACAACCGAAGTGTTTGCTCCGGCTGTGAAAACTGTCAGCGTTTCTTCAACACAGCTCAAGTAAAAACCCACCAAACCCCCGACAGTGCTTCCATCTCTGGATATTTACCACTGCCGCCGTGAGCGCGGCCGCCCGCCGGCCCGGCGATGAGCGGGAGGCGGTAACCAGGCCACCGGGGGTTCAGGAAGCGGGGCACCGGGTCAGGAGCTGCAGCTCTGATCGATGGAAGCTCAGCGACAATGAGGGATCAATGGAGCCCAGGGTCAGGGGTCATCCTCATTTCATGACTTCCTGCCGCCGGCCCGCAGACCGCTGGAGGTGTTTCACCTGACAGCCCCGCCCCCTCAGCCGTGGTCACAGCGAAAACATGAAAGGGGCGGAGCCATGAAGGAAGCGCTCTCTCAGTCATTACATGAGGAAGTGAAAATTCAGATGCAGCGAAACAGCAAAACTCTTCATGAGGCTGAAAATAAATACTCATGAAGACTCTGGTCCTCACAAGCTGGCGATAAATCACCTTTTAAGCTTCAGTTTCCTGTTTGTTAAACCTTGAACCTGTTCCAGTTCATCCTCAGAGCTCCACTCCGGCAGGCTGAGGTTAGAGCTTCCAGTCAGCGCCGAGGGTCCTCCGAGGGTCCTCCGAGGGTTCTCCGAGGGTTCTCCGAGGGTTCTCCGAGGGTTCTCCGAGGGTTCTGCGTCGACTGGAAGAGCTCAGCACAGCCCTTCCCTATAAGTCCAGGGGTTCTCCGTCCACGTGACGCTGTACGGTGCAGGTTAGCTCTGCTTCACCTCTCTCCTCTCTCTCCTCGGCTCTAATGGGAGCTAATGAGGCTGCAGCTTTCTCCACGGCTCCCTGCTGCCTTGCCTTACATGGCCTGCCTGCAGCTACCGAGGTCTGGCTAGCAGGGGCGGCCCGGCGGGTCTGCTGGCGTCCAGGCTTCTCCTGCACTGGTCCGGCTGCTCGGCGGAGCGCCGGAGGAACACGAGCCGGCTGAGGGCGGAGGTCGCCCAGTGGAGGACGGACCACCGCTCCCGCGGTGGAAACGGCGTCCGCCGCGCTGCTGTGAAACAGCAGGGCTGCTGCAGCTGTAAAACTTTAACGGCGGCTGATCGCCGCTTCCAAACGTTGTTTCAGAACATCTCAGGATGAAGTCATCCCCATCGTTTACCCAGAATGCAACACAGAAACAGCCTCACACGCTGTAAAGGGAGCCGTGCTGCCTCGGCGCAGGAGGAGCAGAGACACTGAAGCACAGAATGAGCTGACGTAAAGACGCTGACGTGACCTCTGGAGCATCCGGTCACTCAGCTGTTCAAGGTGCTCTCAGGTCAGAGGTCAGTGAAGGCTGTGTCACTGCTCTGCGGTGTGTCTGGACGGAGACTGCAGGGGTGGCTGTGTGTTTGTGTTGTTTGAGACGTGCCGTTTGTCCGTCGTTAACTTGAATTAGCAGATTTCCCACATTTTGAACGAACCTGACCTTCAGCCCATCCAGACCGATTCCTCCACGATCAAACCTCCCAGAGGAGTTCCACTGAACGCTTCCCCTCCATCCACCCAGCAGCCGGAACTTCAGCGTCTTTCAGCTGAAGTAATTAGTAATCGATTACTTATGAAACAAAGTGATTAAAGAAGGAACTGGATTAAGTTTTAAGGAGTAATCAGTAGTTGGATTACTTTTATGGAGTAATCCCAACAACACACACACCTAAGCAAGCCCTGAAACAGAGGCCTGGTTCATTTGCAGCCAGATTAGAGCTTGTGAGGTGGAGCGGGTGGAAAAGCTTATTCCTGGGAAGCAGGAGAGAGAAAGCCCTCAGCGCTCCGTCAACAACAGGGAGAGAGGGCTGTTTGTGAAAGTGGCCTCAGGGCTCATTGGCTCTCACACACACACACACACACACACTCTCTCTCTCTCTCAGTATTTTGAGCGTGAAGCACTGGGCGCTGCTGCGAGGCGCAGACCTGTGGCACACGGTGTACTCTCTGCCTTCACCTCAGGATTACAGCGCCGCAGAGGAAAGAGGAATGGAGGCAGAATTTCAGATCAGCTCAGAAGGAATGTCTGAATCAAAGCCCGGTAAATCCAAACAGCCAGGCTGAATGCTGCTCTGAGCCCGGGCTCAGCGCTGCTGCAGCAAGGCTGCCAGGAAACACAGCCGACGGACAGGGCACGCTCTCTCCCACACACACTCTCACACACACCGCCCTCTGTTTGAGCTCTGTATGAATGTCAGAATAACAGAGCCCTGTGAACTCTGACCCCAAGTTAGTGTCAGTCCACCAGAAGAGTCTTCACAACAGGACACCTGGACTGACCTTTACACCACGAGGGACATGATCAACCCAGTCTCAATAAAACTCATCGTTTCATCGTCCAGCCAGGAGACAGAAGAACTGAAATCATGAAAAATGTGCAAAAGCAGTAAAGTCAACAAGCTGAAACACGACAGTCACACAAGAGAAACAAAAAGAGGGCCAAGAGGAGAAGGAGCGCTGTTACCGGGTAGTGAAAGATCTTAATGTACAAAGACACCCTCTAAAGGAACGATCACTTATTTCATTCTGGCTCATACTGTCATATTATTCCAGATGGTCTGTTAGAATAAGACGGAGCGAAGAGAAACACTCCCAGACCAGGACCGCTGCTCGGGACGTGCAGAGCCCACCAGCAGCCAGCGGAGGTCCTGAGCCTCCAACACGCCGGTCCCACATTCATCTGCAGGCCTCCATAGCAACGCCCCGTTCCCAGGACGGAGGCTCCCTCCCCCAGAGCATGTTAATGGGCTGAGGGCGGCGAGGGGAGAGGGCCGGCCCGTTTCAGGGGAGCGGGCGCAGAAAAGGCCGTTTCTACGGAAACCGAGTGTTCACTGTTCTTTCATGGGCGCCACTTGGCAACAGTTGACTGTCGGTATTTCAACATGCTGCTTTCGAGCTTCCCTGCGTGCCACCAAGACACACACACACACACACACACACACACACACACACACTCGCAGAGCGGCTGGAGTCCGTGCGGCAGTGCTGTCTGTGCAGCCAGGCGCCCAGCGGTCTGAGACTTCATTCCGGGCCGGGTCGGTGCAGCTCCGGCTCTAATCCAGGATGAAGCAGCACCTGTCTGGCTGCAGGCACACACAGCGCTCTGCAGACACACACACCAGCTCCGCCGCAAACATGTGTCCGGCTTCACAGAGCCCCCGCCCGCCCCACCCCACCCACCGCCTCCAGACGGAGGACACTCCCCCCGCCGCCACACCCACTCACCTGTCTGTCCTCCAAGGACGCGGAGAGACGGGCCGCAGTCCACGCCAGCTGTTTCACTAACTGACACAAACTCTCACTCCCCTGGCTGCTGCTCTCGCACCCCCACCGCTCTCACCCAACCCCCACCCTCCCGTCTGGCTGGTCTTTTCAGCTCCTCTCCTCCAACAAACAAAGGAGACACGGCCATTTTCCCTCCCCCCTGCCGAGAGCGGGGAGGGGGCCTCGGGAGGGGGCACAAACCTCCACGCCAACAGAAACCAAGTTCCAAAACTCGGCGCAGCAGAACTCTCCATCCTGCAAGCTGCAGGTGAGCACTGAGGAGGCTGTGGGCGGAGCCTGCAGGTGGCGTTCCGCTGCCTGGCTCATTCACTCGCTCTGTGACGGCGTGCTTCACATGCTCCAGCTCATCAGGACCTGATGGAGACCACAGGAGGCTCCAGGACAGCAGAGAGGACCCGGGTCCGAGTGGGGGTGGGGTTGGGGGTGCAGGTCTTCAGTCCTCGTCCTGTGTGTCACCCTATCTGCGCCGGCCTCCTCTCCCAGGCTTCAGCTCCACACGGCGTGGGAAACGATACGGGAGCCGAGACAATGGCAGCTGCAGACGGAGACCGGGGCCAGGTCCGAGAGGACGGGCCGATCCAGCACACCGCAGGACGCCCCCCCCCCCCGTGTGTCAGACGGCTCAGTCTCGTGCTCGCCACGCCATCAGCGCTAATTACTTTCACTCTGTCCATCAGAAATCCATTTTTTTTCTGATTGGGAAGGCAAACTAAAGACCGCAGCCTCAGGGATCAGACCGGCTCCGGTTACACACCACTCCCAGCATGCATTTCTGTGTGGGTGTTCATTCATGAATGAGACCCGTGGCAGTCTCACTGACGTGAGTGAAGAATCCAGTCATTTCCCTGGAGCAGAGCAGCCTATCCTGCGAGCTGCTCAGGTAGCTCATGCAGTCTGCTCTGCTGCAGACAGACAGGAGCAGGAACCGACTCCAAATGCTCCCCCCAAATAACGTCTCCGTCTTCCCATGTTATCACACTCGCTTGGCATGTCTCGTTCTGTGTTTTCTTAAGTGACAAATACTCTCTTATGCCCGAGCCGTCTTGATAGCATCATAAATAAACGCTGAATGAAGATGAAGGAAGCAGCTTTGTTATTCCTGGGTAACGAATGAGACGTTCGCTCTGAGGAGGCCTGTCCGTCACCTCCGGAGGAGAGGAGCGAGACCACGGCTTCAGCGCTTCACAGCAGTTCGTCACAGACAGACCAGCTGAGAAGAGCCCTACACACAGGGAGAACATGCAGACTCCACGCCTGGTCTGATCTTGTATCTGGAAGCAGTGAATCAGCTGACAGCAGCAATCAGAGAAACACTCCCGGCTGCAACCCGACACCTTCTAACCCGCTTATTTTAGGATCTGTTTTTTATTCCTGTGGACTTAAACCCTCCACAGCACTGTGTGTGTGTGTGTGTGTGTGTGTGTGTGTGTGTGTGTGTGTGGTTTCACTGCAAACTCGCTCTAATATCACGAGTACTCCTCCTGCAACACTGACCTTCTGCAAACACACCAACTTCACTCATGAAAGAACAATCCTGATTACACGCACACGCACGCACACGCACACACACACACACACACAGGTTAATAATTCACTCTCTTACTCAACACTTCAGCTCTGCTTCAAAGGGACTTAAACATGGCGGTCTGTTTAACATTCCATAGGTGTGTGAGTATCTGGCTCTTCATTTACATATCTGAATAATGAGCAGGCTGGAATCTGCTGAAGTGATCCCTTTGGGAATCCACAGGATTCAACCCACTGCTCCTCCTGTCAGAGAGAGCGCCCAGACACCCCCACCAGCCCGAAGCTGCTGCTGAGTCCGGCAGAGAGACAGCAGCTTCATTCAGTCCTGGTGGAAGTCAGAGTGGATCTCTCAGGGTGGATCCCTCAGAGTGGGTCTCTCAGAATGGATCTCTCAGAGTGGGTGTTTCACAGTGGATCTCTCAGAGTGGATCCCTCCTGGTGGATTCCTCAGGGTGGATCCATTGGGCTGATCTACCAATTGATATTTCAGAGTGGCTCTCTCAGGGTGGATCTTTCACGGTGGTTCAATCATGGTGGGTCCTTCAGAGTGGGTCTCTAAGGGTGGATCTCTCAGTAGATCCACTCGCCTGAGCGTCCCTGTGCAGCTGCGTCCCGGCGGTGGACGTCCAGCTGGAGGCGTGGTCCTGCAGACTCTCGTCCGGCAGGGCCTCCTGCTGGCCGACACGTCCGCCGCCTGCGCCTCCTCTCTGATTTGACCTCCGGCGTGCAGGACGGCGAAAAGCTGATGGGCTGCTCCCAACATGTTTCCCCTCCATCGGAGCGTCCGCCCGGCAGTGTTTATCAGATCTCTGTGACCTCTCCTGGACGGGCCGGTCTTTAATGCGTGCTATCTGACGGCGTGCGGGTGGGATCCGCCGGCCGGGCCTGCTCCCCGCCGCCAGGGTTTGCACCAGCAGCATATTGGCCGTAATCTGGGGGCATCTGTCGGCTGGACGAGCCGCGGCTCTGATCAGGCTACTGCCTTAATGCTCAGTGACATAATTAAATTGAGTATTTAATCTGGCCATTGGAGAGGACGAGCTCCGGACCCCTGCTGGGCGGTCCGGCCTCGGCGGCCGTCCGCCCCGACCGCCGTCTCAATCCTCTGCTCAGTCGTGTGGACGGCACGTCCTGGTACAGGTTCCGAGCCTAGCCGGGTCAACTGGCGGCCCCCGGACCACTCCCAGTCCCGTCTGCATCTGTTCAGAGGACGTGAGCTACTGACAGAAACACAGCTGAACCGAAGATCCCCTGCAGAGACGGTCCAAAAGCCCGGGGGGAGGACATCCCATAATGTGTCTCCATCCAGGAAGCTGGACTCCTGGACACAGGCGCTTCACACTGCTAGAACACGATGGAAGGTCACTGAGCTCCACCAGTCCAGAGCTGTCACCTCACCCTGCCACCCTCACTGTGACACCCCATCACCCCGTCACCCTCACCCCTTCACTCCGTCACTCTTACCCCTTCACTCCATCACCCTCACCTTGTCACCCCGTCACCCTCACCCTGACACTCCATCACTCTCACCAGGTCACTTTGTCACTCTCACCAGGTCACTTTGTCACTCGCACCAGGTCACCCCATCACTCTCACCCTGTCACTCTCACTCCCTCACACCAGAACCAAAAAAACTAAAAAAAAAAAAATCCACTGCTGATTGTTTAGTAAATATGTGTTTTTCTCTGAAGCTTCTGGAAACTAACTGAAACAACAAACCGTCGCTCAAACTGATCTGACATCGTTTTAAAATAATATTTTCCATCTCAGGTCAGCCCAGCTCCGAGCTTTAAAGGTCAAAGCAGCAGGAGGTCACAGGTCACCGCTCAGCGCTGCTGAGCAGCTTTCCAGGGAAAACAGGAAGCTTTTGTTCCATGAGAGTGACACTTTTTGAAAACAAGGAAAAGAGCTTTTCTGAAAGGTGGACTTCAGCTGATGAGTGAGGAGAAGAACAGGACCAACGGAGGACTCGGGGTGAGAGAACTCGACAGCTCCTCGCCGCCAAAGTGGGCATCTCCTGCCGCTCAGCGCTCCGTCATCTCCTCGCTTCGTCTTCACGTCTTTCTGCATCCAGTCCTGTTTCTGCCCTGCTTCCTCTCTGAAACACGTCAACATGAAACATGCTGGCCGAGGGCCTGGCGGAAAACACACTCCTCTCCATCATCCACCGCCTCTACAAATCCCCAAGCTCTAGAGAGTCTTCAGCTGGAAAACCATCTGTAAGAGTGACGGCCATGTTTTCCTTCTTGTTCTGTAGCGTCCAGACCCTTCAGGCGGCTCACGTCACAACCTGCCTCCAAATTCAGCCTCCTCCCATCAAACCTGAGCACGGAAACAGTCCAAGCAGTGAGGACAAACCAAGTGGATTATGTCAGACCCTCCGTCTCCTCCTGCTGCTGAATGAACAGTCACTGCCTTCATCCTCATTAAAATCATCATCATCATCATCATCAACAGTCCATCTCATTTCCTGGATTAAGCTAATCCAGGCTGAGCTGAGAGCTGATGGGAGCCGACGGCTGGCCGATCAATACAGGGACGTCCACCAGCAGGTCCAGGGACGACATGACACCCGTCCAGGACAGACCGGGACAGACCGGGACAGACCGAGACACACCAATACAGGACACACAGGGACAGACCAGGACACATCTGTCCAGGACAGACCGAGACAGACCAGTCCAGGTCACACAGGGACAGACCAGTCCAGGAAAGACCGGGACAGACCAGGACACACCCATTCAGGACACACATGGACAGACCGGGACAAACCAGTCCAGGGCAGACCAGGACACATGAGTCCAGGACAGACAGGGACAGACCAGTCCAGGAGAAGAAGGTTCACTACCAGAAATAAATCAGAATTCCAAGAAATACAACATAAAAAAAATAAAAATCATGACTTTAATTTGAAAACCTCTGAACTCTGAGCAGAAATTCCTGGAAAAAGGTGAAGATGAGGGAGAATCATCTGGGACCAGCAGTAGACCACCATGTGGACCAGTAGACCACCATGTGGACTCTGGACCTGTAGACCAAACCATGGACCCTGAACCACACCGTGGACCCTGGACCTGCAGACCACACTGTGGACCGTAGACCTGGGACCACACCGTGGATCCGGGACCACACCGCGGACCATGGACCCGGGACCCGGGACCCGGGACCCGGACCACACGGTGGACCTCCGGCTCCTCGCCTTTCCCAGCCCGGTCCCCCCCCGCCCCCCAGGGTTGAGAAAGCTCCCCGGGCAGGACTCACCTCTCTCCCCGCTCTCCGCGCCTCCTTCCCGGGAACTTTGCGGAGTTTCCCCTCCGCGCGCCGCGGACCTCCTCCGCTGCTCCGCTGAAAAAGTCACGTTAGTCCCGCTTCAGCTCTCTGCCGCTCGGGCTCTGTCCCGGTTCACACCGGCGGGCTCCGGTGCCGGGGGTCCGGTCCTGGGGGTTCCGGTACTCCGGTCCTGGTGCTCCGCGGTCCTCGCTCTCGTGCGGCCGGTGCGCGGTGCGGGCGGCGGGGGGAGCTGCGTTCGGCGGCCCGGCCGGCTCTCCACAGCCGGAAAGAGGGCTCGGGCACCGGGGTATACCGTGATGCCTTCACGTGCTCCTCGTTTTTCACAATTTCAAGGACCGAGCTCGAGCCAACGCCGACACAACTCTTTTATTTCAAGAACACAAACCCTTCAGAAGAGCTGGTAAAAGTGTATTTAACTCCGTTTTATAATAACCATGTGTGTTTCTTCACTGGGACCCTGAAGGAACTTGAAAGGGTTTTTTAAAGCTCTTGATGAAAGAAAAAAAACAAATCAAGGGTTCCAACATTTTGGAACAAAAGCCAGAGAAATCAGTGTTGGTGCAGAGGGAAGGATGGCGGGTATTAAAATGACTTTATTTCAAACTGTTTAGTGTTGGAAGGGGCAGTTCTGAGCCTCAAACAGCTAATCTAAGGAAAATGATAGCAAGATGTTATATAAATCCTAAAATGCCGAAAATACTACTGCAACGTAAAATTGTTCAATTTATTGTATTTTCCACTAACCAAAGAAGAGCCAGATAATATCTTTCTGTTTTCAGAGTATCCTCGGTGAAGTCTGGTGGCCTGGGGTCAGTGATGGCGATTATTTCCTGCGGTCCCTGAATGCAGCATCAGATAGTAGAGACATGCCTGGTGCTCAGCGGACCTCTTCCCCTCACCTGGTCCCCCTCACCTGGTCCCCCTCACCTGGTCCCCCTCACCTGGTTCTCTTCACCTGGTTCTCTTCACCTGGTTCTCTTCACCTGGTCCCCCTCACCTGGTTCTCTTCACCTGGTTCTCCTCACCTGGTCCCCCTCACCTGGTCCCCCTCACCTGGTTCTCTTCACCTGGTCCCCCTCACCTGGTTCTCTTCACCTGGTTCTCTTCACCTGGTCCCTCTCACCTGGTTCTCTTCACCTGGTTCTCTTCACCTGGTCCCCCTCGCCTGGTCCCCCTCACCTGGTCCCCCTCACCTGGTTCTCTTCACCTGGTTCTCTTCACCTGGTTCTCTTCACCTGGTCCCTCTCACCTGGTCCCCCTCACCTGGTCCCTCTCACCTGGTCCTCCTCACCTGGTCCCTCTCACCTGGTCCCCCTCACCTGGTCCTCCTCACCTGGTCCCCCTCACCTGGTCCCCCTCGCCTGGTCCCCCTCACCTGGTCCCTCTCACCTGGTTCTCCTCACCGGGTTCTCCTGACCCAGAACCCACCAGTCACTCGGTTCTTTTTCCAGCTGTAACTTCATGACAGAACTTTTCTTCCTCTCACAGTTTCTCACTTTTCTTCAGTCTATTTTTGGATTTCTGTCAGATTTCCAGTTCACCAGTGGAGGAACTAGATCAGAATGAAGCTGCAAACCTTCAGCTGCAATCAGACTTTTCATTAAAAGGAAAATATTCCTGATGAAAAAGGAGGACTGTAGCTCAGAACGATAGAGTCATGTTACTGTGACCCTCAGCATGAACACTTCTTGCTCCATCTCTGCGTCCTGTGTTGCTGGAAGACGTTCACTGTGGAGAGAAGGTCAGATCTTCATCTCCTGTTTCAGATGAAGGAGGAAAAATTAATGCTGATATCCAGAATCTGATGGAATTGTTTTTGAACGTGCCTTTGAGGAGTGATTTGGAAGTTATACTTCAGTTTTACTTTCCACTCAGATCTGCTGGGTTTGGGTGTTAATTGGTGTTTTTAGTTTTTCTTCCCATTGTCCATGTGCTGTGATTGTATTCTCTCCTCTTTTATATTATTGTCATGAGACTCATATTGCTACACTTCGTAAATCCTTCATGTAATCCCTGTTTTCTGAAGGTAATGTGGTATTTGTCAGGATTCACAGAGATCATGAGCTTAACTCTCCTCTCAGCATCACTTCACTCTTTTCCCATCAGATCTGTGGGTGGAGCTCTGCTGTCTGTGCTCCTTGCTGACTTGTGGAGGGTTCCTGCCGTCGGGAGCAGAGCAGGCGGGGGTAGCGGTTCCAGTGGAGGTGCTTCAAAGTGGATGATGGGTGCAGTCGCTGACATTTCCAGCTTCACTGAGGTGGCGTCCCGCTGAAAGACACCAGCCGGAGATGAGCAGAGACCACACAGGGCCCCCCCCACCGGCTCCCGGTGAACCCCAGCTCTTCTTATCTCCTCCATCTCGAATCACTGGTAATGAAGAGCAAAGCCAGATAAGCTGCTCACTTCAAAGATGGCTCCTCCCAGCAGGCCGGGAGACCGGCCCCAGCACGCCTCGTGATCCAGCCAGGCCGCGGCACACCTTCCCCACCACACCCGCGTCTGTGTGTGTGTGTGTGTGTCTGTGTCTGTGTGTGTGTGTGTGTGTGTGTGTGTGTGTGTGTGTGTGTGTGTCTGTGTGTGTGTGTGTGTGTGTGTGTGTGTGTGTGTGTGTGTGTGTGTGTGTGTGTGTCTGTGTCTGTGTGTGTGTGTGTGTGTGTGTGTGTGTGTCTGTGTCTGTGTGTGTGTGTGTGTGTGTGTGTGTGTGTGTGTGTGTGTGAAAGAGAGAGAGCACAGGCCTGTATTCATACCATGGTGAGATGGAAAAGTGGGAGAACAGAGTGTGAATGAGCCTGTGTGTCAGAGCAACACACTGCTGCACAACACTGTGCCATTCATCTCCAGACATCACACACACACACACACACACACACACACGCCCAGTCTTGTATTTCTATCCTTGTGGGGACCGTCCATTGACTCCCATTCATGTCTAGCCCCTAACCCTGACCCTTACCCTAACCCTAACCCACACCACAACAAAGCCTAACCCTAAAGAAATGTTTTTGCACTTTTACTTTTTTCAGTAACAACAACATGGTCAAGAAAACACTGTTTCTCCTACTTAGGACCGGAAAAAGGTCCCCACAAGGCACGTCGTTTCACGTTTTGCTATCCTTGTGGGGACATTTGGCCCCAACAAGGATAGAAATACAAGAACGCACACACACACACACACACACACACACACACACACACAGAGGGCCGTGGGTCAGTTGGATGGGGGAGGTGTGAGTGCCCCCTCCAACCCCTCCACCCCCTGGTTGCCTGTTCATTATCGCATGGCTGAGAAGAGTTGAAAGTGGGTGCAGAGGTCAGGACCTGCAGCAGCTCTCTCTCTCTCTCTCTCTCTCTCTCTCTCTCTCTCTCTCTCTCTCTCTCTCTCTCTGTTCTTTCATCCTTCACTCACATCAGCTCTCTTACTTTACTCTGTGAAACCCTTGGAGGTCACGCATTCATTCTCTCACAAAGTTCTGCATGTGTGCATCCTAGATTCAGAGCGGCTTAGGAGGTTTAAAATGAAGTGGTGATGGAAGGTGGATAATGGAGGGTGGAGGGTGGAGGGTGGAGGATGGAGGGTGGAGGGTGGATGATGGAGGGTTTATGATGAAGGGTGGAGGGTGGAGGATGGAGGGTGGAGGGTGGAGGGTGGAGGATGGAGGATGGAGGGTGGAGGATAGAGGGTGAAGGATGGAGGGTGGATGATGGAGGGTGGAGGGTGGAGGATGGAGGGTGGAGGGTGGAGGATGGAGGATGGAGGGTGGAGGATGGAGGGTGGAGGATGGATGATGGAGGGTTTATGATGAAGGGTGGAGGGTGGAGGGTGGAGGATGGAGGGTGGAGGGTGGAGGATGGAGGATGGAGGGTGGAGGATGGAGGGTGGAGGATGGATGATGGAGGGTTTATGATGAAGGGTGGAGGGTGGAGGGTGGAGGATGGAGGGTGGAGGGTGGAGGATGGAGGGTGGAGGATGGATGATGGAGGGTTTATGATGAAGGGTGGAGGGTGGAGGGTGGAGGATAGAGGGTGGAGGGTGGAGGATGGAGGATGGAGGGTGGAGGATAGAGGGTGAAGGATGGAGGGTGGATGATGGAGGGTGGAGGGTGGAGGGTGGAGGATGGAGGATGGAGGGTGGAGGATGGAGGGTGGAGGGTGGAGGGTGGAGGATGGAGGGTGGAGGATGGAGGGTGGAGGGTGGAGGGTGGACGGAGGACACAATGAAAATGATTTAGGTTTCAAAAACAACCCCAGCTGTGATCAAAATAAGCCTCAACACACACACACCCAGGAAGCCGTGAGGTGTGAGTACTGACGGTGTTGCAGCGCCACCTGTCGGAAGGTGCACCACCACCGCCTGCATCTCCACTGCTTCAGAGCCAGAGCCACCACCGCGAGTCCTGAAGAGAGGTCATCCTCCATATCAGCATCACTGTCTACTCTGTGAGTGTGTGGTTCTCGGTCATCTCGTGTGTTCTCCGTGTGAGTGTGTGGTTCTCGGTCATGTGCCGGGTGGGTCTGTCTCACTCTTTAACGTTTTATTTAGTGCTCACTACAATATGTTTCAAATGAACATTTCAGCCTCTGCTGTTACTGTGCAGAGTGTTTGTGGTTTAAGAATTTAAAATCGGTGATGTTTATTATTAAATGTGTATTAAATGGCGAATAAAGACTAAACAACTGCTGAATGGTGAATGAAAGACGACCACATAAGAATAAGATGATAAGTTGACTTGTCCATCAGTTCAAAGTGCTTCAGTTCATCTTGGTTGTTGAAAACAATGAAGAATTTTCAGATGTTGCCATTTTGCATTATTTTCACACATTCACAGCGTCCCTTTTCTCTAACTCCACTGTGGTTCAGGAACAGCTTTTATTTGCATATATGTATAATATACTTGTTATAGACGGTTTCTGTCCTTTCACTGTTTAGTCTTCAACCCTTCAAACTTAAACTGAAAGAAATATTTTCATACAGGATAATAAATTGCAGTTTTTGTTCATGTCCTGATTGATGTGTTTATCTTCTGTTTCTCAGAACATTATTCTGTGAATAAATAGCACAGGTTGTGAAGACAGCATGTATTACACACTTCACAGTCACTCTGAGATGGGTGAAACTGCAGCAGCATCCAGTCTGAAGCTCCCACAGGTGTGTGATGGACGTCCTGGCCCAGCAGTCCATGGTCCTGGTGCTCTGCAGGAAATAGTCAGAGATACACAACTAATGGGAGTGCTGCTAACAATGACAATTACACATAGAAAAATGGAATACTTGGATTTTTTTAAATTCTCCCTTTTCTCTCATTTTTACTTCAGTGTGTTGTGAGCACACAGACAGGAAAAGCTGACCTCTGGCCGGAAGAGGGCGCTGTCGACTCAGCCTTCAGCCTCCTAAGTTAAATTCAGTCTCCATCTTACTCTCAACATCAAGGTATACCTCATGTGAGTAAATACCATCTATTGGCACAAAGGACAGTTTTTAACATCTCGTCCCGGGTTTACTGATTCTCGGCCCAGTGGTTCAAACCCTCCGTGACCACACAGCAGTAGAGACACTCGATCCCACGGAATTCCGGCTCAGAGCCGCTTGTTTGTCTCTATGTGTGACTTTTTCACAAACACCAGAGACCACAGCAGCCACGAGTCCGGGTCGGAGAGGCGGCGCACCGGGAACTGACGGGTGTTACGAAACAAACTGTACCCAACGCGTCGGAAGCGCGCACGGCAGCGTCGACGTCATACGTGCGCGCTTCCTTAAAACAGTGACAAAGATGGCGGGTTCCGCGGGATCGGGTAAGCTCACCGCACACATTTTCAGCTAAACAGCGAGCTGCTGGCTCTCTATCGAGGTTAGATTCTGAATAAAGAGCGTGAAATCCACCAGAGCCGAGCTCCTGTGGCGGAGTGTAGCCGCGGCGGAGTCCAGCCGCGGCGGAAGTTTGACGGTGAAGGGACCGGAGAGGAAGCGCTGTCACTGCCGCTGCTAGCTAGCTAGCTGTACGAAGCTAGCAGTCCCACACCCTCCGCCGCTGGCGGCCGTCCCCCGGGATCCGGTGGCTTCAGGCCGGGGTCTGGTGGTTTTAGGCCACAATCTGGAGGTTTCTGACCGGGATCTGGAGGTTCCAGGCCGGAATCTGATGGCTTCCGTACCGGGATCTAGTAGTTTTAGGCCAGAATCTGGAGGTCTCATACCGGGATCTAGTGGATTGAGATTGGGGTCTGGTTGCCTCAGTTCGGGATCTGATTACTTCAGGCCGTGATCTGGTTGTTTCAGACCTGGATCTCGTGGTTTTAGGACAGAATCTGGTGGGCTCTGAACGGAATTTGATAGCTTCAGGCCGGGATCTGGTGGTTCCCATACCGGGATCTCGTGGTTTTAGGACCGAATCTGTAGGTTTCGGATCAGGATCTGGTTGCCTATGGCCGGAATCTCACTACTTTAGATCAGGATCTGGTCTTTCCAGACCGGGATCTGGTTGTTCTCGGCTCCGATCTGGTAGTTGGCTGTAACTTGTTGATCCTCAGCCCGGGATCTGGTGATCCCCTGGCCTGAATCTGTTGGTCCTCAGCCCAGGATCTGCAGCTGGTGTGAGCAGTGTATCTCAGAGGGATGGAGGCTGCTCTCTTTGGGCTTGTAGACTGCTTGTTGCTGAAGATTTCTGTGAATCATCACTTTTTGCGTGACACACTGGTTGGAGCAGTCAGCAGGTGAGATGTGTTTGTGCGGAAAGCTGGCCCGACCGGTCTGATTCATGCTGCCAGCGTGCAGCAGGTTACACTCGATGGTGCAGTTGGTCAAAATCTGTAAGGCTGAAGAAAACAAAGAAATACTACATTTTGAGGATTGTGCCTGTTGTCATGATGGTCGCTGATGGTTCCAGAGAAGAGTCCGGAGGGAAACCTTCAGTTTGGTTTCATGGTATTAAGCCAACGTAGGAGGAGATTTAACATTACTTATACCAAACATATTTTCAAAAATATGAATAAATATTTCCCGCTTCTAAGTTTCTTGGCGATGCTGCAAGCTTGGCTTCCACTATCTGAAAGTATCGGTGAGTCCAGTCATAAAGGTTATGTGGAATGAAATGACACACGTGATTAGAGCCAGAGTCGCTTGTTACATAATAGATAATCTTGCGCAGGAATTTTTCTTCTTCTTCTTTTTTTTTTTTTTTTTGTAGTTTTAGGTAAGAAGTTAAAGGATTTGTCAACTTCTGCCATTTTCTGAGCATCCTAACATGTGTTGAGTTTCCAGCTTCACCTGTCCGTAAACTAACAATAGATTCATTGAAAGAGAAAATATTCAGACAGGTAGGGGAAAACTGCTGACAAATGACCTGAAACAGTTAAAACAGTTCACTGTGGGAATGGTGGTAAAAATGATGTAAAGTTCCCAGATGCAAATCGCTGGAAATGTCACTATAAGTGACTTTAATAACTAAAAACATTTCATTTTAAATCCATGTAACAATTAAACCAGCTAAAAGCTCCGTAAACAACCCAAATCAGTTTTGTTCAGGAGTCAAAGGCCAGTCCTTTGTACCACTGATGTTTCTTAAATAGGTAGCGAAAGGAGTTAATGTTTGTCAGCTGAGAGCAGTCATTCCAGAACGTAAACATCCAGACTGCTTGTGTTTGGTGGGAAGTGGGCAGAATGTCTGATTTCTTTTCAGAACGTTCAGGCACTTTGCAGAGAGGAAGAAGCGGGTTGGAGCAGGACTGTGAACGTGGAGCAGTTCAGCGGTCGGAGCGCCGTGGAGGATTTCATGGCCCGTCTTCTCTGTGTTGTGCGCCCAAGCAGTGGTAGTGCCCCGAAACTTCCGGCTGCTGGAGGAACTGGAGAAAGGTCAGAAGGGAGGCGGAGACGGCACGGTGAGCTGGGGCCTGGCCAACGATGACGACATGACGCTAACTCACTGGAATGGGACCATCATCGGCCCCCCCAAGGTGAGTCTCCTCCGCTCTGCAGCTGCACGGGACAGCAGGACGGGCCGGCTCCTCGGTAGTGCAGTCACAGACGAAGCAGACGGGAGGGTTCCGCTGATTCACTGTATTTACAAATATTGGCAAAAGACGGGAACAACTACAGACATCATTCAGTACATTGTTCCACTGTCTGTCTTGCTCCTAGTCACAGATTGACAGACGTCCAGCACAGACTGATAGAGACGTCCACCACCATTGAATATGACATGGTCTGAAATGAAATGGTCTTGTGACCCAGTTTAGGATTTGATGCTTCCTCCAGTAGGCTGTTGTTGATTCCCGATGTGAGCGCTGGCATGACTGTGACCTTATGTTTTAGACGGCTCTGAAAGGTGTAACCAGAGCAGGAGGCTCACGGTAAGCACTGCGTCCGGCCCTGTGTGGTGCATGGCGCTGTGGCGGCCCCGCTGCAACGGCTAGCTTTCAAGTGGATGGAAAAACAGTCAAACATTCATGATGTCTAAATCTGCTGAAGCGGATTAAAACACGAGAGGAGATATGAATCCGCTGCAGTGACCCCCCAACAAAATAACAGAAGCAAAGCAAAACAGCAAAATCTGGAACCAGTATGAACTGTTTTACATGTCAGTCTTATTTAATGAAGCTTCGCCTTCATTTAAACGGCGTCATGGAACGGCTCTTTAGCTAGCGGCTTCTCAAAGCAGAAGGATGTTTCTGGAAGCTGAAGCAGCAGCGTGACGTGAGTTTGGGAGTGAGCTCAGGAGTGAGGCGGGGCCTGTTAGCTCGCCCTGGACCTGCTGGCTGAGACTGGGCTGTCAGGGTTCGTGTTTGGCGTTGGCTGGTTTGAGGGCGTGTGCTCCCTGTGTGGCCCTGCATGCTCCGGGGAGGGGGCGCCGCATGTCTGCACCTCTGCAGGTGGAGCCTGAGCCGCAGGAGGTGGAGCTGCACCGACCGTCCGTCCACGGAGCGATCAGAGCTGCTGTGATCGTCTCTGCAGTCCTCCAGCGGCGGGACTGAAGGCCGCTCCGTCAGCCGCTGCAGCCTCATGAAGTCCCTGTCCTGTGCAAGAATCTGAGTTTTCTGGACGATTGATGATGAATCAGCAGAGGGCAGACCAGCGTTTGCAGTACTTCCTGTTTGCCTGGAGCTTCCAGCTGTGGCTGGAGTGTGTGTAGCGCGGATGGCGTGACACTCGTAACCCGTGGTCCTCTCTTCCTCGCAGACTCCCTATGAAGGCAGAATATACAGCCTGAAAATCAAGTGTGGACCCAGGTACCCAGAGCACTCTCCCGAAGTCCGCTTCATCTACAAGATCAACCTGCCCGGCGTGAACAGCTGCAACGGCGTGGTGAGCACGGGACGGCGCCGCAGCCTGGACAACACATGCTGCTCACATGCGCGCTGCTGGCTGAACTGGACGGTGTGTGTGTTTGTGTGTGTGTGTCCTCCTCCAGGTGGACTTCAAGGCCATCAGCTCTCTGTCCCGGTGGAAGTCCGACTACAGCATCCGGCAGGTCCTGCAGGAGCTCCGACAGCAGATGTCGGTGAAAGAAAACAGCAAGCTGTCCCAGCCGCCCGAAGGCCAGATGTACAGCAACTGAGGGGCGCACACACACACACACACACACACACACACACACACACACACACACGCTATCAAAGACTGGAGACCGGCGGACCAGGAGGGGGAGGGGCCCAGTTCTTCATTCAAGCTCACCAAACTAGAAAACTGTACATTTTACTAATGTTATTTTTTTATTCTTTGTGTTCTGCATTCAGACTGTAAATGAACGAATGAGCTGATCAAGTAGGTTCCGAGTGTCGGGGGTTCTGGTGGGGGTCTGGGAGCTGGGAGGGGTTTGAATGGAGAACTCGGTCACTGCAGCAGCCGCCGGTGAAATGCGTCTGGGGAACACATGTCGGGCTGATTGAGACTTTCCTGTGCTCACACACACACACACACACACAAACAGAATTCTGTCCCCTCTGCTTGGTCTCCAATCCCCCGACTCCTGCGATATCCCGACGATGTGAATTTGATGGGCCTCAAACAGCTGATGTCCGGTACACGGGAGCAGAGTCCACCTGGAGCCGCTTGGTCGCAGCCGGCCGGCCCCACGCCATCGGTCCCCCTCACCGGGCCCCTCGTCCCCGCCCCCGCCCTCGCCCCCGGTCCCAGCCACCGGCCCCGGCCGGCCCCCGCCCTCGCCCCCGGTCCCAGCCACCGGCCCCTGTCCGGAGCCGTCCTCTGTGTGCCATACGCTCCGTAGCGCTTCGTGGTGGTGACCCATGAATGGAGGGTGGGGTGGGGGGGCCGTAATCATTCTGAGAACAGGGTGTGTGTGTGTGTGTGTGTGTGTGAGTGAGAGAGAGAGTGTGTGCTGGATACTGGATTCTGCTGTGATTGTTTGTTGGCTGTGTTTCTGTCCTGTGGTCCACTCCACGCAGCCGTCTGTTCTCTCAACATTGAGCGCCCACTGAAAACAATGTACGGCTTTGGATGTTTATTTTCTAGCAGGGGTTGAATCTAATCAGGGTGACGGTGACCTGTTGCATGGTTTTATTTGAATTAAACGTTATTACTTTTGCACAGCTGTGTGGTCAGTCTTCTCTCTGCTCTGGCTCTCTGGACCTTTCTCTGCTGCTTCCTCACAGCTGTTGAGTCAAGTGGCTTCATGTCTTCAGGAGACCGAGCCGTCCAGCTGGACTCCTCACAAGGTTTAGCGTTTAATTCTAGTTCAGGCTGGACCCTTCAGAGGAGGAGAGGCTCGTCTGATGAGTACTATTCCATTTTTATCAACACCTTTAGACCTACTACACCAGTCGGTGTGTGAAGGTCTGAGGAGGTGAATTCTGGGTGGGCTCGGGGTTCCGCCCGGTGTCTCCACAGTGAGTCAGCTGAGAGCTGCTGCATTCCTGCGAACTGGAAAAACTAGAATATGAAGGAAGGCTGGAGCACGACTCCTCCGTGCACTCGGCTCTCAGGCTTTCCATTTCAAGCACTCCCGACATACATTCTCCTTTCATGCATTTCTCATTTTCAAACTGACATGTTTTATTTGTCCGTGTCGACGTTGGTTCAGATTGTCTCTCCGGTATAAATGTGCTGGTTTAGACTCATACACACTGAGACAGCTACAAGGACAGCACTAGGACCAACAAAACCTCAAAACACAAGACCACTAGAGGAGTAGCATCAAACATACGGCCCACGGGCCAAACCTGGTCTGTCCAATCCCATGTGTGGGCTCAGCTTTTGGTTATCTCCCTGTGCTCCGCTCGTGGAATGTTCTGGACGTCTGATTAAGGTGACATTGCTGTGTGGGGGCGTGGCCAGCCTCAGGTAGCAGAGGAAGCCGGCGTGGAGGGGTGGAGCTCCACCCCCTGTGCCTTCCTGAGCTGCTGTGTGCTGCAGTGCGTGAGGAGTGGTGTGGAGCGCCCTCCACAGGCCGAGGTACTGCAGTGCACAGCAGTGAGCAGCAAACCTGGAGCAGCGGCTGACTGGACGGTTTCGGGTAGGGGTGCACGACATGGGCAGATATATTATCTCTTGTTTTTTAATTCCATAACGATAATCTCACAATATTCTTTAAAATTATATGATATATAAATGAATTTAAAATAATATTTCTTTTCTCAAACAATGTTAATATTGTTGCTAACCAGGACATCCATGGATGGACAAAACGCTTCAGAACGGCAGCTAAACTTCTTTAAACATGTGCATAAAGAGACTCAGGCAAACTCCAAATCAAAATGATTCAAGTTCTCTCTCCTCTGAGACAAAGTACAAAAGTACTTTTTGCTCCATAAACAAAGAAAAAAAACCCACCGTCATTAATGAGCTGACTGAGGAAAAGCCTCAGAACAGCCTGGTGTTGATGTGGCTGCTGTTTTCAGGCTCCTACTTGTTACACAAACTGTCTTTAAGACACAAATATGTGAAATGCAGAAAAATTAGAAAATAAATTCTCTCAAACTATTGTAATGTAAAATTGCTCAATGTCAAAACATTTCTGATACTGTCGTAGAAGATTTTTATATCGCACACCGCTAGCGTAGGGTTAGCTTCCAAATAACCCCCAAGTAGCGTCCGGCTGTGGCTCAGTTGGCAGAGTGGTCGTCTTGCTATTGTAAGGTTGTTGGTTAAGGTTTGTGTCCTTGAGCAAGACACTGAACCCGAGCGCCTTGCATGGCAGACGCCTCCACTGGTGTGTGAATGTGATAATGCTGTATGAAGCATTTTGGGCTCGGAGTCCATTTACCTTTCCAGTTAGCTCCGGGTTAGCTCCGGGTTAGCTCTGGGTTAGCTCTGGGTTAGCTGTGGGTTAGCTGTGGGTTAGCTCCGGGTTAGCTCCGGGTTAGCTCTGGGTTAGCTCTGGGTTAGCTCCGGGTTAGCTCTGGGTTAGCTCCGGGTTAGCTCTGGGTTAGCTCCGGGTTAGCTCTGGGTTAGCTCTGGGTTAGCTCCAGGTTAGCTCCGGGTTAGCTCCGGGTTAGCTCAGGGTTAGCTCTGGGTTAGCTCCGGGTTAGCTCTGGGTTAGCTCCGGGTTAGCTCTGGGTTAGCTCTGGGTTAGCTCCGGGTTAGCTCCGGGTTAGCTCCGGGTTAGCTCTGGGTTAGCTCTGGGTTAGCTGTGGGTTAGCTCCAGGTTAGCTCTGGGTTAGCTCTGGGTTAGCTCTGGGTTAGCTCTGGGTTAGCTGTGGGTTAGCTCCAGGTTAGCTCCGGGTTAGCTCCGGGTTAGCTCTGGGTTAGCTCCGGGTTAGCTCTGGGTTAGCTCCGGGTTAGCTCCGGGTTAGCTCCGGGTTAGCTCTGGGTTAGCTCCGGGTTAGCTCCGGGTTAGCTCTGGGTTAGCCTTTAGTCTTTTTTGGTGGTGAGCTTTGTCCTGTCGTGAATTGTCGCCCTTGGTTAGATTTCTTTGTATATATTTTGTTTTCCTTGATTTGTGTTGATTTGTAGGGTCCTACAGGTCACAGGTCACTATGGGCAGACATCTTGGAGCTCCCAACTATTTTTTTTATTTTTTTATTTTTTTGTTTTGGGGGGCGGGGGGGGGGGGGGGGGGGGGGGGGGGGGAGTATTTGATTGTGAAAATTAAAGTACCTTTCATATGTATTGAATGAATGCAATATCTGTTTTTCTACTCCCGGGCTGTGTTCAGAGTGCTCCTGCCGGTGTGATTCTGTTATGAGGAACTCTAGGAGATAATGTTCCATAGATGGTCTATCTCTGGTTGACAGCAGAGTCCCAGAGTGGCGTTGTTGGTATAGTTTCTATTTAAGTGGAAAGTCCTCTCGACCTTCCTGCCACTTACACAAAGAACTACCTCAAGTCATTTTTGGTATTTTTGATTCAGAATAAAAGAAGGAGCTGGACGTGAGAGACATGAAGAAAGACTGGACTCTTCAGATTTTTCAATACAACAACGGGACACTTGGCGCTGTGGTGGTGTGGTTATCTTTTCACTGAGCCAGCTGTACAGGCTCGATGGGTCTCTGCTTTCTGCGTTGACTCACCAGACGTGTGCCGTCTTTGACCAGTGGTACTACAAGGCAGGTTGTCAACTCAGTCGTTCAACTCCGGGTTTTGCATTGGTGACCAGAGAGTAAAAGGGGCGGAGTTTACAGCATCTGACCAATCACAAACCGCGCAGACTAGAGCCCCTTCCTACACCATGGAGGAGCAGAGAAGTGCGACTAGAGGAGCACTGTAGCTCAGAGCAGAACCTCCTCAGTGTTCCTCACTTCAGATGTTCCGTTCAGTTGTTTTGAGGCTCAGCTCACACATTCATGATCTCCAGTATGACCTGGTGTGTGTTCAGCACAGTGTGAATGCCCACAGGGTCCGAACACACACGCACACACACGCACACACACATACTCGTGCCAATTAGCAGAGTGAGAGATGTCAGCTGGGTGTGAGTCCATTTCTATGCAGTGCACATGGTTTCAGTACGGAAATTAATGAGCTCAAATTAAATGAAACTTCATTTCTGGATTCTATGTTCGAACTTCCATTCTCAGGGAAACATCACATCAGGATGTTTTAAATATTTTTGTGCCACAAAAATGCAAAAATGTGTGGTCCTGCCCTGGTAATGTTGATGGTTGTGGGTATCTGCTGAAAAACCAGCCTCATCCTGTTTACGTCAGCGTAGGAAACCCAGCTAAATGCTACTCAGGTCCGGAAATATGACTCCCTCACTGCATCAGGTGGATACTGGATAACTTGCTCTAGTTTTTCATAAATTGATGAAATCCCCATGAGCAGTGGTGGGGCAAGGGTCCTTGGGGGCTCCAAGCAAAAAAATTCATCGGGCCCCCATCCCATCCTAGCACACCAAAAAAAATTGTTTTTTTGCACACCATTTGTGGGACTTTTGATATGAACACTGAAGAACTTGGAGAATCCCTAATCTCTTCTATTAGATTCAGGTCCAGGGACCAACATAAGTCCTTGAAAGCCCTGGCTTATCAATAATTATATTATACAAAAAAAACCTTGCGGCTGGCGCTGATTGACGCAGACAGCTCTGAAGGCAGATAGGGCTGTGCAGGGCCCCCCAAGGGGGTTTGTTTCATAATGGCATCATAAATGCCCATTGTTGTCGTTTCTGTGCAGTACATGTCTTAGCACTTGGGCCAGCTGGTCTAAAAGCCGGGGCCCCAGGAAAATGCCTGTTTTACCTGTTGGCACACCCCGCCTCTGCCCATGAGGGGGTGGCAGTGTCTTCCAGGGCTGGCAGCAGCGCCTGTCCCGGTGCTGACCCTGCTTCTGACCACCGTCCACGCGGAACCCTCAGTGTGAGCGCAGCGGTGAGCGGGTGTGGCGTTTCAGCCGATGGAGGCTCCGTCACAGTGAGGCTGACCTGCTGTTCAGAGCCGGGGCTCTGAACGGGGAGTCCTCGGCTCCAGGTCCGCTCCGCTGGCCTGGACGGGTGTGAGGTGACGGAATGCACCCGGGCCCCCCTCCCTCCTCCTCCTCCTCCTCCTCCTCCTCCTCCTCACACACTTGCACTCACAGCACAGTCATAATGAAAGACCAGCAGATGGCCACGAGACAAAGGATTTGTGAGGTTGAGAGCCCCCCCCCTCATGTTTCCCAGTGAGCCCCCCACCCCCACACTCATTTGTCTCAGTTAAGCAGAACCCCTGTGCCTCGGACTGCAGATGCGGGGATTTCAGCTCACTTCCTCACTTCCAGCCAGATGAGCTGCTCCAGTGCGAGGACATCAGCCTGAAGAATGGTGCCGCTCCCTCCTCCGGGCCGGGTCCGGGTCGGGGTTCTCACTCGGGACCCCGCAGCAGCTAATTCTCTGTTTGACAGTGCCATTGAAGCGGCCAGTGCTGAAGGGCTATTTGGCAGAGAGCCATTTAGCGTAAGTGCTCTTCAGGCCGCCGGTGACACTTGTAGAGACAATGTCACCCCCAGTGACACCATCAGTTGATTGTGTATTGAACAGGAACGGCAGGGACATGCGGCCCCCGGCGGGGAGAAATGAATTGACGGTGGAGTGGGGAGGTCTCTGTCAATATCAGGTGCCAAGGACACGGGGACGGAGAGCGTGCAGCCATAAACCGGCTTATTTCACTAGTGTGTGCTGCAGGATCGTCTGTTCCGGGCTGCAGAGGAGCACAGAGCGCTGCACTGACACCGTCCCGCAGAGCACACACTCTGTCCCTGCACCGACACACACACTCTGTCCCTGCACCGACACACACACTCTGTCCCTGCACCGACACACACACTCTGTCCCTGCACGGACACACACACTCTGTCCCTGTACGGACACACACACACACTGTCCCTGCACCGACACACACACTCTGTCCCTGCACCGACACACACACTCTGTCCCTGCACGGACACACACTCTCTGTCCCTGCACCGACACACACACACACTCTGTCCCTGCACCGACACACACACTCTGTCCCTGCACCGACACACACACTCTGTCCCTGCACCGACACACACACACACACTCTGTCCCTGCACCGACACACACACACACACTCTGTCCCTGCACCGACACACACACTCTGTCCCTGCACCGACACACACACTCTGTCCCTGCACTGACACACACACTCTGTCCCTGCACCGACACACACACTCTGTCCCTGTACGGACACACACACACTGTCCCTGCACGGACACACACACTCTGTCCCTGTACGGACACACACACACTGTCCCTGCACCGACACACACACTCTGTCCCTGCACGGACACACAGGATGGGACAGACAACACCGAACTACAGAAACAACCCCGATGTATTCGTACAGTCGGAATGTTCACCCACACCTCCAAAACCTTCAATCCAAGCACACACACACACACACACACACACACACACACACACACACACACACACACACACACACACACGTCCAGCGGCTTCTGAAACGTCCTCCAGCGTCATGGTGGGTTCAGCGGGTGCTTCGCAGGGTTCAGGTCCAGTCGTCGCTCCAATCCAACTGAACAGTACTGCTCCTGAATTTAACAGTCTGACTTGATGGGAAAAGGTTTTTGTTTGGTTTGGTTTTGTCATCTTCCTCTCTGTTCCTGTTCAGGCTGCCTCTCCTTGGCTCTCACTCCCTCGCTCTATCTTTCCTCTGTCCCTTGCTCTCCCTCTCTCTAAAAACTCTTTTTAAACAGCCATTACTTTAAAGGTGCATTAAGGAGTTTGCACGTTTTATGCGAAACATAAAACATAAAATGCAGCTTAGTGAAAAACTCGTCCCTGTGGCTTGTGTGCACGGAAGAGGGGAACTCCTTCCTCGCTCTTTTACCAGCGCTCGAGTAAAATGTAAGTTTCTTTTACCTGGTGGAGTCTGTGTGGAGCTGTGGCAGTGCTAGAAGCCAGTCTGTTCTTACTTTCTTGAAGATCCTGCTCAGTTGTTGCTCACTAAGCCTCTGGCGGAGTAATGGCGGACAAAACGAAGCCTAACTCCATCAGGCCAGCCGGAGCGTGCATTACGTCATTCCTCTCAAATTCTCCCAAAAAAACTCTGGAGCCGGACCGGCACTGTGACTTTCAAGTGACAATGTAGCACTGTTAGAGGTACTTGTAATGAATATGTCAGGGCACATTGTACACATCATTAAAAATGTGTAACATATTTATGGTGGAAAATAAGTATTTTTAAAGTTGAAAAACTCCTTAATGCACCTTTAAAGGGGCTGTATCATGTAAAATTCACTTTTTGTATGTTTTAACCTTGTTATATAGTTATGTTCTCACCAAAAACACCCCAAAGCGTTTTTTTTCCTTCGTGCCTGTGTTTTTGAGCTTTCCTGGTGTTTCTGCTGCTCAGAGAGGCAGCCCCTCCCACCGTGAAAACGCTCTGTTTCCCACGTTCACGTCACACGGAGAAGATAGCTCCCCTGAGCCCCCCTCCCTCAGGCCCTCGGCAATCAGCGTTGCTGCTTTTTGTAACTCCGATTACGGAGATAAACTTTAAGTTAAAGTATATCAAGCAGGAGCAAGAGTCTGAAAGGTCTGCTCTTGGTGAGTTTCTCACAGGAAAAGACGTTTTCGTGCGTCTTTGCGTGTGGAGAAGCTAGAGCTAAAGAGCTAAAGCTAGCCAGCGTATTTGTTTTGAAGCTCTGATTGGTTGAAGTACGCCGTCAGTCAAAGTCCACAGGGGGAGAGGCGGGATTTTCAGTGAAACAGAGCGTTTTCTCTTCTGGGTTTCAGAATTAGCCCCAGAAAATCTTTTATTTCACACAAAATGACTTTTCCTTAGCGCCAAAAATAAACTATTACCATGTTAATGCCATTTCTAGGGTTTGGAATAGCTAAAAAAGCAGGATACAGCCCCTTTAAGTTTAACATTAGTCTTAATCCTTATTCTAAGGGTTAGGGTTGGGGTTAGGGTTAACATTAATATAATCCTGCATCCTAAACCTAACCTCAGGCTCCTGCCGCCTGGTCTCCTCTCTCACGCCACATGTTTCACTGCTGCATGGCATTAACCATCATTTCTCTCTCTCTCTCTCTCTCTCTCTCTCTCTCTCTCTCTCTCTCTCTCTCCCTCCTCAGGATCCATGAGGTTCATCGTCTGTATATCTGCATTGAGCGGATGATTCAGATGATTTTCTGATGATGATTTTCTCTCTTTCTGTCCCCTCACCCCAACCTGAATAGTAGAAAGCCACCACCTCTCAGCCTGTTTCTGCAGGTTTCTCCTCCTCTCAGCCTGGTTTTACAGGGTTCTCCACCTCTGAGCCTGGTTCTGCAGGGTTCTTCCTTGTAAAAAGGACTATTTCCTTCCCACAGCCTCTTCTTGCTCATGTGGATTTGTTGGTCTGTAAAAGCAGCCGAGAAAAGACTGTGTTGTAATTGGCAATATAAGCTGAACTGAATTGAACTTTTATCCTCATGTGCTCAAATCACACACACACACACACACACACACACACACACACACACACACACACACACACACACACACACACACGGGTGAGCCTCCTGTTGGGATGATTGACAGCCACATCTCACCAATCAGCTTCCAGGAGGGAGGACAGCAGCTGAGGAGATCCAGATGGAGGAAGAGTGTTGGAATCCGATGAGACCAGAAAGAATAGAGGAAACTTCAGCTTCATGCTCACAATAAGCACGTCTCATTTGTTCCGGGGGGGAAGGGGGGGGGGGGGGTTCTAAAATTCTACGAGCAGTACCTGAACCAACAAGAACTACAACCAACAACAAGAACAAGACCAGAACCATCTTAAAAAAACGAGAACCAGAGCCAACAAGCACTAGAAACAGAACCAACAACAAGAACTATAACAACAAACAAGAACCAGAATCAACAAGATGTAGAACCAGAGCTAAGAACAACAAGCAGAACCATAAACAAGAACCAGAATCAACAAGAGGTAGAACCAGAGCCAAGAACAACAAGCAGAACCATAAACAAGAACCAGAATCAACAAGAGGTAGAACCAGAGCCAAGAACCAACAAAACGATCTGGAACAACAACTGGAACAAGAGCCAGAACCAACAACAAGAACTACAACCAATGACAAGATCTGCAACTGACAACAAGAACCAGAACCAACACTAAGAACTAGAACCAGGATGTTGGAACACTGCTGTTTGAGATGTGAGGAACGAGAACCTGACGCTGCTGAGAGAACAACTCTTTCCTCATGTTCAGATGATAACGAGGTGAAAAGGGTTCTTTTGGGAAAGAGTGTTTGTTCCGTGACTGCTGAAGTTCTTCACTTGGACTTCCGTTCCGGTCTGCAGATTCTCTGTTCACGTTTGAGGAGCAGAACCACATCATGGAGGAATCAGAGGTTGGTTTGGATCTGATAGAGTGAACACTTCCTACCAGAGGCCCCCATCCTGTCCTGATGCTGAGTGTTCCTGGAGCCTCCACCGGCCAAAGTTTGGTGGCAGCGGTGGGATCAGCGGTGCTGCTGAGGACGAGAACACAGAGCAACCGACAAGATGGAGCTGGAGAAACTGCAGGAGAAGCTGACCGAGGTTCCACCAACGACAGGAGGTGTGTTGCCAAGCTAAGATCTCCACAGAAAGACAGAAAGAAGCACACGCTGATCAGAGCTATAAGGGAAACAGTTGACACAGTGTTTGAAAATGAAAATGAGGATGTTGCATATGCAAACCCACAGACAGGTCGGAACAGGTTGATGTGTTGGCTAACACAGTTACCTCGCCTCAGTCCACAACTCTACAGCAGCAAGATGTGAAAAAGCTGTGAAGAGAAGAGTGCAGAGTCGTCGCACGTGATGAATACGATGTTGGCACTATACCCTCTCTGCAACTCAAGATTCGCCTCAGTGAGCCCACACCAGTGAGACGAACCTATACACCAGTCCCCAAACCCCTACACAAAGAGGTGAAAGAATACCTGGAAGATCTGTAAAACAGAGGGTGGATTAAAAAATCCAAATCACCCTACTCCAGCCTACTGTATGGGTGCGTAAGAAGGACGGGAACCTCGGCTTGTGTTGTGATTACAGGGAGCGAAACACAGACTGCACTTGGATAAGGATGGTTTACTATACAGGAAAACACACAGCCAGTCACAGCTCCTCCTGCTGAAGCAGTTTCACAAACTGGTGTCCAAAGAAATGCATGAAGACTTGGGCCATTTAGGAGTTGAGAGAGTAGTGACTTTCATCCGAGGCCGTTTTCATTGGCCCCACATGCAGAAAGACATTGAGTGCTGTGCCACAAAAGAATGCAGCTGTCTGAAAAAGAAGCGCCCTAATAGGCCCACCAGAGCACCTCTAACCAACATCAAAACCACCTCTCCGTTTGAACCGGTCTCTATAGATTTCTTGCATTTAGAAAAATGTAAAGGGGGATATGAATATATGCTGGTCGTGATGGACCACTTTACCCGGTTCGCCCAGGCTTTACCCCTGCAGAGACAAAAATGCCAAAACAGCTGCTGAGAAAGTCTTTGGGGATTTTGTGTTGAGATTTGATTTTCCTACATGACTCCACCATGACCAAGGTAGGAAGTTTGAGAAGAAGCTGTTCGCCAGGCTTGAAGAGTACAGTGGAGTAAAAGAGTCCAGGACCACACCGTACCATCCCCAGGGGAACGGTCAGGTGGAACGATTTAACAGAAGATTGCTGGGGATGCTCCGAAACCTCCCAGAGACGGCAAAAGCAGAATGGAAAGCATCACTCTCGAAAGTGGTCCACGCCTACTAGGGGTGTCCACAAATATTCGACGATTCGATGATTCGTTCAAAGGGGCCTGATTCGACGGCCAATCATACAGTCGAAGCATCGCAAAATGTGGTTATGAAACGAGGACCATTCCATTCCAGCTGTATGGGGGTGCTGAATGACTGATTTTACATAGAATTGCTTGTTTTTTCCAAATAAACATGATATAAAGCCTATTTGATATACATATTACACTCTAAAAACTAACTCAGAGAAGCTTTTAACACCACTTGATTTAATACATGGATCCAACTAAAAAATTGTAATTAGTTGATTTTGATAAACTTTCTAACTTATTCTTTTCAAGTTATGAATAAATAAAATTTTCCTAATTACATCAACTTAATTTTGCTTGCAGTTTGAACTCAAAATTCATTGTTGATGGGTTTAAAACAAAATTCAAGTTGTTATAACTTAACAAACTTGGCTTGATGATTTAATTTTGTCAACGTTGACTTCACAATTTTAAGTTCCCTCTCGCCACACACCATGCCTGGACCAGTTGGACAGCAGGATGAAAAACCTTGATACAGGCAACATTTCATGGCGAGTAAAATTCATTTCTAATAGTTCTAGTGGCGTCAGGACACCACATCGACATAGTCAGTGTTGGTCGCAGCATAAAGGGAGCGGGCTCTTTGAAGAATTTAACAGTGATGATGGTAGTGTCGCAATGCATCATGGGAGTTTGGGATGAGATATTCAAGATTTAAACATTGATTTCATGATTTATTTTAATGTTCTGACGTTAATAGTGTTATTGGTTGTTGTGTTTGGTTGTGTTCTTGTTGTTCAGTTAATCTAAATCGTTGTTACTTTTCGTGTCAAACCTGGAATGAGAAGTATTGAGCATTTAATCTGCCCCTGCTACTACTTTGAAATTTATAGAGTGCAACAGAACAGTTCCCATATGCTCTGGGCTTATTAAAGGCCTGTGTCTGCCTGTGCAGAATCAGTCCACATTGGCTCTGACAAATAATCTCGATATTAAGGTTCAACAAAATCTGACCATTTTAGCTTCTTAAGTGGGCAGCCAATTTATTTGAGTAATCAACATAAAAATCTTGCATTTATTAAGTAAGCAGTACTTAAAATGATCTTTGACTGATGACAAAAAATGAATTCACTCAAAGCAATATAGTTTGTTGGTTCAATGTAATTTGTAATGAGGTTGCCATAACTTAAAGCTAGGGTTGGCGATCTTGGAAAACTAGCATGGCGCACGAATGTAGCATCTCCCCAAGGCTCCGCCCAGCTCCCACCCCATTGGAGGAGCTCCGTTGGGAGCGCAGACGCAGAGATGTTCCGCGCGCGCAGTGTGCGCTGTGCGCGCAGCACTTCCGCGTCCAGTGCGTTCCTGGCGTAACCTGTCCTCAGCGCTTCGTTTCTTTGTTTTTCTTTATTTGCACTATGCCAAGTATGGCGCACTCACCGGTAAGTAAAGCCCCAAACATTCTTCTCCGCCATTCTGCAACGACGCTCCGTCCTTCTACGCGCGCACTGAACCAGGGTCAGTGCACGCCATTGACATGTACGCGCAGGGGGCAGGTCGAACGGCGAAGGGATTTGATTGGTTTAAAAAAAGGTGTCCCGTCAAGACGATTGGTTGCTGTTTTTCCCGTTTTACTCCTGCTGTAGATAGCGGATATTTTCCAAACTACTTTAAGAACACGCTATGAATTGTTTACTATCGGGTCATAAAGATCATTTTAACCAGTATTTAAAAAAATGTATCTCATTCAAATCGCCAACCCTAGCTTTAAAAGACTAATGCAAACTGTTGGGTTGATTTTTTTTTGTTGAGTCTAGACATTTGTTTGTAGAGTGTAGCCTATCAAATACACTGCGGATAAATGTACTTGTAGTTTTATTCAATATTCTATCTATTTAGTGCTTGTGAATGAACCACCGTGGTGAGTGGCACAATCCGATTTTGTGCAGAGCTCCGTCACAGAGCAGCATCTCGGTGGTGATTTGGCTTCACTTTAAAAGGCTCACAAAGTCGGAAAAAAAACAGAACTTCAGACCAAGTCAAAGATGATCCCAAAAAAGTCAAATGCAAGTTGTGTTATTTCATATCACTCCACAACAACATGGCTTTCCACCTTAAACGGGTAAGTAGCCAGATCATTGGGCTAATAAAAGACGGTTCTGTTACTCTGTTCTCATTTTTAATGCTGACTTTTATTTCGTTTAATTGTAATATTTTAGGTTATTATTATATTATTATTTTTATTTATCTAAAAGGCTAATTCTATTTAATTTAATGTTTGTTTTTGCATGGATGTTGCGCTGCGAAACGGACCGACACAGTGCAATTAAGCCTTTCATTTAATTTGAGCAGATAATGTGAGAAATTGTTTAGCCAAAAAATGTGAGCCTATCTGCAGAGATTATAGATATTGTAGCGACCGCGGGGGTCGCTAGGGGCGCTAGAGAGCCACTGCCCCAGAACTGACTGTTCTGGGGAGGCCCCGGGGCATGATGGGAGCTCCCCGTTCGGGACTTTTGGGTCCATATGTGGGGGTTCTGTGGTTATTGGTGTTTCCTTTCATTATGGTTGTGTTTTGCATTATTGTTGTGTGCTGTTTGTGTCCTTTTATTTTACACGTGTGTCGGGACCGTGGGTCTAGGGGGTTACTTGGGGAGTGACCTGGGGCCTACAGCCGCCATTAAATTGTCTTGGTGTTGGTGTGTCATGTTCCCTTGCTTGGTTGTTGTCACAATAAAGCTTTGGTTGAGCAATGGAGCACACCTCGCCTCAGTCGCCGCTCGAACGCCACAATATAAATAAATGACATGCTTTAGCCCGTTTGTTAGAAGAGGGTTTGGTTCTGGTCATTTCAACTGTACATCATTTGTTTGAGTTACCGACACTTTGTTCCAGTCTGTGTTTCAGTGTGAAGGAAAAAAATAAGTGTTGTTTTACCTGCCTGCGCTGGTTTTTTTCTCTTTTCTTTTTATTAGGGCAATCAGGGTTGGCTGTAGGCATCGGCGCCCGACGCTCCGTGTGCCGTGTGAGCACCGCTCTGCGCTGTGCTGCGCTGCTCCGTGTAGGCACGCTCCGCAGCCCCCCCACCACCACTCCCCCCCCCTCCCCCCGCTCCGCCAAACAAGATGATAGATTCGACTATCAGTCGACGATTGGCAGGATCGGACGAATCAGATTCGACTATGGAAATTCTTAGTCGGGGACACCTCTAATGCCTACTATTGTACGTGTAGTGAGGCCACTGGGTATGCACCCTACTTCCTGTTGTTTGGGAGAAACCCCAGATTCCCCATTGACTTGATGTTTGACCTCACAGTGAAAGAGCAAAGCCTGTCACACAGAGATTATGCTGAAAGGTGGAAGGCAGAGACAGCATATAAAGAGAGCCGGCGAGGGAAACACTGTATGACAGAAAAGTACATGGTGCAGACCTGGACACAGGATGCAGAGTACTGGTCAGAAATTTAAATGAGAAAGGAGGACCAGGAAAACTAAGGTCATTCTTGGAGGACCAAGTATTTGTGGTGATACAAAAAAAATACAAGGACAGCCCGGTCTATGAAATTAAGCCAGAAAATGGAAAAGGAAACGTACTTATCACCAGTCAGGACAGCCTACTGTAGCATCTGACTAAAGCATTTCGTAGAGGTATAGCTCAAAGATGAATGTAAGGTTGTGAAGAGGTCAGTATTGTTTGTTGATGCACTAGTCGATAAGCTCATTGAATGTTGAGATGTTGATTTGGTTTTGGAATGTAGAATAAGATTTTGGAGTCTGACATGGACTACAGTACTGTGTGCTAAAGAGAGGAGTGTTAAGGTGCCGTACTCAGAGAGGATGCAGATACCCATGCTAAACATGGAAGTGGCAGTGGACTGTCACCGTGCACAGTGACACCAGCTGCAAGTACATGGCACCAATGGGAGAGACCTGTCATATGAACTGGTGGCAACAGCCAAGCATCCTTACAGACATTGTTGAACTCCGACTCCTACTTAGTTGTAACCTGCTTGAATGCAATTGATAATTTTCTGCATAAGGTCAGATAGTGTCATGTCATGTGTCAGGTCTACCAGCCTCCCCCAGCCTCCCCCAGCCTCCACCAGCCTCCACCAGCCTCCCCCAGCCTCCCCCAGCCTCCACCAGCCTCCACCAGCCTCCCTCAGCCTCCCCCAGCCTCCACCAGCCTCCACCAGCCTCCCCCAGCCTCCACCAGCCTCCACCAGCCTCCCTCAGCCTCCCCCAGCCTCCCCCAGCCTCCCCCGGTGTCTCCGGTGCTCCTGGGCCTCTCTGGAGACTCTGGCCTTAGTGACACTGGTGATTGATGAGCGCAGAATGGAACGGGGAGACGGACAGATTCCTTTTATGGGGACTGAGGTCTGACTAGATTAAAATGCAGTTGAGCAGCAGCTCCTCCCCCTCCGCGGCGTCCCGCTGCCCTCCTCACTGTGGGCCCTGGTCTCGTGTCGGCCTGCCTGACAGCCGCGGGTTTCCTCCACATCCTGCCCTGACCCGGAGCGCCTCCCTCCCTGACCGTGTGAGGTTTAACCACTCACTTCTAAATTGACTTTGTGTTTTGTCGCTTGCTTCAGCGGAGCAGCGTGCCAGACACGTCTCAGCGGAGCGCCGCTCGCACCATCTGCAGAAAGGAGCAGGGCTGCATCGCAAGCCGCTCCACAGAAAACCACAATCAATGCTTGAAAAAACACGTGAGTGAAGAGGGGAAATTCTCCTTCTCCTCCCTCGCCCAGCGCTGATTAAAAGAAAAGAGACAATCACTCTCATTCACAGGCGTGCAGCTGCCTCATTGTTGGCTGGAGGTGCAGAAACGGCGCCTCGCTGAAAGAAGCTGAGTTTGTTTTTCAGATGGCTCTCTAATGACTGGATGTGATTAACACAAATTATCTCACTTATCGCAGCTCAACAGGCTAACACCAACACTCACTCTGCTTTCTCTGCAGCACCACTTAGCATGCATGGAGTCACACTCAGCACACACACACACACACACACACACGTGCACGGTTGAGGAGTGGTTAGCACTAGCAGTGTTGTGGCCGAAGGTTTATGTGTAGGGTTTACATGTTCTCCCTGTGTGTCTATCCTCACAGTGTGAAAACCTGTCAATTGGTGGCTGGTGTGTGTGTGTGTGTGTGTGTGTGTGTGTGTTCCTAGACTGTATGATAAACATTAATGTACCTGTACTGTGCACATGCACACTCAGACTCAGATCACTCAGAGCAGGACTGCTCAGATCACATCCTCCCCTCCTGCCACATGAACTCAGGCTGAGGAAAACTCAATCCAAACCATGTCAGGAGCTGTCAGAAGCCAGGGTGTGACTGACAGAGTGAGTGAGGGTAGTGTTCTGCCGTCATTTTGGTAGAGGCTGTCAAACCAGTGAGATCTACTTGGTTTCTGATATCTGGGAATCAGGAGTGATGGGGCATTCGGAAGGAGGCGTGGCCGAGGACACTGTCACCGAACCAACGTGCTTCTCGCAAATGAAACCTTCTTCCAAAAGCAAGTAAAGCCAGCTGATGTTGGGTTTGATAAAACGGTTCAAGACTCAGACTCGTGGGACAGCCTGGTCCAGATGATGTACACCCTGGAAATGTTGAAGAACAAATGTTCCCTGGAAGCGCCATGGCTCAGGAGGGTGACTACAACACCTTTACTAACTTTATGAAGCCTTTCCCAATCCCACCGCCTCCAAGACTGACCGTCACAGTGTGGAACACCCCCACGGCGATCCCATCGCTACAGAGCGTTAATATCGGTCCCAGCTCTGAAGACGTGCAGCTGTCTCCTTTCTCAAAGGCCAGATGTGACCAAATGAAGCCGGTCTGATGCAGAATCAGCCACTTCCCTCTGTGGGAGAAAGTCTCTACTCTCTCTCTGGTCCCCCCCCCCCACCTTCAGTTCAATCACAGCAGACCAGGAAGTGAGTGAGAGCCCAGCCCGACAGCAGCGACAGGAAGACCGGGTCATCAGAGACCCCGACCAGCTGTCAGTCCTGGTCGGTAGACCTGATGAACAGCCGAGAGGATCCAGGATCCACAGCGTGAGTCTGTCACCAGGATGGAAGGTGGAGAAGAGGCTCTCAGCTGAAATATGGCTGCAGAGGAGACACCAGCCCACTGCAACCTGCTGATTGTGTCTCGACTTTCCAGATGTTCATGTGTGGCGTCAATAACGAAAGCTGTGTGTCTGAGCTCCTGGTTTTAAATCCCCTCATCCACAGCTGTCTGTCAGATTATGGATTTTAGATTCACTGAAGTTGCGTTGCCGTCTGTGTGTGAGCCGTCTCTGGTGTATTCAAGCCGCTGGTCTCTGGTCAGTCAGGCGGATGCAGGTCCCAGATGACAGACGGTGAGGACCTCCTCCCCATCACCAGGCTGCCGTCCTCCATGAGCGCCTCGCTTTGAGTCCTGCGCCTCGCTCCTCTCCACGTTGATCCTCTGGAGGTGGATCCTCTGGAGGTTGATCCTCCGGAGGTTGATCCTCTGGAGGTTGATCCTCTGGGTGTTGCTCCTCTGGAGGTGGATCCTCTGGAGGTGGATCCTCTGGAGGTGGATCCTCTGGAGGTGGATCCTCTGCATGCTGCTGATGGAGAATCCTTACCCCAGCTGTGGGTGGAGTTTAGACCTGGGAGCCTCCACCTTAGTTTCCTGGTGACGGTGTGACTGCAGAATCCAGTCTTCATGATGAGCTGAGCTGCTGCAGCCTGCATGATGATGCTAACACCATGTGAAGATGCAGATGATGAAGATGATGCTTAAAGGTTAAAGCGATACTTCAACATTTTGGCAAATTGGCCCATTTAGCACAATTCCTTAGTCATTAGAACAGCATACTTACTTTTTTTGTGAGGGCGAGCTGTTGTTTATTCAGAGGCGAGTCGGTGAAGGTTTTCGGGACGGACACAATGGAAGTGGATGGTATTTTTGTTCCCCCTCGTCAAACTCATCAAATACACAATCCAACAACCCCAAAACACTTTGGGGGACACGTTATAATCCACACATTCACTACGCTGTGGAACACCAACAAATAATATTGTAGCGTTACGACACTGAAGCAAATACTGGGAACTACTTTTTCTTTTGAAATCACTACGCCCAGACGCCATGTTTAGTAAGTAGTTCCGTCTTAGGAATCTTCGCATAAACAACTCAATCTGGTAATTTTGCATTAATATTCCACAGCGTAGTGAATGTGTGGATTATAACGTGTCCACCAAAGTGTTTTGGGGTTGTTGGATTGTGTATTTGATGAGTTTGACGAGGGGGAACAAAAATACCATCCACTTCCATTGTGTCCGTCCTGAAAACCTTCCCCGACTCACCTCTGGATAAACAACAGCTCGCCCTCACAAAAAAAGTAAATGTGCTGTTCCAAATGACTAAGGAATTGTGCTAAATGGGCCAATTTGCCAAAATGTTGAAGTATCGCTTTAAAGGTTCTGTGCAGTAAGGCTAATGTTTGAACTTTGGGCAAAATAGAAAAGATTCTGTGAGAAAGATCTCTCCTACTCATTGATCATCAAATCAATAAACACAACGAGAAGAAAAAAAAATCATAATTTTATCTCCACAACACCGCATCTTGCAGGATAAGCTCATAATCAGCTGCCTGTGGTGATGAAGATGACAAGGATGATGATGATGATGATGATGATGTGAATGCTGAGGATGATGTGAGGATGGAGGATGAACATGATGATGATGATGTTAATGATGATGATGAGGAGGATGAGGAAGATGAGGATGATATGATGTTGATGATCTTGATGATGATGATGCCGATGAGAATGATGATGATGAAGATGAGGAGGAGGAGGAGGATGATGAGAATGATATGAGGATGGAGCACAATGATGATGATGAGAATGATGATGATGATAATGACAATGATGATGAAGATGATAAGATGTTGATGATCGCGATGATGATTATGCTGATGCTGATGAGAATGATGATGATGGTGATGATGATGATGATGATGATGATGATGAGGAGGAGGAGGAGGAGGAAGACAATGAGGATGATGATGACTATGATGAGGATGAGGAAGATGAGGATGATGACGATGTTTGTGATGATGAGGAGGAGGAGGAGAAGGAGGAGCAGGATGATGATGAGATGCTGGATTGTGTGTTTGGGGCAGCGTGGATGGTGTTAGTTACTTCATTGAAAGACAATGGAGGACAAGATGTTGTGTGTGGTGTCACCCACGTGCTTCTGCAGCACTATTGTCTGGGAGAGGGGAGACGGGGCTGAAGGGAGGAGGAGGGAGGAGAGCAGGGGGAGGAGGAAGTGTGTGTGTGTGTGTGTGTGTGTGTGTGTGTGTGTGTGTGTGTGGAGAAGCACAGACGGTTTGTGGTAATTTGATGTGTGTCCCTGGGGATGTTTGATGGATTAATGCTAAGCAGCTCCCTCTTCCACAGCACCACCTGATCTTTGGGGCTCGTGCCCCACATATAAAAGGCTGCAGTAGTGCTGAGCTCAGCTCGTCTCTCTCTCTCTCTCTCTCTCGCTCCCTCTCTCTCTCTCTTATTCCTTCTCTCTTGGCTGCCTCTCTGTTTCGCCGTCAGTCTGCTGAGGAACTATTTACAGGACACACTTCCCTCCAGCTCGTTTTGCTTCCATGCTCTTTGGGCGGCCCGTTTCAGCAGAGGCCGGCTGGAAGCTGCCTGCTCCTCTGATTCGGTCCCATTTTTCTATGAGGCTTTAGCATCACTTTCTCCGTCAGGTGGGGAAAATGCCACGCTCGTTTTTGGTGAAGCAGCCGAAGGTTCACGATTTCTCATCTTCCAGCTACTACCATCATCATCATCTTCATCAGCAGCAGCAGCAGCAGCACTGGGACGAGCCTTACTCTGTGACACATGCCATCACTGAGTCAGCTACCAACTTGGCCGTGCATCTGAGTGAAAATGGTGAGTGGAGGTGATGGAGGGCTTTGTGTTGATGTCTCTGTGTGTATTCCCCGCCGCCTGAACTCCGTAACACCCTGTAACAACGGGCAGACTTTGATGGGTTGTGCAGGAGGGGTTCTGTTGTTGTTTTTGCTACCTAATCGCTTTTGGAACACCCGCCCCCCAACACACACACACACACACACACACACACACACACACACACACACACACACACACACGCTGTCAGGACTTTTGTTTTCTAACTCTGCAGATGCAGAGCAGTATTCAGGTCACAGCGGCTCAATCAGCTTACTCCTCAGACCAGATCACAGAGTGGCTGCAGCTCTAATGCTCTGCTGTACATGAGAGAGGAGACGTGCATGTGGGGAGAGGCAGGCTGCAAACCTGAGGCCAGCATCAAGCGTCCGGCTACAAACAGGAGGGGGAAACTCAGAGAAAGCAGATATCCACACGGGACGGTTTTGTCCTTAGATGGTGTCTTTGCCCTTGAGTCTCCCCTCTTCTCATCCCAGCTCCCCACACCTCCACCCCCTCCATTCATCTCTCCATCTGATCCTGCAGGATGTCAGATAGCCACAGGGAGTAGGATTGCAGCAACACAATCCATATGTGGAGCAGAGAGAGGTTATAGACCCGGGTTTTCAGGGGATGGGTATTGACTGGGAAAGAGAGAGTGCTGCAGGTAATTCAATAAAGTGCAACATGAGCAGGACACTGGGAGACAGTGGGTTTCACCCAGTGGACTCCTGTCCGGCCTGGGTGTGAGGACAGCCCTGCAGGAGACAGAGTGTCTGCTGGGCTCCGACAAAGATCCAGAGAAATGTATGCTGCGAGCAGACACGCTGCTCCCAGCAGCATCAGCCTGTGTTTGAGTTCAATCATTTGTCCTCCAGATTTAGGATGCCAGCTGTCTGCCTTCCTTTGTGTGTGTGTGTGTGTGTGTGTGTGTGTGTGTGTGTGTGTGTGTGTGTGTGAGAGACAGGTGGGGGTGGGGGTGGTTGCAACTTACCATTGCCTGCTGTCAAGATCAGACCCCCCCCAACCCAAATCACTACAACCAATACTGACACACACACACACACACACACACACACTCACTCACTCACGCACACACACCCTCGGCGGCCCGCCCTCTCCCTCTTTGCCAAATCGCAGAACCCCCAGCTGTCACTCAATCTCCCCATTACCATACTCATGAACACTCTCCAGAACGGCACAGATGGGGAATGATCTGATTAAAATGATTTAGTGATTGAGGGGATTTCACTGCTCAGAGCCCCCCCCAGCCCCCCCACACACCCCCCAGCCCGCCCTGAGCCGGGGGGGCCGCCGCCAGCCCGGCCGTGGACAGGTGGATGGATGGCTGGAGGTGGCACTACAGCCGTGCGGCGTCAGCACATTGCGCCGGACTGGGATTGGGCCTGGCACTTGTTGGAGCGGCGGAGCTATCGATCGGGCTGAACGGTGCACCAAACACTCATTAATATTTCATTCCTCGGGCTTGCTGGACCTTGCACTTACAAGCTAGCTTCCTGTACGGGCTTCTCATTGATCGCGCTGTCGGACTTTACGTCCATCCGGCCGCTCTGGCTGTGGAACGTCTCTTCTCGGTGAGGGGAGTTCCTGGGAGGTTATTGAAGCAGGTCAGCACTGGCAGTGTGTGACTGCTGTCTGTTTTCACGCCGCTGCACACACAACCTGCACACTTCTCCAGACTCAACTTTCAGAGACTTCACATCTACACACCGTCACAGTTTCAGAAACAGTCCCCATGCTTTCCCTCCGTGCGACAGCGGTGCTCGCTACAGTGCTGAACAGCAGAGGATGCGTTTACCTCTCTCTCCTAATGGTGTGTGTTTCTCCGTCAGGCTACATCCATGACTACATCATCCCCTCAATGCTACCGGGCGCCAAAGAGCCGGGTCACGGTCGCGCCGGGCTCCCCTCCAGGCCCCTGTACTCCTCTGGAGCCAGCAGCGGCGAGGAGTTTTCCGACCAGGACACGGAGCGTCCGGACAGCCCCGCCTCCAGCGCCACGCTGGAGTCGGACGGCAGCGGCCCCGAGTCGGAGGCCTCCGCCGTCGGCGCCTTCCTGGCCTCGGACGGCCGCGCCCGTCGCCGGCCCGGCCAGCGCCGCCCCCGCAAGGCGGGCAGCCGGTCGGACGACAGCGAGGGCCGCGGCTCGGCCGACGGCAGCCCGGCCAAATCCAAGGGACGCCACGTGTGCGGCGAGTGCGGCAAGTCCTACGCCACGTCGTCCAACCTGAGCAGGCACAAGCAGACGCACCGCAGCCTGGACAGCCAGCAGGCCCGCCGCTGCCCCACCTGCCACAAGGCGTACGTGTCCATGCCGGCGCTCGCCATGCACATGCTGACCCACGACCTCAAGCACGAGTGCGGCGTGTGCGGCAAGGCGTTCAGCCGGCCGTGGCTGCTGCAGGGCCACATGAGGTCCCACACCGGCGAGAAGCCGTTCGCCTGCGCGCACTGCGGCAAGGCCTTCGCCGACCGCTCCAACCTGCGCGCGCACATGCAGACGCACTCCGCCTTCAAGCACTACTCCTGCCAGCGCTGCCAGAAGAGCTTCGCGCTCAAGTCCTACCTGAACAAGCACTACGAGTCGGCGTGCTTCAAGGGGCCGGCGGCGGAGGAGGACTAGCGCCCCCCCGGCCCCGCTCAGGATCGCCACCGCATGCGCCACAACCGTCGATCCACACGAGCCACGAGCCGCTCTGCAGGAATCTGTCAGTCGTCCAAATCGGAACTCTTTTGTATTCTTTTTTACCGATTGAATTGCAATAATCTGCACCTCAGTATTCTTTTATACCCCGCCGGTGGTTAATTTATCAGTGTATTCCTGTATTTAATAATTTATGAACTATTTATTTGCCAACTTTGAAGATTATTTATTTATTATTGGTTAAAATATCTGTGAACTACAAGAAGCCATGAATTGAGTTTGTTGAGGACAGAAAATGACCCAGTCTGATTACTTTGGTGATGATGATGATGATGATGATGATGATGATAAAATAAAGGAAGAGATGATGAAGAACTGGTTGGTTTGTGGTTTGAGCAGATGTTCAGTCACCACTGAGCCAAATGAAATCCTCAACACAGGACCAACAGCTCAGCAGGTCAAGGTATTTTTCAGCTGTTTCTCCAAACTCAGAATTTCCAGAATTAAGATGTTTTAGCAGCTTTTGTAGTTTCAGCCACTTTCAGCATTTCTGCTGTCACTTCATGCTTTTAGCTGTTTTTAGGTGTCAGCTGCTCATAAACGCCATTTTCTGGATTCTGCAGACTTGTATCGATCCACGTCAGTGATCAAGAACTAAATGAGTCTGTTCATGGAGCGGGTGTTTGTTTTGGGAGGTCAGGGTGGGCTTTCATTCGGAAACAGGAGCAGATTTTAGTGGAAATTTTGAACCATTTGATCTGTTTTATAGTGAACCTGCACCATGTCCCCTCACCACTGATTGGACGGAGCTAACATGGCGTCCGCCACAGCGCTCTGAAGCTTCAGCAGGTCGTATCCATGCTGAACCCTGTAAACCAGATGTAATGTGATTGGTCCAGCCCGTCACATGACCGCGTCACGTGGACAGAGGAGGAGCTGTGATTGGCTGATTGATGCTAAACTTTAACTCCTAAAATCAAATCACCAGATGATTGATGTGAAAATCAGAGTCTGGTCAAGAAGAAACTAGTGACAGAGACCAGAACCGGTTCTGGAACCAGGATTTAATATGTTGATTTACACTCTGAAATTCACTGTTTTTGAATGAGTTCTGATGGGTTCCAATGGGTTCCAATGGGTTCAGGCTCTTTTTGAAACCAACATTATCGCCCCCTGCTGGAACTTCCTCAGAATTGCAGCTTTTCTGCACCTCAGTATGGGCTCTATGCACAACTTCACCACTTCCTGAACTTCAGGAGGCTCCTTGTTTCCTGTCTTTCATGACAGGACGAGCTGATTAATCCAGGTGTCCTGACCTCTGTAACCACAACAGTAATGGTCAGACACACCTGCAGCTCGTCCTATCATGAAAGACAGGAAACAAGGAGCCTCCTGACGTTCAGGAAGTGGTTGAGTTGTGCATCGAGCCCATTGGTTAATTTTTCAGGACTGGAGGTCGGCGCCTGGTTCACTGTGAGAGGAGATGTAGAAGAGGAAGGATGTGGCTGGAAAATCATTCTGATTCTCTACAGCCCAGCAGGGGGAGCAGCGGGGCAGACAGTCAGGAGTGTGTCCAGCCACCAGGAGAGGAGTGTGTCAGTGAAAACACTGAGAGTGCAGGGAGTGTCAGCAGGGCGCGCAACAAAGACCTGGTCCCTGTGCAGGAGCGGCCGCGGCCCTCCACCACAGGAAGTCCTCCGGGTCAGGTGTCATGAGAACCGCACTGCTGGAGCAGACAGACCAGGCCGAGCCCCCCCGAGCCCCCCCCGAGCCGCAGAGCCCCCCTGGCCTCCAGCCTCCAGACCCTCGGGGGGACGGAAGTATGTCTCTGAATGGACAGCTATTCTCAGACAGTCAGCACCATTCAGAACATGCACTCACGTATTCATGGATGCATGTACACACACAGCACACACACTGCACACACACTGCACACACACAGCACACACACTGCACACACACTGCACACACACTGCACACACACTGCACACTGTGTGAGGAGGAAACTCCGTGAACCGATATGATGGACAGGGACGTACTTCAGAACATGGGTCTGTACAGATGTCTCAGTGGAGCTGGAGGTCCGAGGAGGCGGAGTCACACTTCACTGTCTGACGGACAGCAGAGCATTCAGCACTGAAGTCTTCCTCTGTGTTTGGGTTCATCCTTTCTTTCTGAGGTTCTTCCTTCCAGTAGTTTCTCGCCTGTTTCCAGGATCCCTCAGCTGCTTCCTCCCCACAACAGCCAGAGAACAACAGCTCTGCTCCAGCTCCACAAACCGCACTATCTCTGGGCTGAGCGGGTTTTTCTCACACTGTGCCCGTCTACAGCAGTCAACTTAGGGAATCCTGATGACAGGAGAGGAAGAAGCTGCAGGCTGCATCCTGGAGGAAGACCTCCAGTCTGTGGTCTGAGCTCAAGCTGCTGGAAGCAGCTGAAACAGGGTCTTGTGGGCAGCCGGGCTCCCTGAAGCTGCAGAAGCTGCTTCTGCAAACACACCACTCACTGATAAAGCCTCTCATCTCATCCAGCAGAACGTCTCTGGGAAGAGGTGTGAGCTGAGTCTGTCTCCACTGGCCTGACGCAGGACCTGCTCAGGATACGTGTCACTCTGTACGTTGGTAAAATAGAGTCAGAGGTTCAAAGTGAAATCCGACATGGTCCCCATGGTGGGGGGGGGGGGCGTCTATAAAAGTGTCTTTTCTTGTTTGGAGTCTGGGAGCAGAGCTCTGAAGATGTTGAGTTTTATGATGGAGGATGAGGCCATTTGTTGAACTCTCTCTGACTCCCTGCACCACCTGCCCAGCTCCGTCAGCCTGTCAGAGGACTGAAAGACGATCGGGACGGAAAACCGGGTGGGGGGGGGGGGTGCTCACTATTCACACACAGAAGTCATCGACGTCCTGACAAACTCTCCAGCAGAGCCCAGCGAGGCTGCCCGGGCTCTGCCGGAGTCTGGGAGACAGCATGGACACACACAAACACACACACACACACACACACACACACACACACACACGCACGCACGCACACACACACACACACACACACACACACACACACACACACACGCACACACACACACACTCCTCTCAGAGCAAAACCCGGAGGCTGTTCAGCACTGTGAGGCCAACCCCACCAATAATCCACCCAACAACCGAACGCCAACCTCCAGGTCGACATGGAGCTCAGAGACCGTCCAGGCCATGATGAAGCTTCAGTATGGGCGTCCTGCTCGTCTGTCCTGCTCAGCAGGAAGACGATGGACTGAAGATACTTCTCCTAATCCCGTCTCTTCTCCTCATGTTGACTTTTCATCCCGCTGCAGCTGTTTCCGATGAGTCAAGCCTCCCAGCGGATCGTCTCAGAGGAGACGGCGATGCCGACAGCCTCATGGTGTCCCCGGTCCAGCATGTCACCAGAGGACACAACACGTGTCTGTCTCCCAGAACCCAGGCGCCTGTCCTGAGTTCAGCTGGACGTCAGCACTGCAACGGCAGCGCTCTTCACCTTCAGCTGGTTGATGCTGAAGCAGGTCACGATCGCCTTCCATTCAGAGGGAACAAGCCTCCCCGGGGACGGCGGACGGCGGACGGCGGACGGCGGACGGTGGACGGCCACCTCCTCCTCCCCACAGCTTCAGCCTTGAAGCAGATCTGACTCTGTGGATCGTTCAGCGTCAGGTTGTGGAGCTGACTGACTGGATTTCTGACTTTCACCTCCAGCTACGTTGGGCTGATGTGGATAAAAAACAACAATTCATTATGACTTAAAATCCTGTTTTTCAGGCAGATGTTGAGGATATTTCTCCCTCTGGTGAGCAGGGTGCTTCCTCCAGCAGCTCTTGGGCTCCACCGGTTTGGACCTGGGCTGGCCCGGCTGTGGAGCTGGAGTCTGGGTAACACCGCCTGCAGTCGGTAAACTACCTGTAAAATTAAAATGAGACCTCCAGAGCCGCTGGAGGAGGAGCAGCCGCCACACCCCATCAGGCCTCAGGGCAGTGCTCCCAGCTGCTGCTGAGGTGAAGGGTTCGGGGGGCGGGGCACCGGTGGAGGCTCAGGTCGCTGTGGCTGATCCGTCCTGCTTTAATGGCCCGTCGCAGGAGGGCAGGGGTCGCCGGTGCCCGGGTTTGATGCCTGTTTGTGAAAACACAGGGGCTTTGATGACCCTCTCTCTTCTTTCCGGTGGTCGACCCCTCCTTTCCCCCCCCCCCCCCCCCCCCCCCAGCACTGGTCAATCTGGAAGCCATTTGCTGGTCCTGCAGAGGGAAGAGTTCTGGCTTCGTCACCTTCAGCATCTGCTGAGTGTTTATTTACCCACAGCACTTAACCCAGTACACACACACACACACACACACACACACACACACACACACACACACACACACACACACACAGTTCAGTCTGGTTTTATATCGTGTTTTCCTGGGTTAGACGTCATCCTCTTATTTCTGCATAGCTAATAACATCCTGGTGTGTTACGGTGGAAAGCACAGGGCAGTAAATCTGTGTGTGTGTGTGTGTGTGTGTGTGTGTGTGTGTGTGTGTGTGTATAGAGGTATTAGAGTGACACAGCTCAATAATATGAGGCGTGAAGCAGATACAGGAGAAGCTCCAGGAAGAAGCAGTGAGGAGTGAAATGCTTCCCTGAGGGGACGGTTTGGGGCCATGCAGCCAGTCATGGAGCATTTCCACACTCAGCATCTGTGACGGTCTGTGCGTGTGTGTGTGTGTGTGTGTGTGTGTGTGTGTGTGTGTGTGTGTGTGTGGAGGGGGGGTCTGCACATGTCTCACTGGCATATCCGTTTGGTGAACATCACTTTCAGAGCAGCTGAAACTTCCTCAACCTCCTGGTTTGGGCTCATTTTCTCACTGCCTCATCCGACACACACTGATCTGCAGCCTGGAGACGTCTCCAGTGCAGAGCGTTATTTGACCTGTGGAAACACGGCTCCATGTGACAGTAGCCCCAGTCCTGAGCCCGCAAGGCAGCCCCAAACCATGATGCTCCCTCCACCATACATCTCCCTGAGTGTAGATCAGCCTGGTGGTCCACATGTGGAAAATCCTGCCAGTGTTCTGAGTGCTTCAGCCAAAAAAGCTTTACGTCCAGCTAACTCATTCACCATTTAGCCGTCTAACCAGGAGGGCGTTTTTCAGGTGGGCTGAATACAGTATGTTATTCTGCAGAGACCTCAGGACTAGCCCTGCACTGTAAAAAAAATCCCGCAGAATTTACGGTAAAATACTGGCAGCTGTGGTTGCCAGAAATTCCCCGTAAAAATTACAGTAACCATGCAGATGACTTTACGGTATAGTGACTGTAAATTTTGCAGTATAAAACTGTTATTTGTTTACAATAATCTCCTGTCAAAATTACAGTCTATCTCAGTAACAAACACAACACTTCAAAAATTAATTTAATTAGTATTTGTTCATTTCCCAAGCCACTTTGTCCTTTTCAGGGTCACAGGGGGCTCAAGCCAATCCCAGCTACTTCAGGGTCACTGGACAGTTCACCAGTTTGTCGCAGGGCTGACACACAGTCATACACATTTACTGGAGGCAATTAACCTGGCATGCATGATTTTGGACTGCGGGAGGAAGCCAGAATACCCAGAGGGAACCCACACACATAGGGAGAACATGCAAACTCCACAAAGCCCTCAAGCACCTACCAGTATTTGAACCTGGGACCTTCTGGCTGTGAGGCAAGAGCGTTGCAATCTGTTCTTGGATATGCTCATGATGAATTGTATGCGCTCAACTTGTGCTCCAAACAGTCAATCGATAACATTAAATAACAACAGCTGATATTATGTCATTGTGAAATATTGTTTTTCTTTAAATCAGCAATATATGGACCACATGTTGAACATGTTTTTTCTGTAGAAATGACAGTGTATATCAGTGGTCGTGAATGAGATTTGGCTTCGGGCCATTGTTTTTTGGGCACTTGGAACACGGGCTGGGGAGGGGGGGCGTACGCACGCGCGCGGACTGGACTGTGTGCGGGGTGCGTGTTCGGTCGCGGGCCCGGGGGGTGCGTGCATGCTTGCGTGCACCCGTTGCAATCCAGTCGTGGGCCGGATTGGGCGGTTTGGCCCGCAGGCTGCCATTTGACTGTCACTGGTGCATAACTTGCTGAATGATTAACGGTTTTTCCCTGTAAATTTAAACGTACACATCTATGGAATCCGCGATTTATCCTGAATAATACTGCAGATTATCCACTTTTGTCTTCATGATATTTCCTCATAAATTTTACAATTCTTTGAAAATATCACAGTAAAATTGTGTGTCTTTTATATATTGGAAAATTACAGTTATGCATTGTATCTTGATTTACAGAAATTCAGTGTATTTACTACGGTGATACACAATTCTGGAATTGACGGTGCTTTGCTGTTGCTATTTGACAGTTTTTTACTGTATTTTTTACAAACTTTTTTTACAGTGTGTGAGGTTAGACTGGAGAGGTGGGCTTTGTCACTGCTTGTCCTTCAGCTTTAGATCAGAATACATGTTGTGACAAATTATGTAGAAAAACTGAACCTGTCCCTCTCTCTCTCTCTCTCTCTCTCTCTCTCACACACACACACACACACACACACACACACACACACACACACTCACCAATTATCTGCAGATCGGCTGTGGCAGTAAACCAGAGTCTTCACACAGAAAGGTCTGACCTCCACCTCCTCACACCGAGGCGAGTCTGGAACACCGACACTGACATATAGGATTTATTAACTCTGTGTGTGTGTGTGTGTGTGTGTGTGTGTGTGTGTGTGTGTGTGTGTGTGTGTGTGTGTGTGTGTGTGTGTGTGTGTGTGTGTGTTGACTAAAACATTGTAGATGATGGATGGAGGTTGTTTCTGGTGGACCCGGTCTCTAACCCATAACCCTGTCTGTGAGCTGCTCGTGCTCGCCTCTGCACCGAGGTCTGTGTGACCCTCAAGTCCTCCATGTGTGAAAAGAACAGACGTTTTTTTTTTTTTTTTTTTTTTTTTTTTTTTACTTCATTTGTTTTTCAGACTTTTTTTTTCAGTTTTTCAGTTTGTTTTTCAGTTTTCATGTACAGCGTGTTTGAGAGCTCTGCCCGGCCGGCCGGGTGCCCCTGCAGAGCAGTCACTCCCCCCTCCCTATAAGAGGAAGACTGATATCACACTGGACCAGCAGTCAAGCAGCGGGAGCGGAGAGGGACCGGCGCGCACACACCAACACTTTTACGCACGGCTCTGGCTCTCCCTGTGCGTAAAGGCTGTCTCCTCCCGCCATGGCCTTCGCCATGCTCCGGCCGGTGTCCACGCGCCTCTTCTCCTACCCCGGGGACCTGACCGCGGTGTCGGACGACGAGGAGGGGAACCGCAGCGAGAGCGACGGCAGCACGGATCAGGGCTACGACTGCTGCGGACCCCCCGCGGGGAGCTGCAGGCGCGGGCCCGGGGGCGTGGTGGTCCGGCAGCGGAACGCCGCGAACGCCCGGGAGAGACACCGGACCCAGAACGTGAACACGGCCTTCACGGCTCTGCGGACGCTCATCCCCACCGAGCCGGTGGACAGGAAGCTCTCCAAGATCGAGACGCTGCGCCTGGCGTCCAGCTACATCGCGCACCTGGCCAACGTGCTGGTGGTCGGGGACGGACGGGAGGACGGCCAGCCGTGTCTGAGCGCGGTCTACAAGGAGGTGGCGGCGGCCGGAGGCGGCAAACAGCCCCGGAGCATCTGCACATTCTGCCTGAGCAACCAGCGCAGAGCGGTAAGACCCTGACACGCAGCGGGACGCGCACCCCGGTCTGGATCACGCCTGCAGGCTCAGGGAAGACGGGGGGATGGATGCGGCGTTAGAGCTGATGTTTCACCCGGGTTCACGCTCAGATGAGGGTCAGGATTCAGAGACCGAGGTGTGCACGCGGGCTGGTGTGAGCCGGAAGTTAAACTTCTCAGATCAGTGAAATGACGCGTCTGTGAATATTCAGATGATTTCAGACCCGAAGAAAAGATGCAGGTTTTCATCCGTTTTAATGCTGAATGACAGAAACACTGGAGTCAGACCCCTTTATCCATCATCCCTCCAGGCTGCTGACCCCCATACACAGGGAGAAGGTGCAGACCGTCAGCAGCTTTAGCGCTGCTGCTGTGCCTCTGGAATCATCAGTGAACTTACATGATGTGAGCTGACCTGGACCTCCATCTGTTGGGACGGGGTTTATTTTTAGGAGCCGGGTCTCACTGGGTCCATGATCCTGTCCTTTAAAGGAAAGAGTCCCTTCCATTGATGGAGCGCTCTGTAACGGTTTCACCGTCCAGGCTTCCAGCAGGATTCTGACACGCTGACCTCATGAGTCCAGGTGTGGACAGGACTGACGCCCTCCTCCTCCTCTGTCCACAGGTCAAGGACCGAAGAGACTGTGTGAAGATGCATGGGAGCAGTGTGAGACAGATCAGTCGGCGGTGAGAGCCCGACAGGGAGGAGGATGGAGGTATCTTCACGTCGGAGCAGCCGTCCCTCCAGGAGTCTCAGTGGACCGCCGTCCAGAGCTGCCCTCAGCGGTTTGGAGTTCTCCTCAGTGGTCGCTTCCCTCGGAGGGGCGGAGACAATCCAACTCTCTGGAGGTCGAAGCCGACGTTCTGCCCGGCGTCCAGGAGAGCAGCCCAGCAGCTCGGTCAGCTGTCTGAACCAGGCTGCTGGCTGTGTGTGTGAAAAGGTCCTGCTCTCAGCGAGGAGGTGGTGTCAGCCAGCCGGCGCCTGCCTGGAGCTTCATCTCATGCCGTCCTGTTGGTGCTCTGTTAGCTACACATGCTAGAAGACCAGGTGGAGCTGGACCTGACCAGCGACCGCAGAGAAGACGTCCTGGTGCTCGTGTGTGTGAGATGTGACCAGAACATGTCGACCAACACAACGCTGAAGTCTGGATTTACAAACGGACTCCCACCGCACAGCGCACCGTTACAGATCTGCTGCCGTATTTCCAAAGCTCAGTCACTTAAAGTGTGTCGCCTGCCTGCTGACTTTCATCTCAAGTTTACACATTTTTTAAAATAAAGACTCAAGAATAAGCAAAGTGAGAGTAAAAGACTTTTACCGCAGTAACCAGAGAGAAGTGAAGGACTGGATTGCTGGGACCATTGTGCTGAATGGCGAACATGAGTAAACCTGATTACTGCTGTCTTCAGGACGACAACCACTGAAGAGCAGCTGCACCGGCAACGGATATGAAATAAAACACAACATGAACCTGATACTTAACACATCTGACTCTGGTACAACGGAAAAACTGATAAAACATGTCGTAGGTTGTTGACAGCTCTAAATTCTATTTCTGAAATGTTCTAAATTTACTTTGACTGTATTTTCATGTCGTTGAGCCTGTTCTGAGGCTGTGTGTGTGTGTGTGTGTGTGCGTGTGTGTGTGTGTGTGTGTGTGTGCCCTACACTGCTTTACTGACTTGTTTTGTTCCTGTGAATTAAATGTGTTTAACAGAGGCGGTGCAGTGTGTGTCTGAAGCTGCTGTTGGTTCTGATGCCTGTTGTCTCGGTGTGTTGTCTCTGGCCTGTCGGTCAGCGACTGATTTCATTCTAACAGATTATGTGATTCTGATGCAAAACTGTCCCCTGGAGAAACATTGCTCGGTTCCAGTAGAAAGTGGGAACATGCACACTCACTTTCAGCGCTGAGGAGATCACTCTGACAGAAACAGAATGAAATGCCTTCATGAACGCCGAAGGCCCAACAGGACAGTCAGAGCTCTGCTTGAAATGTCTGTGCAGCTTGGAACATCATTTTATAACAAATAAAAAAAAATCATGCAACATAAAACGGAAAGCTTTTGGTGTGTCGCTGATAGCTGAACATGCAGGAAAGCCTTGTGGAGTGTTGGGATCTACAGTGTTTCTGCAGGGATCCAGTCATCAATAGCATGGATTTGCAGTTCGCTGCAGTCGAGCTGCCCGTCCTGGTCCTGCTGCTGCCTCTGCGGGCTGGATGTGGGTTTCAGCGAGGGCCTGCGGGTTGTTGTGAAGACCGGAGCTCTTGGTGGTTTTGTGTCTGAGCTGTGGCGTCCGGGCCGCTTGGCCTGCGAGGAAGGCATGGATCAGTGTCAGCTCTGGGAAAAAGTCGAGGCAAAACAGGAAAAACACGACTGAGCGCGGCTGGACCTATTGTGGCGACTGGTGATTACTCATGGGGAACATCAGGGAGTGGAGCTCATTACTGGAGCCTCGCCAGCAGAGTCCGTCCGAAACCTCCTGCTGGAGGAGTGCAGCTTGTCTGCTGATCTTCTGCGAGCATGTCCAACACGTCCGCCGGAGCTGCGAGTCCTCGGGATCCGGGGGAGACAGAGCTGTGACGGCTGATTTGTGCCCGGCAGTAAGTCTGTGGTAGAGAGGCACATGTGGCGCTGATCAGTCACGGCTCGTATCAGCCGGCGCCCGGGCAGAACACCCGGCTGCTGGAGGGTTAACGCAGCCGATGTGCACAACACACACCCCAGCACTGCACCCCACACACCCTGCACACACTGCACACACTGCACAACCTGCACACCCCACACACCCCATACACACTGAACACACTGCACAACCTGCACACCCCGCACACCCCATACACACTGAACACCCCACACGCACTGCACACACTGCACAACCTGCACACCCCGCACACCCTACACACCCCACACACCCCATACACACTGCACACCCCACACACCCCATACACACTGCACACCCCACACACACTGCACTGTGAGCCCTCAGCAGAGAAACTCCTGGTTTCAGGTAAACTAGCACTGGGGTGCGACGCTGCATGCCACACTCATCACACACACACACACACACACACACACACACACACACACACACACACACACACACACACACACACACACACACACACACACACACACACACAGTCTCGTATTTCTATCCTTGTGGGGACCTTCCATTGACTCCCATTCATGTCTAGCCCCTAACCCTGACCCTTACCCTAACCCTAACCCACACCACAACAAAGCCTAACCCTAAAGAAATGTTTTTGCACTTTTACTTTTTTCAGTAACAACAACATGGTCAAGAAAACACTGTTTCTCCTACTTAGGACCAGAAAAAGGTCCCCACAAGGCACGTCGTTCCACGTTTTGCTATCCTTGTGGGGACATTTGGCCCCAACAAGGATAGAAATACGAGAACACACACACACACACACACACACACACACACACACACACACCAGTGAGTTTTCAGTGGTGTGTGTGTCAGTAAGACTGCTGGCAGGAACACGGGGAGAGAATGATGTTTGTGGGCTCGAGATTCTTTAATATTAACGAGAAGGTGACCGTTAGAGCTATTTACTAGTCTTTGAGTATTTTTTGAATATTTTCTAATTTATTTTTTGTTTGTGTTATTTCATATAGTGTTTATTTTTTTTTATTTTGCATGTTTGCTTTGGGTAATTGGCACATTACTTTCTGTTAGGCTTGCTTTTGTAGAGTTAATTGGTACCACCTGCACTTGGAGGTTATTTAGGGAGGTTGCAGGTAGAGGATCAGCGTGCACCTGGGTGGGGCTATGGTTTTTTACCAGCGCGAGAGAAGCAGCAGGAAGTGATCGCTCCAGTTGTTTGCTTGCCTTGGAGAATAAACCATGACAAACCTCACTGGAATTTTGTTGGACTATGCTTTCTTTCGCCTGCGTAAACCACGGCCCGGTGCATCAGTGGCAGTTTGAAGTTTGAGTTTTGGTTTTTGATTTTCGATGCATTTTAGACAAACAGCCACTACAGTGACAAAAGAAGGACAGACTGTGAATTATGCTCTGTAGGAGAAAGAAAGCTCGTACAACACCTTCTTCCCCAGAGACAGTCAGAGCGTCAGAGTGAGTGCATCCAGGTCATACCCAGCTACATGCTACATGCTACGTGCTACGTGCTACATGCTGCATGCCAAAGAGTTCCAGGGTAACGCAGCAGTGATACATGTTGAACACGAATAAGGTGTGACTGATACACTCATTCAGAGCGAGCAGTGTGAGGAAACTGGCTTCAAACCAGACCTCCTCACTGTGAGCTGGGGGTGCTAACCACTGCACCACAGTGGCTGTCCACGGTGGGAATCAAACCTGTAGAGCTGATCCACTGCTCTCCCCTCCCCCTCCCTGGGGACTTTCAATTCAAACCCCCTCCCACGCTCACCTAAGCCACGCCCCTTTAGCTGTCCATTTTAATCAAGCTTTGACTTTAGGGGCCCTCCCCTCCTCTGGAGTCTGTGCTGCAGCTCTGAGGGAACCTCTCACGGCTCCCAGGGGGCCCCGGACCACCCGCCCATGGCCCGGCAGGAAGACGTCACTGAGGAACAGGAAGTGCTGGACCCGGCCCCAGCCCGGTCCCCCCCCCGGGGGCCCTGGGCCCTGGGTCAGTGCCAGGGGACTTCAGTGGGAGCCCAGCTGGCTGAGGGAGCTCGGCGAGGCTTATTTTAATTCCTGGGTGGGAAAAACTGCGGCGAGTCGAACGCAGTGATCAGCGTCGCTGTCAGTCCTGCTGCTATTAGCTCTCTGGTCATGAGAAACCTGGCGGAGGAGTCGTGGTCCGGACCGGGCCCTGGTTCAGCCTGTCCTCAGTCCCCTCTGGTCCGGACCGGGCCCTGGTTCAGCCTGTCCTCAGTCCCCTCTGGTCCGGACCGGGCCCTGGTTCAGCCTGTCCTCAGTCCCCTCTGGTCCGGACCGGGCCCTGGTTCAGCCTGTCCTCAGTCCCCTCTGGTCCGGACCGGGCCCTGGGTCAGCCTGTCCTCAGTCCCCTCTGGTCTGGACCGGGCCCTGGGTCAGCCTGTCCTCAGTTCCCTCTGGTCCTGGTCTGATCCAGGGGTTCAGTCCTTGTTGTCTTTGCAGCTGTTTTATTTGTTTTGATTTTTCCCTTCAGTATTTAACAGGTTTTTTTGTTTGTTTTTTACTGTTTAACATGATTTCTTTTTAATGCCGCGTTTCTCTCTTTATTTACAGTATTAAGTGTTGTTTTTTTTCTTTTTCAGTATTTAGCTCTCATTCTTGCAGGAACTAACATGTTTTTTATTTAACTGAATCAGACAGAACCAGACAGAATCAGTCTTAGTTTCATGGCCACAAAAATGTCATCCTCTCTGAAAACACCAACATAGAATCAAATAGAATAGAATGGATTGAAATAGAACGGAATGATGAAACGTTTGAACTTCTTGAAATTCTTCTCCAGATTATTTATTGCTGGCAGGCTGCTAATTCAACTGAATGAGTTCCCTCAGCGTCCACAACGATGTCCAGCAGCCATTACGGATCTCTCCTTGAAGAAGGCGAGTGGAACCGACGAGGGCCGTGACCCGGGGAGGCCCTGAGCCGGCCTCCGGCCGGGTGCTGTCAGTGGGTGTGTTGATTGTGTGGACACACTCTGGAGACAGTGGGAGGAAGCGGTGGAAGGACCTGAGGCGTTTTTTCTGTCCGCCGGGGACGGGTCTGATTGCTCTCAGCTTGGCTCCAGCTCCTCGCTCGCTGGGCGGAGGTGCTGTACGCAGAGGTGAAAGGTCAGCCATTTGTGACCTGAATTCTCGCTCTGTCGACGTCTTACAGCAGCATACCGTACATGCGAGGACGGAGGGACACTCGTCCATGAAGCCCTCCTCTGTCTATTTCAGCTTCCTGCGTGTTTACATCTGAATAGTTTTTTGTTTTTTGTTTTTTTTTTTGGGGGGGGGGGGGCTAAACAATGTGGAGAACTTTCCAGGCACAATCAGGCTCCTGCGCTCTCTTTCCTGACAGATCATTAAGGTCTGCTGCTACTTCCTCTTGACCCTTGATCTTGGATCAACAGAATCACACAGAACCTGTTTGGCGCAGGTTTTACTGCCTGCAGTAAAGGCGTCCAGCGCCGTATCACGCCAACACTCCGCCACCAGGGACACGGCGCCGAGGCAGGGGAAACCATGTGTGCTGGAGGCTCCCGTGACGTGGAGAACAAAACTTTTGAACTAATTTCAACAGCCACAGCGATTGTTTGGAGGATATCCTCAATCAAGGCCCCCAGAGAGCACGGTGAATAGAAACCTCCCCGACCACTGGACTGGAACGGCCGTCTCCCTCCAAACACAACTCCTCAGCCCCGTCACACCTCACGGACCAAACGCTGCCGCCGGGTCCTACCAACCCCTCTGACCGCCGCTGTTCCCAGCTCCTGTCACACAGGGTCTGATCGCATCCCAGGCCGAGTGTGACGGCAGCTTCCCCCTCGGTAGCATTTTAATTTTAATTTTAATTCCTGCCACTCACTCAGCTGATGCTCCAGTTCAGGTTCCCAGCTGCTCCAGCTGAGAAGCACAAAGACAAACAAAGGCAAAATGCTTATCTGGCCTCCAAGGAAGGAAAATGTCCTCTCTGTCTCACCTGTCTCTCGGTCCTCCATCCTGTCCTGAGGTCCACCCTGAACAGTGCCACACACTACCCATGCCTCAGTTATCATTTGAAGATAGATCCATCTCACTAAAATAAAGGCACCACATACAACCCAAAACTCTGAAAATAATATATCTAACGATGTACAACTAAATAAAAGTAATTGAATTACATTTTAAACCACAACAGACGAGGCTTTGGACGGGAAGCGCTGCCAAACACAGTAATTAAGTAAATTTCTCTCTCATACTGAACATTATCAATCAATATTAAAGTGATGCAGGAAGGATTTTGAAACTGTTGCCGACACATTCAAGGACTTTTCTAAGAAAATGTAAAGAACTGATGGATTCTTTAAACTGATGAGCACAATAACTTCCGGAGGTATGCTCACTGGCCTATTTTACCCTGAAACTGAATAACTTTTCATGAAGACACCAAACATTGAATATTTATATTCTTTATGCTTTTGGAGACATCCTTGTAAACAAGTTTTTTTATGTCAGAATTGAAGCAAACTGTTTGCGATGGATCTCAGATCCACTCACGGAGGTCAAACCAAGAGGACGCTCCTTCAGCTGTGATCAGTTTGGTTGTCACGAGCTTGATTCCTTCAAAGACCAGCAGAATGTCCATGAGGCGCTGCTGTGAGGTTTCTCCAGGCCCAGACAGCATGAGCTTCTTCTGAATGTGGCGACGCCACCGTGTGGACACGCTCGGGACTGTTTGTTCTGGTGTGATTCCATGAGCCACAGTTCCTGCAGGTTTGTATGAAGTCCCCTCTACAACAGGAAAGATTGAATGTCCTTCAGTTCTACTGAAAAGTTCCATTCTGATTTTGACACTGCTGGCCACACTGGACCGTTCAGTCAGAGATGTTTTGGCCACAGGCCGCATGTGTGACACTGCTGATTTTTTTGGAACTTTTATATAACTCATTGCTCTTGTACAGAGAAGAACCCAATTTCACATCTGAAAGTTAGAATTTACTGTTTGAAAATGTTTACAAAGTCATTACTGCTGAAGTTAAGTGCTGAAGGTTGGCCAGAGCTGTGGCTTTTTGTCAGCCAGCAAGATGGCGAGACCAGAGAGCTTCTCTGGATCCGTGGGGAGGAGGAGATTCGTTGACAGGTAACGGGGACTGAGCTCGTCTGCATTGTTTACCGCACTGTGCTCCGTCGCGCTGATGATGTCATCAGTGTGGGACACCATCAGGGTGGGAAAACGCAGCTCGCCTGCGCAATGATGTATAGTAGTCTACTATATACGTCATTGCACCTGCCGGTGATTAGACCCGGGTCTGCAGGCAGTGGGGAAACAGTCAAATGCCAACAGATGAACTGAAATCAGTACTGGTGGCGAGCCGTCTTCATCATGTTGTCCATCAAGACTTGTTGTACATTTATCCTACATGGTGTACTACATGTCCAACTTTAGACTTAGTAAGAAATGTGCAAATCTCTGTGATTTGTTTTACTGGTGCTTGTGTTCTCCTTTGCTCAGATCCTGCTGAGGATCCCTCACTCAGCTCAGATCTCCTTGTGTTTGAAAACACCAGATCCTTGGCTCCAGTTCTCAGCTTCAGGTTCAAAACTCTACGTCTTTGACCCCAAGTCATTGGCTCCAGTCCTCAACACCAGGTCTTTGACCCAAGGTCCTCAGGTCTTTGATTCCAGTCCTTGCTCTAGAGCAGGGGTCACCAACCCTGTTCCTGGAGAGCCCCTATCCAGCATGTTTTCCTTCTTTCCCTGTTTCAACACACCTGCTGGCATCAACAGGCTCGTTACTGGGCTTTGCTCTATGCTTGGTGATTAGAGAATAATTAGATTCAGGTGCGTTGAATCAGGGAGAGAACTAAAACATGCTGGATAGGGGCTCTCCAGGAACAGGGTTGGTGACCCCTGCTCTAGAGCCACTGACTCCTGGTCTTTGAGCCCAGGTCCTCAACTCCAGCTCCCCGGCCTCCCCTCATCCTCCACCTGCTCTAGTTCGCCAGTAAAACGTTCTTTGCTCACCTACTCCCCTCTCAGTTTAAACAAAACATCCACTGTGATGACTTTATCTGAACTTGTTACATTTGAAAGAAAGCTGGAGAATTCAGACAAATATTCAGAATGCAGAGCTAGAGGCCAAAACACTACCACAAATAAAACTGTTTGTATTTTCCAGTTGGAGAGCATGAGAGGATTTCAGGATGGTTTTCTGTTGGGACTGACAGAGAGATATGGTTGCCAGGCAGTCACATACATTGTCCAGTGCATGGACTGTGGAAAAGACGTGATTTCTGGATATTCGTTAGAACTGAAAAGTATTAGATCCACTCATCTGAGACAAAGGAAGTAAAACTTTTTTTCTTCATCAGATGCACTATAAAAATAAAAGGCGAATTACAATGTAATTATTGTCTTCTTCCATAGAAAAATATTCTCAGATACACTGCGGTTGAGTGTTATATTTGATTATGTGTACATGAGTGAGTTGGCTCCTATCAGGCTCGCTCCAGCTCCCAGAACCCGCACAGAGCCCCGCAGCTCCCGCACTTCGGTCGATTTCATATCGACAAAATGAAATGGGCGGAGAAGAAACCAAACTGGAACCACTTTCTAGAAGAGCTAAAACTTTACGTAAAATGCATTGCTAACATTGCAAACTTAAAGGCTGTAAAGACTCTGGCTTTAATGGAGAAATTCTGCACCGATTTGATGGATCAATAAATCCCTTGTCCTGTTCCTTATTGTTGTTTTTTCTAGTTTCCTATGAACGTTGTTATTTTTGTTTAATAATGGCTCCCCTGGCGGTAGATCTGATACCTCTGAATGTAATGACACGTGTGAATGGTGTGTGTCTGTCTAAATGATTTACGTTTGTCTGTACTGTTTAGTCTGTTAATAAAAAAAAAAAGCTCCCGCACTTCGGTCACTTCGCGTTCTTGTCCCGCATCGCCACACAGGTTTGTCCCTCGGCGGCTCCCGTGGCAGTGCCCGGGACGTAGGCGGCAGCGGCGGCCATATTGTCTCTGAGACAGCAGAAATCTTCCTCCGAGGGACGACTAACTCCCGCTAACTACCCGTAACTAACCGTAGCTGACGCTAACCGACCCGAGCCCCGCCAGGCGCGGAGGGAGGCGACGACGGTTCGTTTACTGCAGAGGAGGAGGAGGCGAGGACCGGCCCGCCGCCGCCTGCGAGGCTCCGGTAGAGGGAGGCGAGGACCGGCCTGACGCCGCCTGCGAGGCTCCGGAGGAGGGAAGAGAGGCTCCGGTAGAAGGAGGCGAGGACCGGCGGCCCGAACTGTCCGCTCACCGGGAAGAAGCATTCCGGGCGCCGAACTGAACAAGGGGGTAAAAATCTGCTCCTTCCCTCCCAGAGATCTGCTCCTCCTGCTAGATATATGCTACTCCTCTCCTCCTTTCTCCTCCTGGTGGAGACTCTCTCCTCATCTATTCTCCTCTCTCCTCCTGGTTTAGACCTGCTCCTGCTCCTCCTCTCCTCCTGATGGAGACCTCTTCTCTCCTCCTCCTCTCCTCCTGGTTTAGACCTGCTCCTCCTCCTCTCTCCTCCTGATGGAGTCCTCTTCTCTCCTCCTCCTCTCCTCCTGGTTTAGACCTGCTCCTCCTCCTCTCTCCTCCTGATGGAGTCCTCTTCTCTCCTCCTCCTCTCCTCCTGGTTTAGACCTGCTCCTCCTCCTCCTCCTCTTCCTCCTCTCTCCTCCTGGTTTAGACCTGCTCCTCCTCCTCTCTCCTCCTGATGGAGTCCTCTTCTCTCCTCCTCCTCTCCTCCTGGTTTAGACCTGCTCCTCCTCCTCTCTCCTCCTGATGGAGTCCTCTTCTCTCCTCTCCTCCTCCTCTCCTCCTGGTTTAGACCTGCTCCTCCTCCTCTCTCCTCCTGATGGGAGTCCTCTTCTCTCCTCCTCCTCTCCTCCTGGTTTAGACCTGCTCCTCCTCCTCTCTCCTCCTGATGGAGTCCTCTTCTCTCCTCCTCCTCTCCTCCTGGTTTAGACCTGCTCCTCCTCTCTCCTCCTCCCTCCTCCTGCTGCTCCTCTGTCAGGAGAGCTAGCGTTAGCCTGTGCTGTGGTTTGAGGAGTTAGCTCCTGAAGGAGTCCCAGCAGGCACCATGGTGTGGTGGACTGCAGATCCAGGGACGGCTCTGGTCCTGGGAAGACGGGACGATCGCCTGCTAACGTGGCGGGGCTTCAGACGGCCTCTCTCCATCAGATGGAGTGTTTCTGTGTGAGTGTCTTCATGACGGCGGAGGCTCCAGGAGTGGACCGGAGCTCCTGATCCAGCTCTGATGTCCTGACATCCAGCCGAATCAGAACCACAGAGACCGGGCCGTTCTGGTTCCGAGGTCTCAGCTCAGGTTGACTGACCCAAACACCCGAGAGAGAGCCTCTCTGCTCTTCACCTCAGCTCCTGGGTTCTGCTCACCTGATGGCTGGTCACATGAGGGGTGAGATGCCAGGCAGGAGTGGACAGTGTGCTGCTCGCTCTGCTGGAACCAGGGACATTGTTTAACCTCAGCTGGAGGTTCTGATGCACAGTAATGTACACCCTGGTGTAATCTTTAACACTCGTCCCTCCAGCAGGAAGATCATTGGCTCCAGTGCAGGGGGTCCCCTCTGTGGGGGCTGTGTGGGTTTTCTCTCATTAGAAATGCCGTTTGGCCACATAGAGAGGTGAAGTACTAACTGTGTCATGTTTTTATTATTGATTTTTCTGTATGTGGCACTTTGAGATTTCTGTTTGAAATGGAAAGTGCATTATAAATAAAATGTACTATCATTATTGTTGTTGTTATTATTATTATTATTATCATTGTTATTAAGTAAGATCTACACAGCCAGTTTTCCAGAACGGATTGTGACTCCATGTGTTGCTGTCCGGGTCTGAGTCTCTCAGGGCTTGGCTGGGATTGTGTGTGTTGGTACAGCGGTACCTTGCTCTGGGTGAGTCTTCAGACTGGTACCAACAGCCATCTCTCTCCTGTGACTGTCCATCGTCTTTTGGGCGCTGAACCTGAACAGACCCAGGACATCCATTCACTGCTCGTCCTCAGTAGAGACGGACGCTGTTGGCTCCTCTGGTGTGTCCTGCCGTCCTCATTATGGGACAGACTGAGAAGCTGGTGAGCCAGAACGACTCTGATGGTGTGAAAGTGCCGTTTTAATTCACTGGATCAGAAAGAGTCACTGATTCGGATAAACGGCAGACATAAGACCAAGCACAGGGCAGATTCAGATGAGAGACGTCCTCAATGTGTCTCTGTTTGTCTTCCATTGTTATGCAACCATTAACAACGTTGACAGACACATGCTATGGTGTTAAACATGTACTCCTTCAGGTTGTATTTCCATAATGACCTCATGGTAGACGAGGGGTTAGAAGGAAAATATCTCTGTTTGGATTTTGAGCTTGAAGGCAGGTGGAGTTTACATGTTCCCTCCTGATACTCTGACCTCACGCCACACATTGAAAAACTTTCATCTGAGCTTCATTAGTGACTCTGAATGCTTGAATATGTGTGTGCGACTGTGTTAGATGTGATTGGTTGCCTTTACCCTCCATCCCTGGTCTTCACTAAACAGAACAAACCTCCTGAGAAAAGCTGTGGGGACGACAGGTGGCTGGGTTTCTCTGGAGGCCGTGATGTTCGTCTGTTGGGTTGGCATATTGCAAATTAACTGATAAAATACTTGAACTGGATCCATCTATTGTGAGGAGCGATGATGATGATGATGCCATACTTCATCTTCATCACGTGACAACGATCTGCCTCTAATTGCAGAGCTAAATGGAAACTCCCAAAATGCTGGTTGAGGTGTAGTGAGTGTTTGAGTGGATTCATGTTCTGCATGTAGTCATCACCAGGCCCTGCTGCGCTGCCACAGATCACCCTGTGCTGCTGATTTCACAAAAATCCATGAAACATGACGGAGGTGGAGACGGCAGACACGTGGAGAAGGAACTCCTGGCTCAGCATCTTCATGTTTAGTGTTGATCTCAGACCAGACCGCCTCGTAGCCTCAGCTGTACTGTTGATTCACTTCTTCTCACTTGTGTCCTCTCCGTCTTCCTGGTCAGCTGTCCGGCTGTGCCCCTGGTGGCCCTTCCCCCCGTCCTCAGGCGAAGCCTCCCCCGAACCGCCCTCTGCTGCGCTGAGCTCCCTCCACCACCTCTGCCAAGCTGTCGGACATGTCAGGACCCGTGCCGAGCCGGGCCCGAGTGTACACGGAGGTCAACACTCACCGGCCCCGGGAGTACTGGGACTACGAGTCTCACGTGGTGGAATGGGGGTAAAACCACACCGCCGGACCCACCGTGACATTTTCCACACGCCCGCTGTGAAACCGGCCCCGGACTCACGCCCCTCCGCCGTTTCTGTCCCTTTCGTTTCAGAAACCAGGACGACTTTCAGCTGGTGCGGAAGCTGGGCCGTGGGAAGTACAGCGAGGTCTTCGAAGCAATCAACATCACCAACAATGAGAAGGTGGTGGTGAAGATCCTCAAGGTAGAGCGACTCAGGCTCAGCGTTGATGGTGTTCAGCTGCTTCCTGCCTCACACTCCCTCTGCTTTAACTCAGCCCGTGAAGAAAAAGAAGATCAAACGAGAGATCAAGATTCTGGAAAACCTGCGGGGGGGTCCCAACATAATCTCCCTCATCGACATCGTCAAAGACCCCGTGGTAGGTGTCACTGGTCCTCCCCGGAGCGTCAGCATGAAGCCGGTGCTGACTGACAGGGAGATCTCTGAGAATGTCTGGTTGAAGGCAGGAGTGAGTCATTTTAGATCTTCCTCTGAAGAGCCTCCAGGGTGTGTGAGTGTGAGATCACCCAGCTTCCGTTCAGACCTGGTGTTTTTCCCATGATCCTGTTGGCTTTTCTGATGAAGACCAACTGTCTGGGTTCTGTATCAATAGCATGCCGGGTCTACCACCTGTGCCAGCTTGTCCGTGTCACTCGGTCTGGGGATGTTTGTATCTGTAAGTACGTCAGCCGGTGAGTTTAGAGTAGCTGCAGGTCCCTGTGTCCACGTACCAGTTTTTTTCTTGTCGGTGCTTTGACTCTCTGCAGTGAGAGAAGCAGGCTGTGCAGGTCTTTTCCATACCTGACCAGAGCCATGAGTCGGGCGGTGAGTTTCCTGCAGTCAGCTCCTCGATGTGACCACATGTCCAGCCTCAGCCTTCCTGTCTGGACTCAGGGTGATGTGAGGGCTGGTCTCGGCCTTTATCAGCCTCATGAGCCTCATCTTGGGGGTTCAGTAAAAAGAATCTGGCACCCAGAAGAAAACACTATGTGGACACAGGAGTAGTGACAGGCCTCGAGGCTGAGGTCGTCTGTAGAGCCCCTCATGATGCTGTCTGTCATTTTTAGATTCCATGACAGCATCGTAGGAAGCAGGACCACGGAGAAGAATGAGAAGAAATGCTCTGTTTATGAAGGCATGGCTTTAGCAGAGTTATCTCGAGAAGTGTTTTGACTTTGTGCGTGTGTCAGATTCCTTACAGACCGCTGCTGTCTGTATTCATAACAAAGAGAAAACACTTCACAGTATCTGAGAGCAGTGTGGACAGCAGAGTGAGGCTGGTGGTGAATGAATCCTCCTCCTGCTCCCTGATCCCTGCAGACTCTCTGACCGAGGGAACCTGCTTTCAGGATTGTTCTGTCCTGGTTCTAGAACCTCAGAAACACGTAGACCACAGAGATGGCTTCAGGTTGTCCATCCTTCCAGCTTCATTACATTCAGGTTAATGTATCATTACTTCATTTTGGAATCCTTCAAACTTGACAACTGCACTCCAACTGAAAATAGTCGTACTGTCTTCAGGCGGCTTCATGGATGAACAGATCCTCCTGGATCTGGCTCTGTGTCTGCCTACTGGTGAAAATGTCTTGTAAAATCTTCGAGTTTACGTCCAGTGAAGGAACTGGATCTGAAGCAATTCCCCATCCAAGATGGCGGCTGTGCTTGACCTGCTGCAGCAGTGAGTGTGGATTCCTCACAGGACAGGTTTGCTGATGTAGTGATGTCCAGTAGAGGGCAGCACTGTGCAGCAGCGGGAAGTCCTTCCATTAAACCTTGCTGTGGTTCGATCCTGGGTCTCTGATGTGAGACGGAGTCAGGTGTGACGTGGAGGAGCAGGACTGCTGATTCCCTCTCCTGTCACCATCGCTTTGATTGATCGCTGCTTCAAATGCATCAAAAAGAAACAATAATGAAGGTATTTTAAAACAGGGAATCACTAAAACCTGTCTTTGGTTCCTGCTAGTCTGGCTTTCAGTGATGGAAAGGGAGCAGGAGGAAGTGTGAAGTTACTGAACCTCTGTATTGTGGTCAGTAAGCTCGCTGGGCTCGTCTCAGTGCAGACGGAACGGAGAGTGTGTGCTCATGAAGTGTTGTCCTCTGTCTTCCAGTCCCGGACTCCAGCCCTGGTCTTTGAACACGTGAACAACACAGACTTTAAGGTAGTGTGTTAACGCTCCCTCTCAGACGCCTCGTTGACAAACCTCCTTTCTTGGCATGCTCGCTGTTTCCTGGTACACGTGTGTGTATGTGATGGAGGGACATGAAAGTCCAGTGCGATGTCTTCGGTGCCAGACGGCCCCCGTGGTCTGGTTCTATCCTCACCCACTGGCACAGCTGTCCGCCGCTCCTGTCCAGCATGTCCCCACAGGAAGCTTAACATCTCTGTTTTGGTCTCCAGCAACTGTACCAGACCCTCACAGACTACGACATCCGCTTCTACATGTACGAGATCCTCAAGGTGAGTCCCGTCCTCCGTGGAGCTGTCCCACGCTGTCCGGCGTCCTGCTGAGCGCCGGCTGTTTGTCGCCCGTTGTTGCTCCAGGCGCTGGATTACTGCCACAGCATGGGGATCATGCACAGAGACGTGAAGCCACACAACGTCATGATCGACCACGAGCACCGCAAGGTGAGGCGTTCAGCCGTCCCATGATCCTCGGCCGCTGTGTGTCTTCCCTGCCGTCCTCCTGGTGACGTGTCCTGCTGCTGTGTCTCTCCTCAGCTGCGCCTCATCGACTGGGGCCTGGCGGAGTTCTACCACCCGGGGCAGGAGTACAACGTGCGAGTGGCCTCGCGCTACTTCAAAGGGCCCGAGCTGCTGGTGGACTATCAGGTGAGGCCCGGGCTCCCGGGACGCCGCGGGGCGGGGCGGGGCGGGGCGGGGCGGCGCTGCAGGAGTGAGACGCCCGGCTTCTGTCTGTTCCAGATGTACGACTACAGCCTGGACATGTGGAGCCTGGGCTGCATGTTGGCCAGCATGATCTTCAGAAAGGAGCCTTTCTTCCACGGCCACGATAACTACGACCAGGTAAACCCGCCGCCCGGGTCCCATCACGCTTCCTGTTCCTCCCAGCCACTGGTTCGAAAACTGGAACATCAACTTCCTTTAAAATCAGTAGAAACGTTATGAGGGGCCGAGCCCCTAAACCAGCCTGAAAACTCACCACGTTTGGTACGCATATCACACCCAGCAAAACATTTGATAAAATGGAAAAATGAACCCCTCACTGCCCAAATGAGCTCTCTAGCGCCACCTAGATACTCTAACATGGCTGCCACGGCCTATATGAATGTTGTACAGAGATGAAATCAACGCTCACACATTCGTCTCATCAAGACCTAAAAATCTCATCAGACACCCCTGACCTAAATAAATACAACAGGAAGTCTGCAATTTGCCTTTCAATGTAAAATTTGGCTCATTCACTCATGAATAAATGTTCTTCTCCCAAGGCATTTGTGCTAGAGATGTCAGAGTACCACTAGATGATAGAGAAGTTTCAATGCCAGAACATACAACAACTTAGAACAACTTTGTAAAAAGCCCCACAGTGTGTATTTCATTAGTCCTCAAAGTCGTCCGCTATCATGGAAAAGGGTGAAAAACATCGCCTTATTAAAGCACCTCCAACAAGTGTCGAGTGTGGCTAAACCGTGACTTCGATCAACAAACCGAGCACACGTGAAGCGTCACAAGGTTCTTCCGAACAACATGATAACATGTCCAATGTGGTAGCAGGGTTTGTTCACGACTCACCAGATAAGAGAGGAGAAAACAAGGCCACTTAGACATTCTTTTTTATGAGAAAGTATTGAAGCAGTTTTGAAAATTTTGATCTCAGGTTTAATTATTATCTTATTATTGGATTTTTTTAGATGAAAATTTGGAATATTTGAAAGAGAAATTATATTACAGCTATTTTTAAGAATTAATCTATTTCCCAAAGCTCTTATTTTAGAATCTCAAATATCACAAAGAGGAATATATAGTGTACTCAAATTTGTAAACAGTTAAATCAAATGATTTGCGTTTTACATGACCCGATATAATCCAAATTTAAAGCCCAGAATCTACATTTACTACTGACGTTTTTTAATCTGTGGCATGCTAACAGAGATTATTTAATCCACACAGGGTGTCGTACTGCACATATCTCACATTAATGTGTGTGTCTGTTTTTACGAGACAAAAGGTGTGTGCTTTCATTATCGGGTCAGTCAGTTATAATGGAGCCGGATGGGGGAATCTCGTCTTTTTCCCAAAATGAGGGCTCTCTCGTCCAGAATAAAATTCTGACTCCTTTGAAAACCACACAGAACCAATTTTCCAATAGAAACTATCATTTTTGCTCACTTTTGCCCAGAATTAATGGATAAGGGAGCAGTTTTCAGCCAAACAAACAAAGAGAAGTGTTTTTTTCCTCTCCCACTGCAGCTTCATGTCGCCCTCATGACCATATATGGGCGTAGAGTGATGACATCATCCATCTGAGAGCAGCTGTCAGTCTGACTGTCAGTTCTTTCATTCAGTCATTTTTAGGAGCTTTTAAATCTCATTTTAGCAGTTATGAGGGTACGAGGACGGCCTTGCTGGCAGGCCGGCTCGGTCCCCACCAAGGCTGCTTGCAGCTTTAGTTTTAAACATGGTGTTGATTAATGTGTTGGGAGACCAGCAGGAAGCAGAGCGTGAGGACGGTCGGTGGCCGCGAGGAGGCGGCCGGTCGGCGTCGGTGCTGACAGGCTGCCGTTTGTGCTGCAGCTGGTGAGAATAGCCAAGGTTCTGGGAACGGAGGACCTCTACGACTACATCGACAAGTACAACATCGAGCTGGAGCCTCGCTTCAACGACATCCTGGGCAGGTGAGCGCCGCTCCGTCAGCTGGCGGAGGCCCCCGCAGAGCCCGGCCGCTAACGGCCCGTGTCCGCAGGCACTCCCGGAAGCGGTGGGAGCGCTTCGTCCACAGCGAGAACCAGCACCTGGTCAGCCCCGAGGCCCTGGACTTCCTGGACAAGCTGCTGCGCTACGACCACCAGGCGCGGCTGACGGCCCGCGAGGCCATGGACCACCCCTACTTCTGTAAGCCCCCGTCGGCGTGCGGGGGGGTGGGGGTGGGGGGCGGAGGGAGCAGTAACCTGAGTGTGGTTGTGCCAGCAGTCCCCATCGTGAAGGACCAGTCCCGAGTGGCCGGGCCGGCCAGCCTGCCCGGCGGGAACCCGGCCGTGAGCACCGCCAGCATGATCACCGGTGAGCCGGCGGGGCGGGGCGGCGGCCGGGAGCGCGGGGGTTTGACAGGAAGTGTTCTGACCTCTCTCTGCCCCCCCTCCAGGTATCTCTGCCTTGCCAGCCTCCACTGCCCTGGGCCCTCTCACCGGCTCCCCGGTCCTGTCTGCTGCCACCAACGCCCTGAGCCCCCCGGTGCCCGCTGCTGCCGGAGCCCCGCAGTGACCCCCCACCCCCCCAGTCCCACCACAGCCACCAGTCAGGGTGGGGGTGGAACCAGACAGGCGCCACCCCTCAGCCCCCCCCCCCCCCCCCCCCCGGAATGACCGCATTAACCTGACATCGGACATGAATGTTCAGTGTAAATGAAATATACAGGTATTGATTCATTCACCCTCCAAGCAGCAGTGGATACATAGGGTGGTGTGTGTGTGTGGTGTGTGTGTGTGTGTGTGTGTGTGTGTGTGTGCGTGTGTGCGTGTGTGCGTGTCGTCCTGGGGGTCTCAGCAGCCCCTCCTTAGGTGTTTTAGTTGGGATTGAGAAGGCCCTGGTCTCTAGCACAGCGGAGAGCGTAGGCCGTCCTGCTGCAGACCAGAGGAGGGCTGAGCTGCCCCCCCCCGGTGCCCCCCTGGCCCTCCCGGCCCCCCCGGTGCCCCCATCCCAGCCTTTCTCCACTGTCTGGTGCCGTCTTGCCTTTCTGACCACACCAGATGATGATTTGTTTTGTACACCGCCCCCCCGTCACCTCATCTGCCCCCCCGATGGAAACGTGGAGCTGGACCCAGGTCCGCCCCGCCGTCCCGCTCTGATCTCTGTAAGAAGCCAGGTAAGGTTTATTCAGGTTCTCAAAGAAAAGGTTTCTCAAACGTGCTGCTTTCCAGCTCCTTGATTTCCTTCAAGCGGCTTTTCTTGAACGACTTCAAGACAAACCAAAGTTTACTCAGTGGGTCGAAGGAGAGACTGACCGGCGCGTCCATCCAGTCCACACCATCCAATCACCTGCCGGCGACTGTTAGCGCTCCCCCTGAAGCCCGGCGACATCCCAGCCCCCCCGCCCCCCGTGGAGACAGGCCGTGGTGTTCAGTAGCACTCCGTAGGCCCCGCTGTACATACGCCTCTTTTTTCAGTTCACAAACCTGAAAATGCAAATAACCCCACGTGTACGCCCCGCCCCGACGACGGAGCCCCGCCCCACATCACTGTATATATTTTTATGTCCTTCTGTAGAAGACTAGTATTTGGAGATATTTGTGTAAATAAACACGTGTTTTATTTATCGGGTACCTGTGGCTGATTTCTCTCACACGGCACGTCTGTTTCCAAAGAAAAAGGTTGTTGCACTCTTTAAAAATGGAGGTTGACATTTATTTTGCTCTTACATGTTCTAAAGAAACATCCAGAGAAGGAACAAGTCTCATTTCACATGCGAAGAGGTCAGAGCTGACTGAATCCTGGTGTCTGTTTTATACTGAAAACCACATCATTTCCTGATTTAACAGCAGCTTCAGTGTAGCAGAGTCGGTAAACCAGCTCCCCCCGGACTCCCCTCACAGCGGGACTCTTCGTTCTTCTTTGCTTTGTTCATTATTTAAATAGTTTCAAACTGCAGCCTGAAGACGTGGAGGGTTTTCAGTGGGGACGGCTCTCACGGCCTTTTCCTGCAGCGCTTCCGTGTTTGTAGTGAATTTGCCGAAGTATTTGTTCATCCTTCCACACAGGAAGGTAAATATGGGAAAATGGGTGAGTTCTGAAGACAGTCCAGGTCCTCAGCTTTGAGCAGGACTGAGATGCTTCTGGATCTTTACTTCTGAATGTTTCATCTCAAAACTGGCCCAAACCCTTGATAACTCATCTTTATCTAACCTTACTTTAACTGTGAAGTGATCAGGTCCAGAAGTCGTGACTCCTCACCAGTGAGTTATCAAATCAAATTTTATTTATATAGCACTTTTCATATTAATAAAAACACAAAGTGCTGAACAGTAAAACCAGTCATAAGCCTTCCTGCTGGAGGAACATCCGCCAGTGGAGCCACTGAGACGGGGAGTCCTGCTGGGTTATCTTTTGTTCCAGCAGAGAAATGTCGAACTTTAACCTGTGGATAACTTCTGGACTGTTTGGTCTCGGAGAGGACGGTTCTAACAGCTGATTCTGAAGCTGCTCTCTTCCTCCTAGAAACTCTGAATCAGGGTGAAGCTTCAGAAGTGTCTCTGCTGGAGCTTCTTCAAAGTCTCTAAAGTCCTCTGGAGCTGCCAGCAGGGTCCGAACCAGGAGGGACCAGCAGGGACCAGCAGGGACCAGAGGAACGGCAGGGTCATGAGAATATAACAAAATATAACAGTTTGGTTCACAGCATTCAGAGCATCAATGAAATGAAACACGTGAAACATCTCGTGTGTGAAATGAGAGTTTGTGACAGGATGTTGAGACGCCATCTCCTCAGCTGAAGGCACCTTCAGCCTTCCTGCTGGAGGAACATCCGCCAGTGGAGCCACTGAGACGGGAGTCCTGCTGGGTGAGGAACTCTTCTGTGGACCAGCGAACCAGATCGTCCAACACGGTCAGAAGAGACGCCATCAGAACCCGTTCAGCTCAGTGACTGACGGTTCAACCTCAAAACCAACATTCAGGGTATAGACGGCCATTCAGGCACTGACGGCTTCAATACAACACCCTGAGAGCCGTCTCCACCTGCTGCTGAGACTGTCCCGTCTCCACCAGCTGCTGAGACTGTCCCGTCTCCACCTGCTACTGAGGCTGTCCCGTCTCCACCTGCTGCTGAGGCTGTCCCGTCTCCACCTGCTGCTGAGACTGTCCCGTCTCCACCTGCCGCTGAGACTGTCCCGTCTCCACCTGCCGCTGAGGCTGTCCCGTCTCCACCTGCCGCTGAGGCTGTCCCGTCTCCACCTGCCGCTGAGGCTGTCCCGTCTCCACCTGCCGCTGAGGCTGTCCCGTCTCCACCTGCCGCTGAGGCTGTCCCGTCTCCACCTGCCGCTGAGGCTGTCCCGTCTCCACCTGCCGCTGAGGCTGTCCCGTCTCCACCTGCTGCTGAGACTGTCCCGTCTCCACCTGCTGCTGAGACTGTCCCGTCTCCACCTGCCGCTGAGGCTGTCCCGTCTCCACCTGCCGCTGAGACTGTCCCGTCTCCACCTGCTGCTGAGACTGTCCCGTCTCCACCTGCCGCTGAGACTGTCCCGTCTCCACCTGCCGCTGAGACTGTCCCGTCTCCACCTGCTACTGAGGCTGTCCCGTCTCCACCTGCCGCTGAGACTGTGTCTCGTGTGTCCTCCGCCCTGTGCAGCGCTGTCACTGGGTGGTGCTGACCCGGTAGCTCACCCTCTGGTACTGTGGGGAAGAGTTCTCGTCACCACAGAGGCTCCAGCACTTCCTGCTGTGGTGGAACCTGCAGACCACCAGGAACACACACACACACACACACACAGGAGTGTGTCAGGCGGCGGTGTGCAGACCGGAGTGTGTTTCCATACACACCTGTTGAGACGCAGCTCCTGGTCGATGCTCTCCAGACTCTTCCCTCTGGTCTCCGGCAGCAGGAAGTAGAAGAAGAGTGTGGCAGCCGTGGCGGTGAGGCCGTACACCAGAAACACCCCCGACAGCCCGATCGCGTCTGAGGAACACACAAACACACACACACTTGAGAAAGCAGATGCCCTAGAAGTGGGTTTCTTCTCGTCAGAAGTGAGTTTCTGGTTGATGCTGGGCCTGGAGCTCCATCAGTGTGTTAACCTCCAACCTGACTCAGAGACAGGTGAGAGGGCGGGGCGTGGACTGACCCATGGCGTTCAGGAAGGTGGAGGTGACCAGCAGGTGGGCGGCCCAGTTGAAGCAGTTGGTGAAGGCGAAGGCTCGTCCTCTGACCTCCGCCGGGAAGATCTCGCTCAGGAGGAGCCAGGTCACTGAAAGCAGAGCACAGGTCCCGATCAGTCCCGAGGACAGCCGGCAGGAGGGCTGGACATGGTGTCCACTGGTCCACTGCACCACAGGCCTGCAGCCGTCACGGCAGAGCGTGTTCTCTCTGGGACAGCTGCAGGTCTGAGAACAGCAGCGGTTTGGAGTGACGGTACCAACTTGGTCCGAATCCCACGGCGAAGGCGCTGACGGCGGCCATCATGCAGAGCAGGACGGTCCAGTCAGGAGGAGACTCTCCGGATCCATCCCACGGTCCCTGCTGGACGTCCTGTGAGCCGCTCCTGAGAGGCGTCTGTCCCTGATCCAGAACGGAACCGGGACCGGTCAGATTGCCGACGGCCGAGCGAGTGTCGTTCCCCCCGAGGGCGCCGCACGGCGCCGGCACGTCGGCCGGCGAGCGCCCACCCAGCAGCCCCAACGCCAGCAGGCACACCGCCATGACGGAGCAGCCGCCGATGAGCAGGGGCCTCCGGCCCACCCGGTCCGAGAACAGCATGGCCGTCAGGGTGGCCGCCACCTTGACGGAGCCCAGGCCCACCGAGGCCAGCACGGCTGAGGCGTCGCTCCGGAAGCCCACCGAGCGGAAGACGGTGGAGGCGTAGAACAGGATGTTGGGCTGGCCGGTGAACTGCTGGAAGAGGACCAGTCCCAGGCCCAGCACGGTCCGAGTCCTCATGTTGTCCCGGCTCTGGCACAGACGCAGGACGCCGAGGCCGACCCGGCCGGTCCTGCTGCTGGAGCAGACGCTCCAGTCGTCCGGTTCCTCAGGTTCCACGGCGCTCAGGAGCTCCCTCTGGCTCTGAGGATTCTGGGCGCTGGAGGGGCTGGAGGGGAGGAACCAGATGGGGACCAGCTGCAGCCCGGCGGGAACCACGGCCATGCCGAACATCCACCTCCAGCCGCCCGCGCTCTCGGACAGCAGGTAGTTGACGGCGTAGGCGGCCAGGACCCCCACGGTGACGCCGGCTTCGTACAGCGTGACCAGGACGCCTCTGCGCTCCGAGGCCACGGTCTCAGACACGTAGATGCAGCAGGACATGGAGGACAGGCAGACGGCGAACCCCACCGTCCCCCTGCCCGCCAGCAGCGCCGGGTACGACCCCCCCAGCAGCGCCGCGCTGCCGCCCAGGACCAGGCCGTTGCCGAGGAGGATGGCGTTCCGGCGTCCGTGGCGGTCGATGAGCCAGCCGCCGACCGCGGAGGCCAGCAGGGCTCCCAGCAGCAGGGCGCTCACCAGCGCCTCCTGCTGCCCGCACGACAGGCCCAGCTCCCGCCGGAGCTGCAGCAGCGCCCCCGACACGATCCCCAGCTCGTAGCCGAACACCAGGCCGCCCAGCGCGGACGCCGCCGCGGCCAGCGGCACCACGGGACCCCCTGGGGAGAGGGACAGGGTCAGAGCAGCAGGACGCCCTGCGCACACACTGCCTGGTGTCATGGCTGCTCATCAGGCCGGCTGACTGGAAGCTGCTTTCTGCATGTTCTGATAGAGAACTGCAGACGACGCCGGCACCCTGCTGTGCTGTGTTCAGAAACAGACCTGCAGCTCGTCTGTCCTCCTGTCTTTGAAATCAGCTGTGTCTGAATGGCTGCCCTGAGAGCTGACCCCCCCCCCCCCCCCCCCCCCCCCCCCCCCCAGGCTCTCTGATGAGCTGCTGCTTCATTGACACAATGCAAATGAAACTGGCCGAAGCTCAAACCAGAACGAGTTCCTTTTATCTTTCTGCACATGAGGAAAGACTGACGACACCTGTGCTCATGTGAAAGCTACTTTTGCGGCTGTTAACGACCTGCCGGGTTTTACATGAACGTTCAGTGTATCATCCAGACATAGAACTCAACCACCTCCAGGTACAACATCACACAGGCTGCTTTCAGGAGCAGACCAACTCATTCAGCACGTCTGCATGAGAGCAAATCCTCCACATGAGTGGAAAACCTACCCATAGCCTCTGCCCAGTCACATGAACACTGTCTGCTCCTGGTCTTGGTCCTGGTCCTGCAGTCAGCTGGTCCTGGTCCTGGTCCTGTTCCTGCAGTCAGCTGGTCCTGGTCCTCGTCCTGTTCCTGGTCCTGGTTCTGACAGGATGAACACATAAACTCCAGTTAGAGTGATCACCTACAACCTCCGAGTCCTGGTTCACAGGACAACACAGGGAGCTGTTGCCATGACAACCACCTTGTCGACGGCCATGATTTCATTCAGGTCCACTTGAGATGTGGAGGACATGAATGTGTGGCTGATGGGGATGTGGAACAGCTGACGGCGTGGCAGCGGTGGGGGTCTGGAGCTAAGGACGCCTCGCAGAGGAGGAATCAGGTAGAACATGCAGCAGGAAGCCGACAGTAACCTAAACTAACCACTGTCCTGACCACTGTCCACTGCCCTGTCCACTGCCCTGACTGTCCTGTCCACTGCCCTGACTGTCCTGACTGTCCTGTCCACTGTCCTGACTGTCCTGACTGTCCTGTCCACTGTCCTGACTGTCCTGACTGTCCTGACTGTCCTGACTGTCCTGTCCACTGTCCTGACTGCCCTGACTGTCCTGACTGTCCTGTCCCCTGCCCTGACTGTCCTGACTGTCCTGTCCCCTGTCCTGACTGTCCTGACTGTCCTGTCCCCTGTCCTGACTGTCCTGACTGTCCTGTCCCCTGCCCTGACTGTCCTGTCCCCTGTCCTGACTGTCCTGACTGTCCTGTCCCCTGTCCTGACTGTCCTGACTGTCCTGTCCCCTGCCCTGACTGTCCTGTCCCCTGCCCTGACTGTCCTGACTGTCCTGTCCCCTGTCCTGACTGTCCTGACTGTCCTGTCCCCTGTCCTGACTGTCCTGACTGTCCTGTCCCCTGCCCTGACTGTCCTGACTGTCCTGTCCCCTGTCCTGACTGTCCTGACTGTCCTGTCCCCTGTCCTGACTGTCCTGACCTGTTCCAGATGTGCTGAAGGCTTGAACTCTCCATGCCTCTAAAGGACGGACTGAGCTGGATTCCTGCTGGAGTCCCTCTCATCCTGCTGCTCACATCTGTCTTCAGCTTCACACCAAACAGGACAGAAAGTCTAGAAAAACCAAGTTACCAAAGCTGGAGGAGAGTGGAGACACGATGTGATGGAGAAGGAACAAAGCAAAGGCAGAAAGACCCGCAGCTGCCGGCTCTGTCCTGAAGAGTTCACTCATTAAACTCTTTTCATCTCTGAATGTTCAGTCAGAAACAAAAGAAGGGAACCTCGGTCCTGTCGTCCCGTCACGTCCTGGACTTTCTGAGTGGAGAGCCAGACCTCCGGACCTCAGGCGCTGCGGGCCGTGCGCGTGCGGGATCAGTGCGGGGATCGGCCCGCACGGAGCCGGAGCTGCGGGGAAAGTTTCAGTCCTGCAGGAAGTTCTGCGACGTGGCGCCGTGTCAGGTTACAGGAGGACTCCCTCACCCGGACGGCAGGGGTCGACATACGGCCCGCGGCCCAGAACCGGACCGCTGGGGTCAGACCCGGTCCTGGATCTTGATCAGCTGGAGTCCTGTTCCCACTGGGGGAAATCACCTCACCTCTGGAGCAGCTGTTTTCTGCTGATGATTTTAGACACTTCAGCCGAGACACAGACTTTGTCAAACAAACAACACTGCACTGACTTCATTCTGTTTGTGGAAATGAAAAAAGAAAAGCACATTTGACTGTTTTTGCCCCCCAAATCTAGACCATGTTGAACCAGGTCTACATCTAAATCCACTTCACCTACACTTCTCAAATCTGTTCTAGATGATCATTTAGGGGCTCAACATGAATTAAAACACAGTTTTCGGTTGTGAATTCTTTATTCTATTTATGAAAATGAAAACAGGACACATTCTAGTTTTTTCATGGTCCGATTTCTCTCAGAGGTTTTGAATGAGGCACAACGCGGAAGATAAATAAAGACCAAATGGGTCAAAACTATGAACAAAAAATCATGAAATGTAATGAATGGCAACAATAACAACAACTAAAAGACAGCCCCCAAAATGCAGCTTTTATTTTATTACAGTTTTTCACAATTGCTAGAACACATTTCAACCTCCATCCATTTTCTCAAAACCTTCAACACAAATCCAAAAATCCACACTACATTCACACAACCTCAGACTTTTCTGTCAAAATCAAACTATCACCTCAAAACCAGTTCTCCTGTGTTCAAAACCACACTCTGCGTTCAGATCTCACACACAGCAAGTAAAAACATGTTGACCTCAGATCATTCATTAGACTCTACATGAAATCACTGAGGACACAGCAGCAGTCCTCACTCTGAAACCTGCTGGGTTATTTTCCCAACACATTTCCTGGGTAGCATAGGATTTTGGTGCAGATTGGGTCAATTCTATCCAAAATGAGGTGAACTGTGTCGACCCAGCAGAGTGAGTTGATGATTTTGTGGCTGAAGGGAAGAGAAGAATCACCATTTTGAACATTCCTGCAACTCCTTCTCTTTCTTGCATCTGGAGACTTTCTGGCAACATGCAGAAAACTGGAGTCCTGTGTTCTCACTGAGGATTATTGAAATTTCTAAGAAGGAAAAGACATATGACATCTCTCTCCTTATACTCATGTGTGGCTGTGGCTCAGTTGGTAGAGTGGTTGTCTTGCAGTTGTGAGGTTGCTAGTTCAAATCTTTTCCTCTCCCTGTCAATGAACTGCCCTGAGCCCCAGCTGGCTTCCAGTGGAGGGTTTGACAGCCTTGCATGGCAGAGGGCACTTGTGTCTGAATTCTAAGGGATTACATTTTTACTATAAAGTAACCTTCCCAGACCAGCTGATAAATCTTGACCCAGCATCAGGGTCGACTCTTCAACCAAAACGGCTGCTGGGTAGAAATAACCCAGCTTTGTCTCGGTCCCTTTTGGGCCCAGCGCTGGGTCAGCAATTTCACCCAATGTGGGTTATTTTTACAGTAACCCAGCAGTTTTACAGTTTTTCACAATTGCTAAAACACATTTCTTGAAACCTCCATCCATTTTCTCAAAACCTTAAACACAAATCCAAAAATCCACACTACATTCACAAAAACCTCAGACATTTCTGTCAAAATCGAATTATCGCCTCAAAACCAGTTCTCCTGTGTTCAAAACCACACTCTGCGTTCAGATCTCACACACAGCAGGTAAAAACATGTTGACCTCAGATCATTCATTAGACTCTACATGAAATCACTGAGGACACAGCAGCAGTCCTCACTCTGAAACCTGCTGGGTTATTTTCCCAACCCATTTCCTGGGTAGCCCTAGATTTTGTGCAGATTGGGTCACTTTTACCCCAAATTAGATGAATTGTGTCGACCCAGCAGACTGAGTTGATGATTTGAACAAAATCACCATTTTGAACACTCCTGCAACTCCTTCTCCTTCTTGCATCTGGAGACTTCTGGCAACAAATGCAACAGAAAACTGGAGTCCTGTGTTCTCACAGAAGATTATTGCAATGGCTAAGAAGGAAAAGACATGACCTCCCTCTCCTTATACTCTTCTGTGGCTGTGGCTCAGTTGGTAGAGTGGTTGTCCGGCAGTTGTTAGTTCAAATCTTTTCCTCTACATGTCAATGAACTGCCCTGAACCCCAGCTGGCTTCCAGTGGAGGGTTTGACAGCCTTGCATGGCAGAGGGCACGTGTTTCTGAATTCTGAGGGTTTACATTTTTACTGTAAAGTAACTTTCCCAGACCCGGTGATAAATCTTGACCCAGCATCAGGGTCAAATATTCAGCCCAAACAGCTGGGTAGAAATAACCCAGCATTGGCTCAGCAATTCCACCCAATGTGGGTTATTTTTACAGTAACCCAGCAGTTTTCAGAGTGTGTAGTGCACAGAAAATTTTTATTTTACGTATTTGAAATGCATTTAGAAAAAAAACCCATCTAAGTCAAAGTGATATCTAAATTGACCGTCATAACAAAAAATAAATACAAAACAAACAAACCAAAGCAGACTACTGCATGGTCACGGTCCTGGAGATTCAGTCTCCAGCATCTTGTCTTTGTGCACACTTGGTCTGATCACATCATTAGAAACATGTGTGTTCAGTTTTGAGCTGTTGTGTGTAAAAGATGACAGTTGTGTTGGAGTTGTGTTCACATTTTGCTGCCAGTGATTATAATTTTGCCAAAATGTTGTGAAATGTGTTTAGTGACTGAGAATGTGTCTGAGGTTTTGCAAAAAAGAGCAGATGGATTTTGCAAATTGAGCATAGGACCTGAACAGTGTTTAAGTTTTTGCCAAAAGAGTGTTTGATTCGAAAAATGAGTTTAGGCCCCTGAGAGTTTGGTTCAGGCAGTGGGGTTTAGTGTTTTAGCAATTGTGAAAAACTGTAATCCGTGACAAAATGTTCAAGGGGAGCTGAAGGCTGCAGGAGGAGCTGGAGCCGCTAGGGGGAGCTGAAGGCTGCAGGAGGAGCTGGAGCCGCTAGGGGGCGCTGGAGGCTGCAGGAGGAGCTGGAGCCGCTAGGGGGAGCTGAAGGCTGCAGGAGGAGCTGGAGCCGCTAGGGGGCGCTGAAGGCTGCAGGAGGAGCTGTCACCCCTGGCCGTGGCCGCTAGAGGGCGCTGTGAAGAGAGTCAGACCCGGAAGTCCTCGGTACAGACGGATGTAAACATGGCGCAGCATGGAGGCACGGCCGCGGTCCTCGAGGCTGCGGAGCTGCTGAAACAGGGCGCAGAGGCTCGGCTGTACCGGACCCGGTTCCTGGGGAGGCCGGCCATCGTGAAGCAGAGGTTCCCCAAACGCTACAGACACCCGCTGCTGGACGAGAAGCTGAGCCAGCGGCGCACGGCGCAGGAGGTCCGCTCCATACTGCGCTGCCGGAGAGCAGGTACCGTACCGGGACCCGGACCGAGACCGGGACCCGGACCGAGACCGGGACCCGGACCGAGACCGACACATTTTACTGACTTCAGTTGAAGTTTCGTGCCTGAAAACTTGTTTAACTATCATTAAATCATTCAGGGAATAATCCTGTTTTGAAGCAGACAGGTTCCCAGAGGCTCCTCTCCTTTGTCTCTGATAACAAATATTAAACACCTTCACCTCCTTCTAGAACTGGCTCATCCAGTAGATGGATTAATGTACGAATAATGTTCTGAATAATTCTTGTTTCATTCAGTCCAGCTTCAGATCAGCATACCCTGCTGTGTTTCAGCATTACTGATTTAAATGAGAAAAGTTTAACAAACATTAAAAGTCATCCTTCCATCTGTGAAAGTGGAGGCTTTCCTGTCGTTCATCTGAAGAGCAGGAGTTCAGTGTTGAGCAGGTCCAGTCTAAACTGCTCCGTTACCATATCTAATGTCAGTCTGAGGCTCCTGAGTGGATCAAATCCCTGCAGAACCAGCAGGTCATGAGGAAAGAGGCCACCTGTTCCCCCTGACAGATGAAACCAGTCTGACTTGGGCCTCTGCCCCCCACAGGGATCTCCGCCCCCGTGGTCTACTTCGTGGACCACACATCTCACTGCATCTTCCTGGAGGAGCTGGTGGGTTCCTCTACAGTGCGGGACTACATAGGGTCCCACCGGGACCTGGAGCTGGACCGGCTGGCCGAGCGGGTGGGCCAGATCCTGGCCCGAATGCACGACGAGGACGTGATCCACGGAGACCTGACCACCTCCAACATGCTGCTGCGGCGCGGGACGGAGGACGGCAAGGTGGACCTGGTCCTCATCGACTTCGGCCTGAGCTACATCTCCGCCCTGCCGGAGGACAAGGGCGTGGATCTGTACGTGCTGGAGAAGGCTTTCCTCAGCACCCACCCCAACACCGAGGCCCTGTTCCAGAAGCTGCTGGACAGCTACGCCCGCTCCTCCAACAAGTCCGCCGCCGTCCTCAAGAAGCTGGACGAGGTCCGGCTCAGAGGGAGGAAGAGGTCTATGGTGGGCTGAGGACAGATGTTCAGGAAGCACTTCTGGAAAATGGCAACAGAGAATTCAAATGTGAAACAATAAATATTTTATAATGAAATGAAACAGAGAGTGGCGTTGTTTTGAGGGTTTTGTCTGAAAAGTCATTGATGAGTTACTGAGCTCTGAAATCTTTATGTGGAGGAGGACTGGGTGGAGTTCAGAGAGCTGGAGGTGGAGTTCAGAGAGCTGGGGGTGGAGTTCAGAGAGCTGGGGGTGGAGTTTAGAGCAGGGGATGAAGTTTAGAGAGCTGGAGGTGGAGTTTAGAGCAGGGGGTGGAGTTCAGAGAGCTGGAGGTGGAGTTTAGAGTTAAAGGTGGAGTTCAGACGGGTGGAGCTGTCCTGAGCCTCAGCAGTCTCCAGAACTGCTGCTGCTGGGACCTCTGACCTGCTCAGACCTTTAAATCAAACATCCAGTGTCTTTGTCCTCAGTGTGAGAACCTTCTGCAGCTTCAGTTAGCACTAAACCATGCACGCCTGCACGCACGCACACACACACACCCCTACACACGGCACATACATATAACATAGACAAAACGACACACACATCACATCACAGGCTTGAGAGACCCAGCATTAACATGTGATTAACAGACGTTTTCTGATGCTGATGTCTTCAGGGTTTATTCTTCAAAATGCGTGTTTGTTTTCTTTTCCTGCACTCTGAGCTCTGATGACACTTGTGTCCAACAGAGGTTGTAAAATAAAGTCCATGACGTTGATTCCGGAGGACGGACTTAGTCTGAGTTGCAGGTGAAAGTCCAGGTGAGTGATTCAACTGCTGCAGTCTCCACATCACGTCCGTCACACTCCAGGAAGCCAGCGCTTCACCTGGACTCCACCATGTTCTGACAGCGCCTGAGTCTCCATGGGCCTCCTGAGAGTCCTCCTCCCGGTCCTGCTGGCCGCTCTGCACTGTGGGGGTGAGTGTCAGCTGTCTGATTCGTCTGCTCTGTGGCGTGTCCTCCATGTGGCCTCTGCTGGTCTTTCCAGGGTCCGAGTCCGGGTCCGGGTCCGGGTCCTCAGACCGGAGCAGTGTTCTCGTGGGCTCGCCGGTCTCTCTGCCCTGTGTGTTTGAGCGGAGGACAGAGCCGCTGGATCGCGGCGCTCTGACTGTGGAGTGGAACGTGGTGGACCGGCGTGGAGACAAGAGCATCGTCTACACGTTCGAGGACGGTGGAGCTCGTCCCAGCAGGGGGGACTGTGCTGTGGACGCCAGGCGGCTGCTGCTGGGCGACGCCTCTCTGCTGCTGCACAACGTGACGGTGGCAGATGAAGGGCTGTACACCTGCAGGGTCATCACGCCGCTGGTCCACAGCCAGACCGCCGCCCTGGAGGTGCTAGGTGCGTCCTGCTCTCACGTCCTCGACCCCCGCCGGGTCTCGGACTGATTGGAGGTCTGGGTTTCTGCAGCTCGGCCGTCGGTGTCCCTGCCGGAGAGAGTGGAGGTGACGGACGGGGAGGAGAGGACCATCCAGTGCGCCGTCTCGGCGTACTACCCGGAGAAGCTGGCCGTCACGTGGCACGTGGCGAACGGCTCCCACACACTGGGCGCCGGTTTGGGTCGGTCGGCCCGTGTGTGCACGGAGCTGGCCACTCGCAATCCGGACGGGACCTTCAGCATCCGCAGCGGCGTCACGCTGCACTCGTCCGCCGTGGCGGGCGGAGGGATCCGGCTGGTCTGCCGGGTGGAGCACCAGACCTACAGGCCGGCCTTCAGCAGAGCCGTGACGGTCACGGTCCGAGGTGAGGCGATGCCTTACCCTCTAATCTGGGTCCAGCTGGATCACGCTAGATCCTGGGGGATCCGGGTGGAGCTTCTTTGAATCCATATTGGCTCAAGGTAGAGCCTGGCTGGATCCCAGTGGATCCCAATCGGATCCAGGTTGAATCACTGTTTATCCAAGCAGATTCAGGCTGGATCCCAGTGGATCTGGTAGATCTGGATTGATCCAGGAAGATCCAGGTTGGGTTATGGTGCATTCAGTTTGGATCTAGGCTGATCCAGTTAGGATCTTGGAGGATCTGGGCAGATCCCAGTTTTTCCAGGTGGATTCTGGTTGATTCAGGTTGGATCCCCATGGATTAAGTTGGAATCTGATGGATTGTGGTTGGATCTTTGTGGATCCCGGCAGGATCATCTGGGTCCAGGTCAGATCTCGGGTGATCGGGGTGGATCATAGGTGTCCCAAGTTGACCCAGTTGGATCATGATGGATCTGAGTGGTTCCAGGTTGGATCTTTGGTGATCTGGGTGGATCCTAGTTATTCCAGGTAGATCCTGGTTGGATCCAGGTTCAATCCTGGAGGATCTGGGCAGATGGTCATTGTTCCTGGTTGATCCAGTTTGATCATAGTGGATCCTGGTTGGATCTCAGTGGATCCAGGTCACTTCTTGGGTGGATCATAGTTGTTCCAGGTAGATCTAGCTGGATCACGGTGGAACCTGATAGGATCTCAGTGGATCCTGGTTGGATCCAGGCTGAAGCTGACCTCTCGTGTGTTTCCCTGCAGCTCCACCCCAGCCAGCCTACAGTGCTGGCTCTCTGGTCGCCGTCTCGTCGGTCCTCGGCTTGCTGCTGGCCTCCGCTCTGATGGGAGGCGTCTTTCTGCTCTACAGGCACTTTGGCAGAGGTGAGTTCAGCTCCAGGTGGGAGCAGGCTTCACAGTGTCATTATCAGAAATCTATATTTAATTCACAGTGAAAATAAACAACATATCAGTTTCTGGAAATATATTTCTTCATATTAGCTCCTTTTAAAGTCTGCGGCATGTTGCCATTGATACAACTAAACAGGGTCATGCTCCTTCTTTGAATATGGTTTTCTGTCACTGTCCTCACCAACTGCCTCCAGCGCCCTTTGACCCTGAACAGGGTCAAGCTGTACAGTGGGGGGGTGGGGTGGGGTGGGGGGGTAGATCCATTGAAGACGTTCATTTGAGTGTTCATGTGAAGCATTTGTCTGAAACAGTTTATTTTCGTTACTGTTTTCCTACAGATGCACTTATTTACTATTCTGTTCCCGCTGGTTCCGTAGTGACCCGGTCAGTTTAACCTTCCGCAGTCATTGTGAATGAAACCTTAACCTACATTTATTAACACTTAAAATCATTTCTTCCCCTTTTTGTTTTTCTAATTACATGTCTGAGATTCTTTTGGACTTGTGAGTAAACCATAATATTACAGCTGGGATTACTGGACACCAGCTGTTTAGAGAAACACCTTAAAGCTCAGGGAGAACATGCTCCCTGCACAGCAGCTGGACGGGTCTCTGCAGAGCCAGGCTCAGAGGAGGCTTCCTGCTGTTCCAGTCTGGTTTAGAGTACAGTGGAGGACAGACCACCAGAATGTATGCAGGGATTCAAACCGTGGATCGGGTCAGAGTTGCCTGAATAATCTACAGTGAATGAAGTGTGACGAGATCAGACCGATGTGAAAACACACCCGTTGTGTCTGCAGCCGCGCCCAGCGTTTCTCAGATCAGCCAGCCAGACATGGTGTACGCCGGCGTGCCGGCCGAGCTGAAGTGCTCCATCCAGGGCGTGTCTGAGCGCAGGCTGAAGGTCAGCTGGTTCAGAGCGAGCCCTGGAGGCTCGCTGCAGCAGGCGGAGTGCGACCCCCTGCTGCCGAGCCGGGACCTGAGCCACCAGGCCCGCCTGACCTCCAGCGGAAAGCACCACACTGCGGCGCTGAGCGTGTGTGTGCCCGTGACCGAGGACCGGAGCCAGTACCGGTGTGAGGTGCAGAGCAGGGGCCGCTGCTTCAGCACCGAGACCACCCTCAAGGTCAAAGGTCAGTACCTCATCAGCCTGCAGAGGACTCGTTCCTCAGCGGTGGCGGTCCTCGCTCTGACCTCTGACCCCCCTCCCGTCTCCTGCAGTGAAGCCGTCCTTCCTCCATATCTCCAGCGTCCCTCAGATCCCGAGAGTGGGGCAGCAGCTGGTCCTCTGCTGCTGGGTGGAGGACTTCTACCCCCGGGACGTCCGGCTGGAGTGGTCCCGGAGCGACGGCGAGGCGGTGGGCGGCGCCACGCTGTTCGGGCCGTTCTGCGACCACAGCCGGCTGTACAGCGTGTGGAGCCGGGTCCAGCTGCTGGTGTCCAGCGAGGACCAACGCGTCGTCTACACCTGCCGGGTCTACCACAGCAGCTTCCCCGCCCCGGGCTACCAGGACGCCCGCTACCACATCAACACGCGAGGTAGCTGCACGCCTCACACGCCGAAACGACCCGCTCTGAACCTGACAGCGGCCGCTCCCCACAGGAACCCCTCCCCGAGTGATGTTCATCCACAGCGAGCCCCCGAGTCCCGCCCCGAACCAGGAGGCGCTGCACCTGGCCATCAGAGACTTCTGCCCGCAGGACGTGTCGGTGACCTGGACCAAAGACGGACAGGCGGTCCTCTCCGGCGTCCTCAACACCCCCCCCAGCCTGAAAGCCAACGGCCTCTACTCCATGTTCAGCTCCCTCCAGCTGAGCCCCGGCCAGGACCGCCAGGCCTGCACCTTCAGGTGTCAGGTGGAGCACAGCGCCCAGACGGAGCCTGAGGAGAGGGTCTTCATCATGCCCCCCCCGACCTGAACCCCCACACCCCCGGCTCAGAGGGTCTCAGAGACCTGAGAGAAAGGGCTTGATGATGCTGACCCAGAACCGAACCAGGAAGCAGGAATCACGGTCAGGACTACAGACTGCGTGACCGAGCCGTCAGTCTCACTTTATTCCTTCTCAGTACAGCGCGAGTATATGAATGTCAGACATTACAACTCTTTATGTTTTTCCATAATGTTCTTGAAAAAGCCTTGATTTCTTCCAAAAAGTCTGATGTGTACATAAAAGAACAGCATGTGGTCCGATGGCGACCGGAGTCTTCTCTTTCAACCTGTTCTAATAAAGATGTGTGTAAAGGGAAGCATGCGCTCAACATGAACGGAGGACAGTACAGCAAGGCCAGGTCCAGTGGTCCAGGCCGGAGTGCAGACTCTGGAACCAGTCCCACACAATCACTGACAATCACAACATTCCTCACAAGCACAACCATGATGAATAATCAGGTCATGGCTGAGTGTGGTCTCCACTAACTCCCTCACTACTTTAGCTTCAGCCACACTGAATCTGAATCCACCAAGGCGACGTTACAGATGCCGCGTCACACTAAACATCTGGATCCACAAACATTTGGCACGAACACGATCAGAGTCCCGGTCAGACTATGGTACACTCTACAGGCGGCTCAGGTATAAATAAGGCACTGGAGAACGACAGCGTGAAATCCTAACAGAGTCCAGGTCAGAACCAAACACTCCACGTAACACCGTTTCCTGAGGGTTCGGATGTTGAAGGTACAACGGTGGTGACACCCTGCTGCCGTTTATACGACACCGGTGAAAACACTGGAAACAATGTCAGCATACCAGGCCAGCAGGGGGCGCTGCTGGTTGTCTTTATATTTAAACCACACAAACCACTGAGTGTTGACTCTAAACCAAGTCCAGGAGAGTCTGAACCAGGACCAGGGGAATGTGGACTGGGAGTCCTGACACTGGAGGAAGACCTGGTCCTGCTTGTTCATCTACTGAGCGTGAACAGAAGATCTCTGTGCCGAGGTACTCATGAGCAGCAGCAGCAGCTGTGTTTGTGCCGTCGACACGGCGAATGAGCGCAGCTGTTTCTAAACGTGGTGTTTTCGGTATCTCTGAGCATCGCTGTGGAGTAAACGGACCTCTGAAACTCCAGCATGGTTTTGTGTTTTGAGCAGAGGTCGTTGCTGTAAACGGGCCCGGACTGATGATGCTTCTCTCACTGTTAACCATAAAATGAGGATAAAAAAGACCGATAGGATTATTTAAGAGAACTGAGACTGATTTATTGAAAAATTTCTTCCTCTATTTGCTTTTCAGTGTCAGATTTGAGTTGATGCTGGAGTGAAGACTTGTCATGGCACCTGTGAATAACACTGCTGACGGTACAAAACAGGGGTGTGTCCTAACAGCGACATGTAGGCAACGCGGTGGCGGCGGTAGCGGTGGCGATGGCGTCCGGGCGGAGACCGCTGAAGGTCAGCTGAAGTCCCGGTTGGTGAGGAGCATGGGAGCGATGAGGGTCCAGACGTACAGGAGCAGGCACAGCCAGCTGGACGAGATCTTCACCCACACGGCCGGCCACTTGCTGGTGATGGTGTAGTCTGCATCAGGGCTGGGGGGGGGCAAGGACACAGTCTGCTTTATAATAAATACATAAATAAAAGGGGCGTTTGCAGCAGCTGCTGCTCACCTGTACCAGTTGGTGAGAGTCATCATGATGTAGAGTGAAGCCAGGAACAGCATGAAGTGGAAGAAGGAGTAGCTGTACTGCACCATGTCCCGCTCGTTGTCCTCCACCCGCCGCGGTCCCCCGGCCGTCTCCGACCGCACGGGGCCGCCGCCCCCCTCCGCCAGGATGGCAGAGTCTCTGGAGGCCATGGTCAGCTTGTTCACCTGGCTGGTGTTGGAGGAGCGGATGCTGTGGAGGAAAGAGAGGGCGGAGGAGGAAGAGGTGCAGGAGGAGAGTAAACACTGCATCATTTCCCTCTCTCCTCTCTTCTCCCGGACCTCCAGCTGACCTCCAGCTGACCTCCAGCTGACCTCCAGCTGACCCAGTGTTTTCAGCTTCATCGACTCGTGACATGTGATGACAGGCATAAAGGAAGCATCTAGCAGCAGCCTGGTTTCCTGACAGGAGCAGCAGCTCACTGAATCACTGACAGGCGGAGGTGACCTGATGAACCGGCCGTACCTGGAGTAGAGGATGCAGAGGACGAAGATGATGAGTCCCACGATGCTCTGGGCGTCCCACCACTGCAGGTACGGAGACGTGAGGGCAGGTTCCTCGCTCTCGATGACCACGGCGGTCTGGTTCTCCACCTCCAGAGGGGCCGGCGTGGGGCCTGCCAGGATACTCAGCAGGCTGGGGTTGCATGTTCGATCTGAGGAGAGAACAGACAGACTCCTTTCTGCTGGTCCCTGAGAAAAAGCTTCATGAAATGTGTGTAAAAGACCCATAAAACCAGCATGAAATCATGACTGGAGCCATGACACCATCCAGGATCCAGTTTCTGGAGAGAAACCCTTCAGCCTCACCAAGAAAACCAGGAGCTGGATGATCAGGGGGACTGGACTGGCCGAGTCTGAACACACAGGAAGAGCTGAAGGAGTCTCCGTCTCTGCGTGCAGCAGCGTCTCTGGTTGAATCCCATTTCACCCCTCAGCCCTCCCCCTTGGCCCTACCCCTTGTTTTGTACGTTCAGGTGGAGCGGTAGGAGTGTCCCAATTGTCATTATGATGTAGGGGTCGGGCCAAGGGGGAGGGCCAGTCACCCCTCCAAAAGGAGATTCTCCCGAGGCTCACTTCAAATGTATGATCCAGTGGCGGCTGGTGGCGAGGGGCGGCGGTGGGAGTGCTTGTTTTGTCCGCCTACACCGCGAGTGGTGGGCGGGGTTAGTTCACTTCCGCATTGGCGGGAACGCTTGTTTCCACACCCGCGCATTCCAGGCGCATTCCAAACACAACAGATAGACGATTATTTTCAATAAACTGGTTTCTTCAACACCGCCCGTCTGGAATGCGCGGGTGGGAAAGGAGCGCTCAGGCAAATGCGGAAGTGAACTAATGCTGAACACCACTAGCAATGTAGGCGGACAAAACAAGCGCTCCCGTCGCTGCCCCTCGCCACCGGCCGCCACAGATTTCAGAGAAAACCTTCCAAGATCGGCAAGATGGCGGCGAAAGAAGTCCATAAATGTCAGTATTTTGTCAATTAATAAAGTTTTAAAATGTAAGAAAAACATTCTTCTTCGGCAAACAATTGTCGCATCTGAATACGTCATCGGCAGCGGCGACTACTGATGATGTACGCAACTGTCGAAGGGGTGTTCCAAATCGGAGAGGTTTACTTTCGGCCCTATCCTTTAGCACTCCGTTTCAAAGGGGAGGGCTAGAAAGAGAAATTGGATTGGGCCTCTGTCTCTGCATGCAGCCGAGTCACTCCTGGCACTCTTCCTACTGTCGGTTCAGTCTTTTGCTTCAGTGTTCCTGGTTTCTTGTGAAGCCTCATAAAGTGTGGTTCTACTGGGACCACTGGGTGACAGTTCCCCAGCGCTGGAGGCCTCCACTGGCTCTCACTGAGGCCATGTTCACTCACCGGGCTCGTTGCTCATGGCGGACCAGGTCAGAAACATGGTGTACAGGGTGATGAAGGAGGACTGCAGCAGGCCCGAGCGAGGCTGAGACTCCTGCAGACACAGACCAGCCCTTCGCTCATCGAGGACTTCTGCAGGATCACACCCGTCACACGGAGGACCCTGGCCCGGACCGGCTGTGTACCTGAACCCGAGGCAGCACGGACACCACCGAGGCGGCGAGGCAGAACAGCATGTTGAAGCTGATGAAGAACTTGTTGATGGAGCAGCCGTCAGGTTTGGTGTAGAAGACGGAGAACAGGGCGACGGCGGTGAAAGACAGGATGTAGTTGAGGGACGTGACGGCCAGCAAAGCTACGAAGAGGCAGAACACAGCAGGTGTGTGTGTGTGTGTGTGTGTGTGTGTGTGTGTGTGTGTGTGTGTGTGTGTGTGTGTTCCTGTCCGGTGAAGGAGCCCCACTCGACTGCATGCGTCCAGGTGTTCTCGACGTGCCCTTGAGCCACAGGTGGAGTCCCTCACCTGCATACCAGCCTCTGGAGTTGCCGGTCTCCATCCTGTCCACCCAGGACTCGTTCCAGGAGTGGACAAAGTCCACCAGCAGCACCAGCTGTATCACGATGAAGAAGAAGGCTCCGGCGGAGCCCACCATGAACCACACTGCCGGGACAGGACAAGCGCTCAGCTCGCCGCCGCCGCCGCGGAATAATGGCTGCCAGTGTGAGCGGCTTACCGTAGGTGAAAGGCCTGTCGGGAATGTAGAAGGCACCGACGATCACTGCCACCAGGGCGGCGATCTTAAAGAACCAGAACCTGAGAACGGAGAGAAGCGCTCCATCAGACCAGGCTCCATAAAGAGCAGCAGGCCTGAACTGTCATCGAGCAGGTCAAACGTCAACCAGATCACAGGAGATCACAGAGAATCTGGGCTGGGAACTCTTACCCATTGTGGATGGCCGCTCGAGAACTCCTGCTGTTCTTGATGTTGATCGTCAGGACGGAGAACCCCAGGAACCACACGCTCATGGCGAAGCACATGCGGTACACGGCTTTGTAGCCCACAAGCATGTCACAGTCCAGGCCAGCCTGCAGTCCAGAGACCGAGGAGCCGGCGCCATCCTCACAGAACCCTGGGATCTGCAGCATGAAGAACCAGAGACCAGCACGCTTCAACCTCTACAGCATGAAGAGCCAGAGACCAGCACGCTTCAACCTCTACAGCATGAAGAACCAGAGACCAGCACGCTTCAACCTCTACAGCATGAAGAACCAGAGACCAGCACGCTTCAACCTCTACAGCATGAAGAACCAGAGACCAACACGCTTCAACCTCTACAGCATGAAGAACCAGAGACCAGCACGCTTCAACCTCTACAGCATGAAGAACCAGAGACCAACACGCTTCAACCTCTACAGCATGAAGAACCAGAGACCAGCACGCTTCAACCTCTACAGCATGAAGAACCAGAGACCAGCACGCTTCAACCTCTACAGCATGAAGAACCAGAGACCAACACGCTTCAACCTCTACAGCATGAAGAACCAGAGACCAACACGCCTCAACATGGTGTCTGCAGCAGGAAGAGCCAGAGACCAGCGCTGCAGCTGGTTCAGCTGATGCAGGAATAAAGAGCATATAAACTGTTGTTTCTGGTCACACAGTGAGCAGACCGGGAGACAAACTCTGGTACAACGAGGGTTTTACATCTTTCTGCAGATCTGGACAGAACAAAAGAGAACTTCTTTATAGGTTATTTCACTTTTCATCACTCATACCTGTCCTGCTGACATCTCCCCACCTGACAGGAAGGCGTTGTGACTGGACCGACGGACGGCCCTGGTCTGTCCGTTTTGTGTGTTGCTGGACTTACTGAGGAGTTTCTGGCTGGTAGAGAGGAGCTGGGACGGCGGAGTGTGAGGACTGGTGGAGTGACTCTTCACTGAAACACTACAGCACGCCAGCTTCACCTCTAAATACTCAGATACTTCAGAGTCTGTAACGGTATGTTTGAAGCTCACCTGTTGGAGCAGGCGGTCCACGCCGGGCGACAGCATGACGCAGGCCACCACGGTGCCCAGCAGCAGGACGCAGGCGTAGACCACCCGGGTGACGGTGGAGTTCCTGCTGTGTGGACAGCAGCTGCACATCATGCAGGTGGCGCTGCTGCACAGGCACGGCAGCTTGAGGACAGAGGAGGACAGATCAGCGACACGCCACTGCCACAGCAGTCAACTGCACTGAGAGACAACTCGCTTCTGGCTGAGGCTAACTAAAGGCCCACTCCACTGCAGTCTGGCTTTGACACAGGAAGTTCAATGTGGTGGATAGGTTTCAGCACTTCCTGCTGGGTTCTGCAGGATGAGCGCTGTGGCGTGAACAGGGCCACTGCTCATGGGTTTGATTTCCGGACTGGTGTGGTTGTGTTTGCTGCTCAGGCGGCTTTGTGGATCCTGTAACCGACCGCACAGCTCCGGACAGCACGACACAAACAGCCTTCACAATAAAAGCCCCGTCTGACGTGATCCAGCTTCCTACTGGCTCAATAACCAAGGAACCACTCATGTCAATGTGGAAACACTTCACGATCAACCTAACTGTCTTCTGGACTCAGATTTAAGATGAATTAAGAAGCAACAACAGAGCATGGGTTTCAGATTAGAATCATCCAAACCTATTGAAGACCTGGAAGACAGTCTCATGCATGCTGATGGCTGAGAGCAAATTATTCCAGAGTAACAAACTACGTTTATTCACAGAGTCAGCTCTGTCTTCAGATCAGTAGAACGTACTTCACTTTTTGAGTGATGGAATAAAACTTAAGTGTAAATATGTAGTTATTGAATTGTTTTAGATGTGAGATCTGGGCTCTCACTCTCACCTCCACGCTCTCAGAACACAGAGGGGGTTCCGCCTCGCCGTCTGCTCACACTCGTGGGCGGAGGAGACGACGGCCTTGAGAGCAGAAGCCGACCTCGGTCCTTATCATGTGAGGAGGAGCGGAATAACTCATTCTGTCTGGATTAGCAGCCAAGGACAGCCTGGAGATTTCCCAGGCAGGTTCCACCTCTCCTCTCACTGAGCAGCTGTCTCTTAGTAAAGTTCAAACATCTGCTGCAGGAGTTTGGTCAGAATGAGTCTCAGCTTCAGTCAAACGTTGATCCCCTTTAGAGGCAGTGCTCTGCGCTATAAGCTTCACACAGTGTCTGAAGTGTGTGTTAGCAGGAGCCGCTGGTGGTGTGTGGATTCAGCTTCCCTGCTGCAGCGGCTCGTCTGCAGCAGCTTCACCCTGAAACCCACTCACCGGCCGGCAGCTTCCTCATTCACAACCACAGCGGTGTGAAACGCCGCCGGGTCACACGAGAACGAGAGCGGAGACAGCGCCATGTTGGAATCCTCTGAAGGAAACGGGACTGCAGGCCAGGACTCAAGAAGAGCCGTCCCTGACCTCTTCACCACTTCACACACACTCAGAAACCACCGGAGCGTCAAAACACACCAACACCAACAGACACCGAACCTCAGAGCCGGCCAAGATGGCGAGCAACACCTGCTGCACATAACACCGGTTTAACATCGACTTAACTGTGAATGGATTCTAAAGGAGTAATGACTGATGTTTCGATGGCGCCGTGAATACAGGAGAGCCTCCTCCGCACTGGACTGAGGGAACTGAAGCCTCATGTTTCAGCAGAGGGAACTAAAGCTCTCGTGTATTTATGAAAGGTTCTCTCACAGGAAGTGCTGACTGTTCTGGCTTGTGTGTTTTTTATGTGAACAGTGTCATGGTGTGATGAATGTAGTTTGTTGATGTTGGTGATTATAAATCTAAAATGCTGACTTTGTTGCTGGCTTGTTGAGGTAAAAATTCCCAGCATCAACAGAAACCGCTGAAAACCTGACGACTTCCTGGTGGCGTGCTTCACTTGGTACGTGACTGTCGGTGTACGGTGGAGTCCTGTGAACAGCACAGCGGTGAGCCGCAGTGAACGACACCGACTCCATTAATGAAAGGCTGAAAACCGAGGCGGGTCAAGAGATCAGGAAGCTCAGAGGACTCAGCGTCAGACCAGGTCGGCTTAGCCCTGCAGGCTGGGCCGGATGGCCAGGTAGCCCAGAAGCTGGGCCAGGCCCCGACCCGACCTGACCTGACCTGACGCACACAGGAAGAAACCCATCAGCGCGAGAGTCCTGTTAACCCAGTCAGTCAGGGATCAGCTGATCGCCCAGTTCAGCTGAAAACAGCTGACTGGTCTCGGGTCCAGAACATGGAGGGGCCGGTCGTCCTCGCCTCACCTCCACACCGAGCCTGAAGAGCCACGAAGAGGTTCCCATGACTTTATACGGTGATCAATTCCTCTACGCTCAGACAGCAGGAGCCCGCGGCACGGCTAACCTGCTCCACAGCTTCAGCCATTACATTATGACCACCTCCACCCAGAGCACCACAACGCAACAATCACTCACATCTTCTTCATTCATTGACCCAATCAGGCTTACACTGAGACCCGTTATCCTGACTTTCTACACATCATCTCTCCCGTTAGAGCTGTTTTTATTCCAGTGACTGCTGAAGAGTCGGTATTCACGATAAACCGCTGTGAGCAGGTGTGAACGTCACACCAGTGACCTGAAGAGTTTCTGAAAGCAGCTTCTCCTCCAAAACGCCGTCTGTTAGCTCATGTGGGATTGTTGTTTCACACCATACACATGCTTTGATGCTTTAACTGTCGCTAAATAAAGAAAACTGAACAGAATTCAACATTCAGACGTAGGAAGCACTTTCAACATCTGTTGACGTTTTAAGGCATTTTTGAGCGGACCTACATTCACGTGTGTGTGTGTGTGTGTGTGTGTGTGTGTGTGTGTGTGTGTGTGTGTGTGTGCTGTATGTGCAGATCTAATACTGGACATGAAGCTTGTTTTGGTCTTTGCAGGCAACAAAGCTCTGTTAATCCAATTAATCACGTGTAAGCAGATGACCCAGAGTGGAGGGATTAACTCCTTCCTGTCTGTCAGGCGCCTCATGAAGACAGTCACATGTACAGCCTCACAACAACAACAACTGTCTCACAAATAAACAACAACTGTCTCACAAATAAACAACAACAACTGTCTCATAAATAGGAAGAAGGCTACAGGAGATGATTGGGGGAAAGCAAGTTCTTCTCGGTCTTCGGGTTTTTAAAGCTTATGACTGTGTGTGTGTGTGTGTGTGTGTGTGTGTGTGTGTGTGTGTGTGTGTGTGTGTGTGTGTGTGTGTAAAACAAAGGAAATGAAGATGTGTAAAGTTGTGTCTGTCAGAGAGAAACTTAGAGATGGATTCTAATCCGGTGTGAGGTTGACAGATTGGATGAGAATATTAGAACAGAAGAACAGGGAGGACAGCAGGTTCTAGACAGGAGAATCAGGACAACAGAGTCAGACTCACCCATGCGGCCAGGGAGAACCCCCCCAGCACAGCCCCCATGTCTGCTGAGCGGCTCCGACTGAGGACCGCAGTCCTGGAGACCGGAGACCGGAGACCGGAGCGCAGGAGGGGGAGGAGGAGGAGGGGGAGGAGGGGCGGCGGCTCTCCGCTCTACAGCGCCCCCTGGAGGCAGGGGCGCTGCTGGGACCTTTGAGAAAACAGAGAGAGTCATTTTCAATGCAAACTGACTTCCTGTTGCTGATTCATTTCGGTGTTCAATAGAACAGAATAAAAGGGCAGGAATAGTTTCTGAATCCAATAAGAATAATCAAAACCACATAACCTTCAACTGTGGGAGACCCTTCAAGACTCTGAAGCCAGGACGTGGACCTAAACCCAAACCCCAAGACTATCATATAGCAGTCAGGTCCAAGGAAAGTGGATAAAGTCTCTACACAAGACCTTCATACATGGTCCAGTAGAACTGGGTCCAGGTGGGTCTGGTACATGATCCAGTAGAACTGGGTCCAGGTGGGTCTGAATCATGGTCCAGTAGAACTGGGTCCAGGTGGGTCTGAATCATGGTCCAGTAGAACTGGGTCCAGGAGGATCTGGTACATGAATTACACTGGGCGCAGCGGACTTAGACCAGAACCTGCCTGGAGGCTCGTCCATGCTTCCAGTGTCCGCTTTGGAGCCTCCGTGCACCACTGATGCACACGCGCTTTCTCCCATGCTGCATTTGGGCTCAGCTGTGTGTTCCCTGCAGGCGCACTGATCCACGCATCCTCCAGAAGCTTTTCCGGCTCTACAGACTGTTTATCTGCTCCTTTATTACAGATTATTTCTAGGAAATGAGGCACATACATTGTCAGTATATTATCATTTAGTATTAAAGTTTATTTAGCCTTTTTTCTGTTTCTGAATCGCGGGCGGCGCACAAGAGATTAAAAACTTTCACTTCTGTCGGCAGACCTCCACCCTCCAGACAGAGGGACTGTGTCCCAGCAGCCTCTGAGCTGCAGGGGTTCATGTTTCCTACCAGCAGAGGGCGCTGCTGCTCTGTGGTTCATGCTGTAGAAGCTATGATCTGACGAGTGGAGATACAGTCTGATCCTCCACATGACTTCAGTCGGACTCTGTTCATCAGTCTGTTTGTTTTCCCTGGTCCATCCTTGCTTTTGCGTTTTTAAACTCTTGTATTTTACATTTCTCACCAGAAACGTCCAGAACCACACGGCCTTCGCTGGTATCTGACAGCAGCAGTGGAACACGGTGGAGATATTGATCACACAGATGTGGATGACACAACAGAGGTGACGATACAGAAGACTTCATGCTGAACAGGATGTAATACAGCATGTTTCACTCAGAGAAGGGAGATCAGTGCCTCCTCCAAAATGAGCCACAGCGTCACTGAGGCGGATTCATGTCAGACACAGATCATCTGTTTCAGATCGGCAGTGGACATTTTGGACTCATTATTCTGAGAGGTGTGTACAGCCAGAGTGGAGCTCACACTGACTGCAGAGTGGATACGAGCTGACTTGCTGATTTCCCTCCCGAGCTCAGAAGGTTCAGACGGAGCTCAAACCACAGGAACCTCATCACACCTTGAAGGGACGTGAACGAGGCTCTGTGAAGTGCTGACTGTGTAGCTCTGCTCTCGGCAGACTGCTCCCAGCCTGTCGCTGTGGTCTGACATACCTGACCCCTGTCACGTTCACCCAGCTGATGATGGAGCACAGGGTTACACAGGACTCAGGTGGCTCCGCTCATCCGCTCGGCATGCTGCGGTTCACACTTCAATAGAGGAGTGAGACGGCGGCGCTTTCACCGACGTGTCAATCCGTCAGTCAGCTGAAGCCTCATGGCGTTCGTCTGCTCTCCAGTGGAAAGGTCAACATCAGGCAGCACTGGGGTCACGGAGGCTCCTCTGAAGAGCTGCAGCCCCGAGTCCCGACGCCACGGAGCAGGCTGCCGAACTCAGATCAGCTCACTTCTATTTCTATCACACCACAGGCAAGAGAACCTCCCTGTGAACAGGAAGAACCCTGCAGAACCAGACCCAGAGGAGACTTTCTGTTTTTGTGATTAGAGGATTGAAAGTGTGGAAATCACAGGACAGGTTTATGGTCTCCTCTGGTTCCTCCTCTGACTTCCTGTTGACATCTTACCTGCATGTCTGCTGAGAGAACTTCAGCTACAGGAGGTCTGGGTTGGATTTATTTGTATTCTTCGTCAGAACCATCATGTTTCCTGGCTCATACTCTGAATCACGGCTGAGTTTTGGGTAAATATTGATCAGCTCTCTCTCTCACAGCTTGGAGGCTGATGGACGAGCTTCAGATCAGCTTCAGCTGCCGGTCGGACCGAGGACGGCGGCCGACACACAGGAGTCTGCCATCCTCTGTGCCTCTCACATTATCATCGTTTCTCACTGATGGTTTCCAGCCAGGAAGCGCGTTTCAAACAGCAGGAAAAGAAGGAATAAGAAAGAAAGCAGACTTATTGATCCCTTTGGAAGAGCTGTTCACCCATCCTGTGCAGATTTAACCTCCAGGAAAGGTCCGTTTAAAATCTGAAAGAAAAATCCCACTGTGGCGAGGAGAGAACCAGTCGACAAGCTTTAAGATTAAAATGACCTGGTCCAAATAAACTCAGCCAGCAGGCTGATTTCCCTCAGAACCCCGATTCTCAAACACAATGACACACACCAGCCAACACCTGCTTCCTGAGGAGCGCTCCTCCATCACCTCCTGGCCCTCCATCACCTCCTGGCCCTTCCTCCATCACCTCCTGGCCCTCCATCACCTCCTGGTCCTCCATCACCTCCTGGCCCTCCTCCATCACCTCCTGGTCCTCCATCACCTCCTGGTCCTCCATCACCTCCTGGCCCTCCATCACCTCCTGGCCCTCCATCACCTCCTGGCCCTCCATCACCTCCTGGCCCTCCTCCATCACCTCCTGGCCCTCCATCACCTCCTGGCCCTCCTCCATCACCTCCTGGCCCTCCATCACCTCCTGGCCCTCCTCCATCACCTCCTGGTCCTCCATCACCTCCTGGCCCTCCATCACCTCCTGGCCCTCCTCCATCACCCCCTCCATCACTTCCTGGTCCTCTTCCTCCCCACAGGAAGGAGACTCCGCCCACCCACCTAACTGACTGTTTAAGCTCCTCCCCTCAGACTCCTTGTCTCATGTGATGAAATGAAAATTCATTGTTAATGATTGGTATATCACCCTTTACATGAAACACTGCCTCATTGTTTAATGATGTGACGTGACTCCTGGAGTCAGTCCAGTCCAGTCCAGTCCAGTCCAGTCCAGTCCAGTCCAGTGTCTGGTTCTACCCAGTCCAGTCAGCGGGTCGTGCAGGTGTCTGGTCAGCGCTCTGCTCTCGTGGATGTTACACAGAGAGCATACAGAGTTCCTGTGATCGCAGAGAGGAGCTGAAACGCCGTCCGATGTGAGGAACGGCTCATGGCGGACTTTGTCCGAGGCATTAAAACTCTTCCCACTATCTACCTTATAAAACGAGCTCAAACTTCCTCTTTCTTCTGCTGAGGATGAAGTCTATGATTTCTGTTTCTCACCATGCTTCCCAGAGGAACTGAGTTCACACAAGTCATTTATAGACTTTGGCTAAAAAGAAAAAGAAACATAGGAATAGGCGCCGAGTTGGATTTTTGCTGCAGGTTCTTCATTTAGTTGAACAGACTGCCACACCCCTTGTGTGAAGTTCTTTAGCGTTATCACTTGTCTGATAAACGCCATATAGCGATCTGCAGTGTGTGTTTGTGTGAATTGCTTCAGTGATCCAGCTGTTCAGCCTCTGTCATAAAACTCTGCAGGTAAAGACATACATGCTCACATCAGGCCCCAGCACCCTCCTCTCTAGAAGCTGTTCACCAGAAGGTTTCAGTCCAGCTGTGTTTACTGAGGTGAAACAGGAAGTCGGTAACCACACACAGCAGCAGAACTCTGGATGTGATCGAGGCTGAATGTGTTTCTGTGGAGACGCAGCACGTAATTGAATTTGACAGAAACCATGCGCCAGCAAATGAGCTGCTAAATTATTTGTTTCCAGATGGGGACATTGTGGGATAAAGCTGCAGTTTGGTCGTAGCTGTTCCAGGGCAGGTTCTGTCAGGTTCTCTGGACCAAAACTAACTCTGAAGGAACGACCCTGGAAAGCCAGAGTGACAGTGAGTCTCCGGTCCGTCCTCCAACCACTGACCGTGAGGACAGCTGGAGGAGGCTTTCCCACTCCATTTGTTTTTTTTTAAGAATATCAAATATGCTCAGTGAAAACACATTTTTAACTTTCATATTCAGCTTCTTGTGTCAAACTGACAGTTTTCCACTCAGCTTCTCTGCTGTTCACCTGACAAACACACCAGTGCAAACCTGTGTGCAAAAAAATCAAAACAAAAAACCACAGAACAGCACATCTCCACGCTCCGTTTGCTCCACAGCGTGGAGGAAGTGGTTCTTTCTCATCACACACAGTTAACTGAGCCGGCAGAGGTGTGAACATCCCGTCACGTCTCGCTGCAGGGCCTCAGGAGTTCGGAGGAAGGCGGAGGAACACGGCAGTAACTAGAATAGGAAGACTTCCAATCAGTTCCCCAAACGGAAAACGTAATCAGTCACTTCCAGAGAAGCTGACGGCGCTGCTGAAGCCACCCCTGCAGACGGGTGAAAACAGGATCGATCATTCTGCGGTCCGGTCCTTCTGCCTCTGCTTCCACTCGCTGTTTTTTATTGTTCCAAAACAAGAGAGGGCAGAGAAAACGTGTTTCCACTGCGTCAGATCACAGGCTGGAACACGGACCTCAGTTCAGTAGTGGGTTCTTCCCAGGAACAGACGCCTGTCTCTGGACCTGGACCTGGGCTTCCTGCTTCAGTGGAATGGAAGGGACAGGATGCTCCACCTCACAATTCACCACTCCTGAAGAACCACTGACGACCTCCAGTCTGTCGCTGACTCCTCACAGTCCTCATTTGCTCTCCTCTTTAGTCCTGTTCAGTCGCAGGCCGGGCAAAGCCAGGCTCACCTGGACAGGTAAGCAGTCCATCACAGGTCAGCCCTTATTCCCAAGGCGGCGTTTGCTTCAGGCATTGTGGGAATCCAGTTTCCAGATGACTGGTTTGGTGGGCCTGATGAGACTGACATGATGTTAAACCCGTGGAGCCCGGAAGGTATATGATGTACATTGGATACCATTCTTTCATCAATTAATAACTGTCTCCAATAATCATTCATTTTTATTGACAGCCAAACTAACGATAAAGGTGATTCCCATCACAGCAGTATCTTAAAGTCAATGGTTACACAACACGGACCACTGCAAGCACACTACATTACACAACACAGCAGCTCCAGGAGCAGGGCCGTCTCTGGGACGGATCAGCATGTGTTTGAAGCATCTGTAGATCTCATTGATCTCGGGGTTTCAAACTCCAGTCCTCGAGGGCCGCAAACCTGCACGTTTTCCATGTCTCCCTGCTTCAACACAGCTGAGAGCAATGAGGCTCGTCACCAGGCTTTCTGCTGGACTTGGTGACGAGATTCAGCTGCCTGAATTTTCATGACTCCAGACAATCAGAAGATACAATACAAAGCACAACGTTTCTCTGTTTTGTTGTTCTTAGATGTTCAGTGTTGACAGCTTGTCCTGACAGCGATCTGGACGTCAGCACCAGAAAGACAAAGCAAGCCGTGCTTCAGGTGAAGAGGGTCCAGGACTGAGTGGACCTGGTCTGGACGCTGTCTGGAGGAGAACCAAAGAACCTGGAGGGTCTGGTGAGGATGGACCACGACCGCCGCTCAGAGACCAGGTCCGGCTCCAGGCCAGCCCCCTGGCAGTGTGGCTGTGGTCTGTATAGTCAGCCTCCAGCACCAGGCACAGGGAAAACCAGGACCTGCTGCTTCTGCATGAATCCCAGTGTTTACTGAGCTGCCAGGTAATCAGAGTATTGCTTCTCTCGTACTCTACTGATAGTTTTTTTTCAAGTATCAGTACTTCATTCATCCATTATAGCGCAACAACAACCACACACACACACACACACACACACACACACACACACACACACACACACACACACACACACACAAACCAATTAATGAGGGTCACTGATGGCCTCATTGAGGTTTCACATGCCTGTTTTTCATCTGTGGGAGGAAACCAGAGCGCTCAGAGGAAACATTCAAACCCCAGCCCAGACTGTCTCGCTGCGAGGTGAGGGAACTAATCACTGCACCACCGTATGGCTATGCTGTCCTGACGGCTTTTTCTTCTGCGCCAAACCTCCATATATTATATTTACACTTTTCCTTCCACACATTCCTCAAACAGCTTCATTTTGGACACTCCAGAGGATGACTTGGATTTGCAGCGGAAGAGTCGGAGCAGATGAGAACTAATTGGTTCTGGAGAAGAAGAACAGACTAGGATTTAGTCCTGGTGTGTGGTTTTAGTTTTTCTCCGCCCGCCCCACCCTCCTCTGTGTTGTGTGCTGTGGCCAGCTGGATGGAGTCCAACACAATTCCTCTGCCACTCCTTATCTGCACTGAATTCCACTGCAGAGCACCGAGCTGTGTGCCACTCCTCAAACCCAAAACCATCAAGATGTGTGTCAATGCAGGTGGCACATTTCACAGCCGGCAGTTTTTCCTCTTACCAAACACGACAGTGACTCTACAGCTCCTCTATAGTGGCTCTAAAGGCTCGTCCATGCTTCACATGCACGCGATTCGGCGTCTGCTTTGGAGCCTCCGTGCAACACCGATGCCCCGCGCTTTCTCCCATGCTACATTTTGAGCTCAGCTGTTCGCATTCCCTGCAGGCGCGCTGATCCACGCATCCTCGAGAAGCTTTTCCAGCACTACAGACTGTTTATCTGCACCTTTATTACAGATTATTTACAGGAAATGAGGCACATACATTGTCAGTATATTATCATTCAGTATTAAAGTTTATTTAGCCTTTTTTTTTCTGTTTCTGAATCGTGGGGGCGGCACCCGAGAGATTAGTTAATTTCACTTCTGTCTGCAGACCTTCTCCTCCCTCCAGAAAGAGTCTGCTGTCTCCGTCCACGAGTTTTTCACTCTTTCGGTGTCTCTGAGTGGAGCCATCAGGCTGTAGCTCCGTCTGTTACCGTCATGTTTTGTTTGCTGTGGCGCTCTGGCAAATGCGTATGCCGGCACGACCTGCGCGCAACGCGGTCACAAAATCTGGCTGCTGTGCGGACGTCCGCGGATCGGTCCGCAGGGACCCTAGCGGACAGGAATTCATGACGATATTTACGTCACGCGGACCAACGCGCAACGCACACTTACACAGACATGTGAAGCATGGACGGGCCTTCAAGGTCCTCTAAGGTGACTCTACAGCGTCTCTATAGTAACTCTACAGCTGCTCTATAGTGACTCTACAGCTGCTCTATAGTGACTCTACAGCTCCTCTGAAGTGGCTCTACAGCTGCTCTATAGTGGCTCTACAGCTGCTCTATAGTGACTCTACAGCTGCTCTATAGTGACTCTACAGCTCCTCTGTAGTGGCTCTACAGCTGCTCTATAGTGGCTCTACAGCTGCTCTATAGTGGCTCTACAGTTGCTCTATAGTGGCTCTACAGCTGCTCTATAGTGACTCTACAGCTGCTCTATAGTGGCTCTACAGCTCCTCTATAGTGACTCTACAGCTCCTCTGAAGTGGCTCTACAGCTGCTCTATAGTGGCTCTACAGCTCCTCTATAGTGACTCTACAGCTCCTCTGAAGTGGCTCTACAGCTGCTTTATAGTGGCTCTACAGCTGCTCTATAGTGGCTCTACAGCTGCAATGCACTCCTCATCGGGATCTCTGGAAGAAGCCTTCAACGGCTTCAGTCGATCCAGAACTGTGCTGCCAGGATCCTGATGAGGGTGCCAAAAAGACACCATATCACTTCCATTCTCCATAACCTTCACTGGCTCCCGGTTAGGTTCAGGCTGGAATACAAAATCTGCCTCCTGACCCATCAGTGTGTCTATGGTAGTGCACCAGTGTACCTTAAAGAACTTCTCTCCCCACATGACCCGACCAGACGCCTCCGCTCCGCCAACATCAATTTGCTGAAGGTCCCCAAAACCAAACTGTGTTCCATGGGGGACAGGGCTTTTCAGGCTGCAGCACCCCGACTGTGGAATGCCCTACCTGTCCACCTGAGGGCACCACAGTCGGTGGACTCATTTAAATCTCGCCTGAAAACGTTTTTGTTTTTGAAAGCTTTTGAATGATTTTACTGTTCTCTGTTGCATTTTATGAGTGTAAGTATGAGTGTTTTTACTGATTTAGCATGTATCTGTTACTTTTAATTGTCACTGTTGTTTTAAATTCCATTGTAGCACTTTGAGATTTGTTTTACAAATGTAAAGTGCATGATAAATAAAATTCATTATTATTATTATTACAGCTGCTCTATAGTGGCTCTACAGCTCCTCTGTAGTGACTCTACAGCTCTTCTATAGTGGCTCCACAGCTGCACGATAGTGACTCTACAGCTGCTCCATAGTGACTCTACAGCTCCTCTGAAGTGGCTCTACAGCTCTTCTATAGTGACTCTACAGCTGCTCTATAGTGGCTCTACAGCTCCTCTGAAGTGGCTCTATAGCTCCTCTATAGTGACTCTACAGCTGCTCTATAGTGGCTCTACAGCTCTTCTATAGTGACTCTACAGCTGCTCTATAGTGGCTCTACAGCTCCTCTGAAGTGGCTCTATAGCTCCTCTATAGTGACTCTACAGCTGCTCTATAGTGACTCTACAGCTCCTCTGAAGTGGCTCTACAGCTGCTCTATAGTGGCTCTACAGCTGCTCTATAGTGGCTCTACAGTTGCTCTATAGTGGCTCTACAGCTGCTCTATAGTAACCCTACAGCTGCTCTATAGTGGCTCTACAGCTCCTCTGAAGTGGCTCTACAGTTGCTCTATAGTGGCTCTACAGCTGCTCTATAGTGGCTCTACAGCTGCTCTATAGTGACTCTACAGCTGCTCTATAGTGGCTCTACAGCTCCTCTGAAGTGGCTCTACAGCTGCTCTATAGTGGCTCTACAGCTGCTCTATAGTGACTCTACAGCTGCTCTATAGTGGCTCTACAGCTCCTCTGAAGTGGCTCTACAGCTGCTCTATAGTGGCTCTACAGCTGCTCTATAGTAGCTCTACAGCTGCTCTATAGTGACTCTAGAGCTGCTCTGAAGTGGCTCTACAGCTGCTCTATAGTGGCTCTACAGCTGCTCTGTAGTGGCTCTACAGCTGCTCTATAGTGACTCTACAGCTGCTCTATAGTGGCTCTACAGCTGCTCTATAGTGACTCTACAGCTCCTCTATAGTGACTCTACAGCTGCTCTATAGTGACTCTACAGCTGCTCTGTAGTGGCTCTACAGCTGCTCTGTAGTGGCTCTACAGCTGCTCTATAGTGACTCTACAGCTCCTCTATAGTGACTCTACAGCTGCTCTATAGTGGCTCTACAGCTGCTCTGTAGTGGCTCTGCAGCTGCTCTATAGTGGCTCTACAGCTGCTCTATAGTGGCTCTACAGCTGCTCTATAGTGACTCTACAGCTCCTCTATAGTGGCTCTACAGCTGCTCTATAGTGGCTCTACAGCTGCTCTATAGTGACTCTACAGCTCCTCTATAGTGACTCTACAGCTGCTCTGTAGTGGCTCTACAGCTGCTCTATAGTGGCTCTACAGCTGCTCTATAGTGGCTCTACAGCTGCTCTATAGTGGCTCTACAGCTGCTCTATAGTGGCTCTACAGCTGCTCTATAGTGACTCTACAGCTGCTCTATAGTGACTCTACAGCTGCTCTATAGTGACTCTACAGCTCCTCTATAGTGACTCTACAGCTCCTCTATAGTGACTCTACAGCTGCTCTATAGTGGCTCTACAGCTGCTCTATAGTGACTCTACAGCTGCTCTATAGTGGCTCTACAGCTGCTCTATAGTGACTCTACAGCTGCTCTATAGTGACTCTACAGCTCCTCTATAGTGACTCTACAGCTCCTCTATAGTGGCTCTGCAGCTGCTCTATAGTGACTCTACAGCTCCTCTATAGTGACTCTACAGCTCCTCTATAGTGACTCTAAAGCTGCTCTATAGTGACTCTACAGCTGCTCTATAATGACTCTACAGCTCCTCTATAGTGACTCTACAGCTCCTCTATAGTGGCTCTGCAGCTCCTCTATAGTGACTCTACAGCTGCTCTATAGTGACTCTACAGCTGCTCTATAGTGGCTCTGCAGCTGCTCTACACTGGCTCCTGCATTACACCACACCGTGCTGTCACTGTAACTTGTTCCTCCTGTGATGGTTCATTGTCTTACGTCTCCTCTAGAGACCGACACTCTAGAGTTGACGGTTCTTTTGGACCAACCACCTGCAACTCCTCAGGTTCGATGCAGACAGCAGCTTCTGTTGCCTTCAGTCCTCTGAATCATCCAGAAGCAAAGCTGTCCTGCAGAGCTGCTGCATGTCTGCATAGTAACCTTCACGCTTTCATCTGCAAACCTGTGGCCTCATTGCAGTGTGCACTGACACAGAGCTGAGATTCTACATGGACTTCCTGTTCAAGCTCCGGGGAGGAACCGCACCCAGGATGTCAGCAGGTTTGGTCATGACGTGTTGCAGTGACTGAGTTTTCCACAGAACTCATGGCAGCTGTCTTCACATGCTTTATGGTATTCTGTGCTTCCCGGCAGTGATTTGGTTTGTGTTGACTCTGATGGAGGGCTGGGGTACTCCTACTCAGATCAGTGATAACCAAACATCCGGCGACCAACCTGACCATGCAGCCGGAGGCTCGGCTGACTGTCAAAGGAAACACGTCTCCTCTCATTGCCGCCGCTCACAGCTCAGAAATACCCAGGCTGCAGTCTGCAGGAGATCAGGACGGGAACCGGAAATACAGGAAAGACACACTCTCCAGGACGAGTAGTTCTAATGTCTCCACAGATAACACACTGATGATACTGGATATTTCTGATCCAGTTGCATTTCCCAGTACACCAGCAGAGGCTGTGGTCTGGAGGGGAGTCAGCTGGAGTCCATCCTGCCAGTCACAGCCTCAACAGTGCTTTATACACTTCCTCCTCCAGCAGCGGCACATTTTGGGGGTTTCTGTTTGTTTTTGTTTGTTTGCTTTTTATTATTTTGCTAAGTTTTGGAAGCTGAGTTTATTTTCTGAAGTGAATCGATCAAATTCTTCACAGCTATATGAGATTACAGTGAGACGACACCAAAAGCTTCAGCATCATTTGATCATGGAGTCTTTGAGTCACGGAGTTGTTTTCATGCTGGGACAGCTGAGAGGTATTGATGATGAGGAGGAGGAGGAAGGTCTGGGTGAAGGCAGACAGACTGAACTCTCTCCTGCAGTCAGAGGTTTGTGTTCTCATGAAGCCGGACAGCTTTCACTCAGAAGATTAAAAACATGGTTTGAGGACATTTCACTGCATTTTGCCCCAGATAGCTTCATCTCTAAAGATGTCAGCTCATTTGGCTGTTGTGAAGAAACGTTTCAGTAAATCTGGAACATCTTATGAACTTCTTAAAACTAAGTTTTGTATTGAGCATTTCACAGTGTGTACAATTTACATGATGCTCAGATATTTTAGTGAAATAGAAAGAAAAAAGAGAACACACAAAAACAGAACCTTCAACGAACAGTGAGGAGACAAATGCAAAGGTCAAATGTTTATAACATATTCATATAGATACAGAGTGCAGATAATCTACGAAGGGTTGCTATATTTTCTGAAAAAGTGATAAATTATCCTTTAGCAGGTATCGTATTTTTTCCAGATGTAAAGTAGTGCTCAGCTCTGTTAGCCACATTTTTACAGTATTGCTGGTCCCTTCATGACATTAGAAGTAGCTTTTTTGCAGCGACGACAGAGAAGGAAATGAACTTTCTTTGAGCTAAAGTGAATTTTCAAAATTCTTGAGATGTGCCCAAAATAATTAATAAAGGTTCTGGTGTAAGTGTTGTCTTCAAGATTTTTGACAAAATTTAAACACATCAGACCAACAGGCTACAGCAACAACTTTACAGCAGGAAAAAAAGCATGAAAAAGTGTTGCATCGTGGGACTGACATTTATCACACGGTGATGAAGCATTTGGAAAAATATTGCAAATTTTTGCTTTTGAATAGTGGAGCCTGTGTATTATTTTGAATTGCATGAGGCAGTGCCTGGCGTTGTTAGAACAGGAGTGTATATATTCAAGAGATTCCTCCCAAATATCAGGAATTTGTATTTCTGTATGTTTCTCCCAGTCATCTTGTATTTGTCGGAGAGTTCATTGTTAGTAATTTGTCATCAATATGAAAGATAAATTTATTCGTGTCTGTAGATACGTTTAAGCAGTCATCAATCGTGGACTGTGACTCTGTTTCAAAATCTGGCGAATTCTTTCGTACATAATCTCTAATCTGTAAGTTTCTAAAAAAATTGTTGCCATGCAATTTAAATCTTGCTTGTAACTGTGCAAAAGTAGCAGATTTACCTTACAGATCACAAATACAGTTTATTCCTAATTTACTCCAGTCATTAAAAGCTGAATCTAAATTTGAAGGAGCAAAAGAGGCGTCTTTTTTCAATTTGCAAAGAGAGAGGTAATGATCTATAGATGAAGTGAGTTTAAATTGTGTTTGACTGGGTTTCGATTGTACGAGTCTTATGAACTTCTTGACAGTGAACCCAGGGCAGACATTAGAGTTCAGCCTCTGTTTTGAGTCCTGCTGGAACACTCACACCTTGCTGAGGGGTGAACAGGGGTTCAGGTGTTCGCATTCACAGTAGATCCCAGCAGGTCTGAAGCCTCATCGCCGGGCTGATGGAGAGCAGGTCTGCTCAGGGTCACCTGCTCAGGAAGTCAAAGTCATACAGATTCCAAGAGGAGGATGTGACAGAAGAATGAATCCATGTCAGCCATAAGAAACATATTCCACTTTTATTCATTCCTCAGAGATCCAGCACACAACGCAAAAGACTGGCAGAACTGGCATCCATCAGATTTGAATGAATCTGGACGGGACTTTCATCATGTTTTACCTAAAATAAAACCCGAATGGAATCATGAATGGGTCGTTACTGAAGACGCCTTTTAAAAAAAATTCTTTGGGTTTTATATTTACTCTTTTCAGTTTTGTCACCATAAATGATGAAAACACAGATGTGCTTCTGGGCTGCTTCATGTGTTCACATTCGCCAGTTCTTCTTTGCGTTTATTTCACATAACAGTCACAACCAGATCCATGTTCAGTCAGGTCCAAATCTGACTCCCTGCAGAGTGAACACAGGATGAAAAGAGGGACGTGGAACACAGATGGACAGAACAACGAACAACGACGAGTGGAATAACACTGCTGAACAGAGCGAACGGTCAATTATTTGCAGCCTGCAGGTTTTATGAAGTCTGTGATTCTACAGCTGCTTTCTCTAAGCTGAACTTCAGGGTTAAACGTCTGCTCCTCCACCGCAGTCTCTCACTGTGAGAAGCTCCCGCTTCACCTCTCATGTTCACACACAGGAGCAGCGGTGGCCTGGTGCTGGTCCACCGGCCACATGTTTGACACTCCAGGGACACATCCGGCCTGCTGGATGCCTTCTTCTCATTTATTATGTGAAATCTAAGCAGAAGCCACACAAACTGGGAAGAAAAAACATGGGCCTCTGAACTACATTGCCAATGCAAAGTAAAGGCCCACGGGCCAGACGTTGAACACCAGTGAGAGAAAACACAGGAAGCATGTGTAACACTTCACCTGTAACAGTGCAAAGTCTGCGCCTTATAAATAACTATCCACAGCTGTCAAAGCAAACATCAGTCTCCTCCTGGGACCGCAGACACGCAGCAGCACGCGCACGACATGGACAGCGTCCGGTCCAGAGCCGGAGAGGAGGGGACAGGACAGGTCCTCCAGCTGGGGAGGAGGGGGGGACAGGAGGACAGCATTCAGGCGCGCTCCCACCGTGCGTCTCATTCGCCCACCTGCACCATGGTGACGCGCGTGTCCATCCGGGTGTCCACCTCCACGGCCTTGCGGTAAATGACGGTCCCCGTGAGGCTGCTCAGGGACTGGCGCGTGCGCTGGCTGAAGCTGTGCAGCTTCAGGAGGAAGTGGTCGTTCCCCACGATGTAGATGAGCGGGTTGATGGCGCTGTTCAGGCACGCCAGGCACCGGCCCACCTGGTGCGCCAGGTAGATGTGGTCGAAGCTGCGGCGGCAGATCCCGTCGAGCTTCAGGATCCTGGTGCGGAGGTTGAGGTTCCGGAGGACGTGGTAAGGGATGAAGCAGGTGGAGAAGAGGATCACCAGGATCACCACCAGCTTCAGGCTGCGCTGCTTCAGCAGCGGGTTGACGCCGGACTTCCTGGACAGGACCACCACGATGTGTCCGTAGCAGACCAGGATGATCAGCAGCGGGAGCGCGAAGCCCGTGGCCGTCCAGGCCAGGCTGTAGGTCAGGTAGGCCTCGGTCAGGTTGTTGGAGGTCGTGTCAAAACACGACAGCGGCTTCGAATGGTCGTTCTTCTCAAAGAACATGTCGGGGAGGATCTGGATGACCACGAGCGCCCAGACCAGCGCGCTGATGGCCGCGGAGTGCCGCGTCCGGATCTTCCCCATCACCCTCATGGGGTGCACGATGCCCAGGTACCTGTAGATGCTGATGCACGTGAGGAAGCCGATGCTGCCGTACAGGTTGAGGTTGAAGCAGAAGCGCGTGATCTTGCAGAAAGGCTGTCCGAACTCCCAGAGGCTGTTCGTGGCGTAGTAGCGCACGAGGAAGGGCAGCGTGGAGAGGTAGAGCAGGTCCGCCAGCCCCAGGTTCAGCATGAAGACGTTGATGCTCCCGATGTTCTTCCAGCTGACGCACACGCTCCTCAGACCCCACACGTTGGCCAGCGTGCCCACCACGAACACGATCACGAACACCGGCGGCAGCAGGCTGTGCGTAAAGTTCATGTTGATGCCGCCGCAGCCTGCGCGCGTGCCGTTACGCAGCACGTCCCCAGACATCCCTCGGCTCTCGGCTCGCTCTGAAGCTCTCTCTCTCGCTCAGGGAGATCTCCCCGCACGGCAGCAGCGCGTGGCCGGCCCGCACATCTCATCTGACAGCTCTGCTGCTCCCGCACGCGGAATCGAAACAGTGTAGAGTGGAGAAAGTACCGCCCACTTCACGTGCCGCCGCCGAGGATGGCGAGACGTGACGGAAACTTCCTGTTGAGCTGGGAAATGATCCATCTATCTATCTATCTATCTATCTATCTATCTATCTATCTATCTATCTATCTATCTATCTATCTATCTATCTGTCTATGTGAATAATCCATTCATCATGTGAGAACAGTCTTCTGCACAGCGGGAGGGAAAGAACCTGGTCCTCAGTTCAGACTGCAGAGCCGGGTTCATTTCTCCAGAGGCACAGGAGGGAGGTGGAGGAGTGTGTTATTCAGTGTGTGTGTGTTGATGGAGAGGCTGCGGAGCTGCTGCTGAGCAGACAGTCAGGGAATCATCACGTCCTCCGTCTGGACAGCCGCTGCTGCTTCTGCCTCTTTTCTTGGACTGAGACGGGCTGGAAGCAGGTGAGTCACTGGTCTGAAGCCACAGCTGACTGGGACCACTGATTCACCCATTCACTGATTCACATGTCCCGTTGTCCACAGCAGACACCAGGGCCGCCGACTGATGCACACTTCAGCAGCAGATCTACTGTTATTTAGAGGATATCTCTACCGTTATCCCTTTGGTGTAGTTCAGGCTCCTGTTTTGATCAGTTTTTTAAAAAGTATTATTAACAGTACAGTGAATTCAGTTTCCTCACAGCTGCCAGGCTCCTCTGGACGGTTCCTACAGAATGTTCATAAAGTTCCACAAGTTTAAACTCACACTTATTTCATTGAGTGGACTGTTAGGAGTGAATGGAACACAGAGCAAGACAGAAGACAGAACAGCACAGACACTACTGAGGCCTGCAGAGAGAACAGAGACTGCAGAAAACCACATTCACCCAGAGAACACAGGACAGGATCTAGAACCACACCAGGCTGTAGCTGCCTCCTGGAACACACACATCCACAGGAAACTGTGTGTCACAGCCTTTCTGAGTGCAGTTTGCATGTTCTCCCTGTACGCCTGTGGGTTTCCTCCAGGAACTGTCCTGTCCAGACGGGACCGGCTCCAGCGGGCTCCAGCCTGAACAGAGGAGACGTTCTCACACAGGTTCAGGATGGTCTTCAGGTGAGGCTGACTGCTGTTTGGATCCACTGAGTCCTGCTGGATGACAGCGGATGATCACAACAGATCCACCGTTTGTTCTAATGAAAGGGAAAGGTCAGCAGAACTGGGAGGCTGGACTGCAGACGTCAGTGTTCTGGAGGAGTGGAGAGGAAACAGCAGCTCCTCAGGATCACAGCTTCACATCTGGAGCCAGATGCTCAAAAAATGTCACCTGGGTCAAAATGATCCCGACTTGGAAATCCTGTTTGCTATTCAGGATCAGGTAATCCATCTTACTGTTATGTCAGTTATTCAAAGCAACACTGGATTAAATCACCCTGATCCAGATACAGATTTCCAGATTATCAGATCTGGATTAGCAGAGCTCTGAATGGAACAGATCACGCTGAGGACGAGCAGCAGTGGAAAGAACAGCAGGTAGAAGATCCAACATGGGCTCACTTTAAGAGGTTTGACTCTGAGACAAACACTGCAGGAACAGAAACATCGGTTCTATTGATCACTTCTTTAATGATCCCCAACTCAGCCTCAACTAATCCCTACTGGACTGAAACTAATACGCTGTGGATATTCTGAAAGAGTCTTGAATTAAAACGAAGAAAGCCTAAATGTCCAACAGTTAGCAGAGTGAAGAAGGTTCAGGCTCTCCAGCAGGTTCCGCCCTGCGGTAGGAGGCAGAGGCGTTCTCCCTGCTCTGCAGGACGATCTGAGCTTCTCTTCACTTCCTCTTCTCAGGAGTCGTTCAGAGGCGTCAGTATTCTTGTTCTGCTGAGCTCCTGGGACTGCTGGTTCTACCAGACAGGATCCAGGCTGTTCTCCAGGAAGAGGCCTGAGATCCAGAACCAGGAGGACCTGGATCACCTTCCTCTGCTGGAACCCTGCAGAGCTGCAGAGTTCTGTCCTCCAGCTGTGAACAGAACCACATCTGTCTGCTCACCTTTCTGAAAGCTTTTGTTTCCTGTTTTGGGTTTATTCATGAGGACAAGATCATTTTTACTTTACTCTACTGAAAGGCTTCACTGGCAGCCGGAGTCGGCTTTATCTACTGCATCACTGGAAGGGGGGGGGGGGGGGGGGGGGGGGGAGACAGAGAGAGAGAGAGATTGATTACAGGCAGGCTGCTCCAGACTGAGGGAAATTCAGGATGTTGCTGATAATCCAGTGGTTATATGATATAATGATGAGGATGAAGGTGATGATGATGATATGTGCAGCGTTTTACACAGGAAGTGTTAGAAGTGATGCTGTGGCGCCACCTGGTGGATGCTGCCATCGTGGCCTTTCAAAGTAATGGATGATAAATAAGGAATAGTTTCTTTACAATCCAAGATAATAAAAGCACGGGGGGGGATAAACATGTGTCTAAGACCACCGGTATTCCTTCAGAGTAGTGTGTGTGTGTGTGTGTGTGTGAGAGAGAGAGACAGTGGTTGGCCTCTGAATGAGGAGGGCAGCAGCCTGGAGGAGATTCCTCACGCTCACACTGCTGGAGATGGAGCAGCTCTGCTCTCCTTCACACACTTCAGTCAGAGAACACACACTTCTCAGACCAACCCCACAATCCATCAGCATTTAAAGTACAATCAACACAAAAAGCAGAACAACTGGGATTATTTAAAACTTTATTAACTGAACTGAAAGAACAAAGCAGGAGCTCTGAGGCACATCACTCAGAGCTTCAGGAGAGCGTCCCTGAAGCTGAAACGCCGAGCGGCCGTGGAGGCGGAGCGGAGCCTCCGCCCAGCGAGGCAGCCGGAATCGAACGTCTGTAAACATGAGGCAGGACCAACAGAACCGAGAACAGCCCGTCAGCTCCGGTCCGAGAGAACCTGCCGCCGGCTGAGGGCCAGACTGGAGGAAGCCTGGAGTCCAGCCAGTCAACTCCTGCCGTCCAGCAAACAACCTGGGGGGGCGTCCGGCGGCCGGGGGGAGGGGCTTCAGCCAGACCGGCCACTCAAATCCACATCCAGCCCTCCAATCACAGGGGGAGGGGCCGTCATGTGGGGGACTCCGGGTGAGGCAGCAGAGCGGCGCCTGCAGAGACACACAGGAACTGGATCAGTCAGCGTCGATCCACGACCTACTGGATCAGTCAGCGTCGATCCACGACCTACTGGATCAGTCAGCGTCGATCCACGACCTACTGGATCAGTCAGCGTCGATCCACGACCTACTGGATCAGTCAGCGTCGATCCACGACCTACTGGATCAGTCAGCGTCGATCCACGACCTACTGGATCCTCAGCTCTACGGCTGAAACTCCTGCACTCAGCACTGTTAGCATGCTAGCATCTATCAGCACGCTAGCATCGATTAGTGACTCATCAACAGTCAGCAACAAATTACACTTATTAACAGGTAAAAACACAAAAAATTATAAAAATAACTGCTGGCTGCAGATGACAACTTGCTAATCTATGCTAGTGTGCTGATAGATGCTAGCATGCTAACAGTGCTGAGTGCAGGAGTTTCAGCTGGTCCCTCCTCAGCTTTGAGGAAAACCTTGTTGTTAACCAGGTTTCCTCGCTCAGACGGAGATGGAGCATTTCAAAAAGGCTCTGAGGCTCTGAGAGGGGGGGCGTCAGACTCCACCCTGCTGAAGGACAGATTCACAGGGCGGGGTTCATTCTCATGACACTGCTCTGTTCCCCACATTTCAACATTCCTGCCGAGTTCCAGTGAGACCTGCACAGCGGGCTTCAATGCTTCTGGTGTGAGGCTGAAACAGGCGGAGTCTGAGTCCTACCGGAGCTCAGCTCTGCTTCATTTTGCTGCCAGATGGAGAAAATTCACAAGCTCTGAGTGTGAACACCGTCAATAAAGGCAGAGTGTGAAAGCAGCGTCGGGGGTCAGGGGTCAGGCTGAACCTGGACCTGGACCTACCTGAGTGAGGGTCATGTGGCGCACACCATCTGCTCCAAGCGGGCCTGCAGCTGGACGGCGTCGGGCCGGTCCTGAGGGTTCACGGCCAGCATGTCGCGCAGCAGCTTCCCTGTGGTGGCCGGCATGCGGGACCGGCGCTTCTGGGGGATGTCCAGCACCATCTTGGGGTTCTCCAGCAGCGCCTCGCCCACCGGGACGATGTCCGCCCCCTGCTTGATGTACGAGCCCAGCAGCTCCCGCTTGGACTTGGCGTCCACAAAGGTGATCCTCTCCAGCATGGCCCACATGATGATGCCCAGGGCGAAGATGTCGGCCTTGGCCGTGTAGTGGCCCTCCCACACCTCTGGCGCCATGTAGAAGTCCGAGCCGCACGCCGACGACAGCCAGAACTTGTTGACGTTGACGTGCTTGCTCTTGTCGTGCCTGCTCTTGTCGTCGCCCGCCCCGGGCTCGCCGGCGCCGCCCAGCCCGGCGCAGACCTTACTCAAGCCGAAGTCGGCCACCTTCAGCACCGGCGAGCCGGACTTCTCCGAGATGAGGATGTTGTCGGGCTTGAGGTCTCTGTGCACGATGTGGTTCTGGTGCAGGAAGGCGACGGCGCTGGTCAGCTGCAGCATGAAGCTGCTGTTGGTCTGCGGGTCGGGCCGCCGGGACAGGATGAAGTGGCTGAGGTCCCCGCCCTCGCAGAACTCCATGACGAACCACAGGTAGCAGGGCTCCTCCGGCCGGCCCGGCGTCCGCTCGCCTGCAAGCACAGCACAGCACAGCGCTCAGACCCCGGTCCTCCTGGTCCCCTCCAGTCCCCTCCAGTACCCTCCAGTCCCCTCCAGTACCCTCCAGTCCCCTCCAGTACCCTCCAGTACCCTCCAGTCCCCTCCAGTCCCCTCTGGCAGCAGACGATAATGGGACTGAGGAGTGTGTGGTCTGAAGGCCACTGTGACAGACTGCATGGAGAGACCCTTCAACACATGAGGGACAGAATTACCCCCAAACCACATTTCAACCACCACCAGTCAGGAATACTGATTTCCCTGGTTTCTATCCTTCTTCCTGGATGTTTACGTTTGAAATGTTGTCCCACATCAAACCTGCACTGCCCCCTACCGGATGTATTGATAACCACAGCAACATCTGAAGCCTACAGATTAATGTGAGTAGAAGAAGAACGGCTGGGCGTTAAGTGCTCCATTAATACTGAGCTGATGTTTTAATGTGCTGGGGGGGGGTCTGAACAACCAAACAAGACGCCGTTGCGGTCACAGGTTGAGTTAAGTGCGGACACGGTGCGCTCACCTTTGAGGGAGGTCTCCACCAGGGTCAGGTACTGCCTGGAGCTCTTGTTGCCGTGGCTCATCCTCTGCGCCAGGCCGCTCCTCTGCAGGACGCACTCCTCCAGGTGAACCACGTTCTCGTGCCTCTTGTCCAGACTGGTCAGCGCCCAGAACTCCTGCAGCGCGAGCTCCACTTTCTCCGGCGCGTCGCAGCGCATCTTCTTGACGGCCACGCGGGCCCCGGTCTTCCGGGCCACGGCTTCGTACACCACGCCGTACGTCCCCCGGCCCACCTCCCGCAGCAGGCTGTAGCGGGGCGCCGTCCTCCGCGGCCCGCGGCCCGGCCTGGAGTCCTGCTCCGTGTTCCCCACGCTGAGGCTCCGCAGCACGCCGGCCCCGGGAGCCAGCCTGCCGCAGGGCCGGGAGCCCCGTCCCTGTCCGCCTCCCCGGCTCCGGCTCCGGCTCCGGCCCTGTCCCCGGCCCCGGCCCCGGCCCCGCCCGCTGGTACCGGCGGCTCGGTCCATCGTTCCCCGTAGATTCCGCTTTACATGAACGCTGCTGCCGCGTGCAAGTTCAAGTCCTCACTGGATTTAAACCTCGGAAAGAGGAAGTTCCAGCCGGACGGGAGGAAGAGGAGTGATGAAGCTACCGCCAACTGACAGGAAGTCACCGCGCAGCACCTTCACAATAAAACACCGCCCCGCACAGCGCCTCCATTCAGAACACACGTAGCGCTAGACGTTTTACCGTCCCTCACACACACTCACACATCAGTTACATAAAATGACTCAATGTTGAAATAAAAAACAAACAACAACCGTGACACAAGGAAAGGGACATGAAGACAGATGTTTTCTTACCTTCTACTTTACTATCAGAACGAGGGGATCCAAGTTCTTTGACATATTCAGACACATTTGTGTTTGAAGGAATAAAAAACTACAAGTAATTAAAAAAACTACAAGTAATTACATTTAAAAAGTAAGTTGTCGACGCAAAGGAAACGTATTATCTGTATTTTTTTCTAATGTGTATTGTGTGCTTTTATTCTTGAGACAGGAAGCACACCAATACTTCCGGTTTGTGCGACTCGTTTTCTTTAGCTTGACGCCTGCAGGCGGACTGGTTGGACCACGTTCAGCTGTACCATGTTAAAAGAACACGGGGTTCCAGAAGAGCTCCTGTCAGTAGATCGATGGGTTAGATAGGTTGACACGTTCTTCATCAGTTCCAGTAGCGTCAACACACAATGCTATGATCATGTTGTAAACTCTTACATTTAACTGGAAAAACATACATGTGTGAATTTAAATATACCGTCTTACAAGTATTACCCTCAGCATAGCGTGCTATTTGTTTAGTTTTAGGAGAAAAACGAAACGTGTGAACATTAGAATCCTTAGATGATATGGGTTGGATTCTGAATTCAGGGTCTTTGTGGACTAAAGCGCGGTGTATTTCAGGGCTGGAGGCTCTTTGTTGACATTCGCCCCCTCTCAGTCCCCCACGGATGGTTTCTCCCGCTCAGCTCGGATCCAGCATGGCGTTTCACGTGAGCGCCGTGTTACGCAAGGACACACGTTTCAGAGCACGTGGGTCCGATGACATCACGTATTTTCGTTTCACGGTCACGTGACTGTTCACACGACCCCAGCTTGAGCGTTTTTCTCCAACTTTGTGGTTTTGAAATGAAATTATAACAATAAAAAGACTTTTGTCCCCCATTTTTTCGATTGTAACAAATACAACAGTTTTTCTCAAGACACTTACTGATAAAACCAGCAATTCCACATGAGCAAGCAGAGGAGATGCTGGAAAAGAAAAACACCCGGTTAACGTGCAGAACCAAACCAAGCCGAATGAAATCAAATCTAATCAAATCAATTTTCACTGATGAAGCACTTTCCATATACAAAGTGCTTTACAGATTAAAAATACAATAAGATAACCCCCCCCCCCCCCCCCCCCCCCCCCCCCCACACACACACACACACACACACACAGAAACCCACTGCCCACATTCATCAACAGATAAATGTTGTCCTTAACAACTGGACACTGATGAAGCCGGGGAGAAAGCTCCATCATGATGGGCCGTCCACATTGAGCAGTGGCACAGCACTCGTCTCCTGAGGGCCCACAAAGGGCCTGCACAGGATCCCACGCCACAGCATGAACCCCAGTGCAGAGCACCACCATTTAGACCAGCACAGCCCCGACAGGCAGACCACAACACAACTCCTGATGCAGAGGGCCCCCATGAGGAGAGGCCCTGGAGTAACTACAGCTAATAAATTTAAATAAATAAAAGGGAGAAAAATAAAATGCAATAGAAGAAGACAGAATGAACTGAAACACTGGAAATTGACAACCTCAGTTTTGTCCTTGTTTAGCTGGAGGAAGTTGTTTGCCATCCATGAGTTAAAATCTAAAATTTAGTTAAAAAAAAGGGCATGAAATGGCCCTGAGTTATCGGGAGACACGATCATGTGCTTTGTCCAAAAAGCAGACTGGCATTTTTCACAAGTATTTATTCTATTTTTTTTCCTTTAATTGGATAAATAAGTTTTTCTAAAATTTTGCTTGAAAAAGGTAGGGTGGATACTGGTTATCTGGACTATTGGGTCTTATTCACCACCGCTGTATTAAAGGTAGTCTGAAGAAGAACTAATCATGATGTTAAAGGTGCTGTAGGCAGGATTCAGCATCTCCGCCATCTTGCTTAGGTTTACCTAAGCAAGATGGCAATTTGACCCATCTAAGATGGCGATTTGAAACCCAGCACAGCCAATCCTGTCCTGTTTTCTCTGACATCACGCCCGTGCGCAAGTTAAGCCCCTCCCACAAGAATGTGCGATGAATGCCCCTCGACCAATCACGGTTAGAGCCTCAGGGGCTCTTCTGATTGGTCAAAGATACCTGGAGCTGTGGAGATTCCTTTTCAGCTCAGAACAGAGACAGATGGAAACGCTGCGCCCTCACGGTAGTGCAATTATGCTGCATTCCTAAATGATTATCAATGGATACTCTAACATTTAATCCAAAGAAAACAGAGGAAAATTAGCATTGACGAGCAAAATCCTGCCTACAGCACCTTTAAGAATCTCAAAATCAAAGAACCCATAAAACTTCTTTAAAAACAGCGTGGGAACTGGTCTAAAAGGCAGGCTGAGGGTTAAGTTAGGAGAAAACTGGACCCAGAGTCTCAACGTCAACAAGTGAAAAGGTGTCCAGTGTCTTCTCAGGTAAAGCCAACCGTTCAGATGTTTCAAAAATAACTGCTGTTGTGATCCCAGACGGTTCTCATGACATCACTTTTGTCCTTGAAGTGGTCTGCAAAATCCTCCACAAAGTGTGTAACACACCTCAGGGACTTTTTCTTTTTTTTAATTCAAGTTAATTAAAAGGTCCATTGTGGTAAAACGAAATCTGGGGTTGCTTTTATTGTCTGAAATAAGCTTAACTACATAACCCATAAACTTGGGCTTGGCGTCTGGAGATACCATCATGCTGAAGTAGGGAAAATCCTCAAAAACACATAGGAAGGAGTGGCAGACAGATCCAGGATTGAAAACATGAATCGTCCCTGCTCTAGAGGACGACACTAAAGCTCACTGCAAACGTACTGCCGGAATCCAAGCACAGCTCAGTGATTTAAAGGAACGAGGGCCACAACAAAACATGGGTCTGGTTGTGTGCTGAGTGTCAAGTCTTTAGTGCCGATGGGGTGTGGATCTGGATGTGGTCACAACACAATAACAGACCTCAAACAGTGTTAACTGAGGATGGCAACGTATGTTGCTTGTCATACATGTCAGTGCAGTGGATGACTTGTTGGAGATCATTGAAGCTGAGGAGGGAGCGTTTAAAATGCACAGAATGACGTGCACTGCAGTGGTAAGGTCTGTTCTGGAACCATACTTCAGACAAGGATGACGTGGGGATACTGGCGAGTCTCCATTTTCACTGTATCTCAACCAGACCACTGATGTTTCTGCAAACAAGCTGCTGTGTTTCAGCAGGAAGCACTCCATCCATATGTGGGACTGGAAAATGAAAATGGGAGAGCAGATGCAATAATGTGTTTCTGCGAGGGTGTGGCCTGGACATTACAGTCATGGTGGGGATCACAGCAGATAGAGCCAGGGTTATGGCTGGGAAAAACCACTTTGATCTGTTTCTGTATGCTCCAAGTCTGCAGCTTATTCACAAAGTCTGTCGTCCTCTGGATACAGGAGCAAACAAAGCAATGCAACTCCTCCTGAGCCGTCTGGAACACATGATCAGAGAAACAGTGATTGTCAGGCTGAGTGACGGAGACTGTCCGCTGAAGTTCACCTCCCCGCTCAACCCGCTGCTCAGTGAGCTCAGGCTGCATGGACAGAATTCTGGATCAAGAGGACGTCCTCCAAATGCACTTCAGTTTAGTATCAGATGCTGAGCACTGCTGTTCAGCCTGGATTTTCAAAGAAATGTACAGCGACAAAGCAGGAAATCAAAACTGTGAACAAACTCTTCCAGCTGCAAACGGGATACATGCTGGGTGTTTTCAGGGATCTTCAGAGACTCTTTATGTCCACACTGAACAGGACTGTTATGTCCAGAGTCCTGCGTCTGAATGACGGACATCTCTGGGATCTTGATCTGAAATCTCCCAGCATCCACCTGTGACAGCAGGAAGCTGACATGGCTGCCACGTTCCAACGGCTGCTGGAGGCCAACACTCCTGCTCCTGAGCCGAAGCAGTGTGTGTGTGTGTGTGTGTGTGTGTGTGTGTGTGTGTGTGTGTGTGTGTGTGTGTGTGTGTGTGTGTGTGTGTGTGTGTGTGTGTGTGTGTGTGTGTGTGCGTGTGTGAGAGAGAGAGAGAGATTTTGCATGTGAGGTTATTGCAGGTCAGCGAGCATAATTCTCCAGTGGGTTGCATTCGGTGTTGCTGCCCATGGTGTTGGTGGACAGCTCTGTTGTGGTTGGAATGACTCCATCGTTGAGAGACCAGTCCTGGTTGTGTGCTCGAGCCTCTGAGAGCTGACAGCTTCACATGTTCACTGTTCATATATCTCTAATAAGACGTGATGAATATGATGCAATCTGGTGGTAGTTTTTAGAGGAGATGACTGACCTCCAGGAAAGACTGGCGCGGGCACACAGGGCTAGCTATCCTGTGAGCTGCACTCGCAAGAGGGCACCAACACAAGATACGAAGCAACCAAATGAACAATACCCCCAGAGTCTCCCAAAAGGGGGGGGCGGAAGAGAGACTCAACGGGACGGACACACCCGTTGTGGAATTTTTGGTGAATCAGAGCCAAAGATAACGAGTCAAGGTGTTGACGCTGCTCAAGGAGGATTTATTGAGGATTGCAGAGGAAGCACACACAAATGAGCTGATTGAGAGCAAGGCTGTTGCTCCGGGGAGAATCCAACCCGACTCTGGCATGACTTCCGGCATGCCATCTCATATAGCCAGATCTCACGAGACTAGCAGACGCTGCTTCCAAGTGACTTCAGACAAAACAGAGCGGCCTTCACACTGTGTTCCTGAGAACTTTGAAAACAAAGCATTATTCCACATCAGCACCGGTTTCGGCCAGGACAAGGAATATGATTACGAGAAAGCTCAAGCAGTCTACATTGACTGGAGAGGAGTACACCGTACGGTGCCATTGCGGGAAGATCTGCAAAAGCACCAGAGGACTCAAGCAACACCAGAGTAGGTCAAAGTGCGGAACATCAGCAACTCAGGTGCAGCGCACAGGCCCAGAGCCTGGTCAGACGATGGAGAACGACAGCCAGGAAGCACCCCATAGAGCTGAAGATCTCTCCGCACCTGAGCTGCCTCAGCACCAGAGACCTGCTTGTGTGGACCCCCCGCCCCCCCTCCCAACCACCCCAACCCAACTGGCAAGGAGAGAGAGGATGAAGTGGCCAAAGATGGCAGACGACAAGGCTTGGATACAACTGGATGACGACCTCCAAGGCATCTTGGAAACAACCATAGTGGGGCCAGTACACAGGAAGATGGATGCAATTACAACCATAATGTGCAACCTCACCAGGGAATGGTTCGGCACAATAGAGCAGAAAAGGCAGCGTCAACCGCAGCAGCTGCCAAACAGGAGGGAGAAGGAGATCCGTCGCCTGAGGAGCGAGATAAAGGCGCTGAACAAACTGTTGAAGACCAGCTCACCGACTGAGAGAGAAGGTATTAAAGCGGAACGGTCGTTTTTACAATCTGGACCTTATTTCACATTCGAAACAACAACATTTACTCACCCGTTTGACTTTCGTGTGATTTGCAGTTGGTTCGGAGATAATTAGATACTCCCATATCCATATAACGGCAGCGGGCGGGGCACCGACATGCAGCCATTACAGACGCTCTTTTCTCTTATGTTTGTTGTGGTGTGGTAGATATATGTAAATTTAGTAAGTCAGCGTCACTTAATGTCTGTAAACCGGCTAGATTGAGCAACTCTCCGGGAACTCTGAAGTGATGATGTCATCACACTGCGCCGTGGCGCACCCTGTTGTTGAGGATACAGGCCATAGATAGCGTCTCTGCTCTGCAGTCAGACCACGGCATCTCGATCGGCGTTTTTAGGCAGTCAGAGTTTATTTTCAGCTGGTTGTAACTTTGGTACAATGGGTCGAGTATGCATATATCCTGGTTGTGAAAGTAAAATGACCAGCTGGACATCACTGAGCTCACAGGCTCCCACTTCGTGACCGGGATTTATTGAGGCTATGGCTAATAGCGCTCAACATGGACCCTAGCATCAAAGTTCAAACTTTACGACGTTTAGATTATCGGGGGTGTAGTGCCCACTTCACATCTGAGGACTTCTTCCCAGTTCAGGAGAGAAATGAAGGCCAGAAGATCCAGAGAATGACCCTCAAAAAGAATGCCATTCCAGCGGCCGCAGGAGGAGAACAGGTCGAGGTAAGGTGATGCTAATGCTATTCATTTTATGCCATTCATATTATGCTCTCTATTCACAAAAATTCTGTACTCTGCCTACCTCCAAAGAACATGGAGGGAGGACTACTCCTGTTTGTGTGTCTAACAGTTTAGCCTAGCAACTTCCATGTAAACAAACAATGAATGTGTGCCACGGCGCAGTGTGATGACATCATCACTTCAGAGTTCCCGGAGAGTTGCTCAATCTAGCCGCTTTACAGACATTTAAGTGATGCTAACTTACTAAATTTACATATATCTACCACACCACAACAAACATAAGAGAAATGAGCATCTGTAATGGCTGCATGTCGGTGCCCCGCGCGCTGCCGTTATATGGATATGGGAGTATCTAATTATCTCCGGACCAACTGCAAATCACACGAAAGTCAAACGGGTGAGTAAATGTTGTTGTTACAAATGTGAAATAAGGTCCAGATTGTAAAAACAACCGTTCCGCTTTAAAGACCTAACAGGGGAGCTGTGGGAACAGGCGCGTAGGCTCAGGAGAGCAGAATACCTTCGGAAGCAGCGTCGGAAAAAAAAAGAAGAGAGCCCAGTTTGTAAAAGACCCATACGTCTTTACTAAGACACTTCTTGGCCAACAAAGATCTGGCTCACTCTCCAGTTCAAAGTCGGAGGTAGAAGAGTTTCTTGTTGAAGCCCATAGTGACCCCAGCAGGAGTCAGGGTCTCGGAGCCAATCACAACATCACAGGACCTGAAAAGCCAACGACTGAGTTGAATACGAAGGAACCCACATGGCAGGAGGTACAGGATATTGTCCACAAAGCCAGATCATCAGCTGCCCCTGGCCCAAATGGTATACCGTATAAGGTATACAAGAAATGCCCCAAACTCTTCAGGAGGCTGTGGAAAACTATGAGGAAGATCTGGGCCAAGGGTACTATTCCACCAAGCTGGAAACTGGCCGAGGGATGCTTTGCTCTGAAGGAGGAGAGGTCCTCCACAGTCTCTCAATTCAGGACAATCTCTCTCCTTAGCGTGGAGTGCAAGATTTTCTTCTCTGTGCTGGCATGAAGAATTACCACCTACATGACGCAGAACCGATATATCAACACATCCATCCAGAAAGGTGGCATCCCAGGCTTTTCGGGCTGTCTGGAACACACCTCGATGTTCACCCAATTGATTCAAGAAGCAAGGCAGAAGAAAAGTGACCTAACAGTCGTTTGGCTAGATCTTGTCAACGCTTATGGGTCAATTCTACGTGACCTAATCCAAGAAGGGCTTGACCATTATTACATCCCTAGGTCAATCCGAGGCATGATCACCAACTACCTTGCGGGATTCCGACTCAGGTTCACATCAGCACTCTTTACCACCAGCTGGCTGGACCTCCAAAAGGGGATCCCAACAGGATGCACCCTCTCCCCCATCTTGTTCATCATGGTAATGAACCTACTGTTATCCGCAGCAGAGGGCATAACCCGGGGCCCCAATTAGGAGTCTGGTGTTGAGCAGCCAGTGCTGCGAGCGTTCATGGATGACATTACTATAACAAGTGTGACACACGTCCAAGCAAGATGGGTGCTGGAAACCTTGGGTGGTGTCGCCTCTTGGGCAGGGATGCTGTTCAAAGCCAGGAAGTCCAGGAGCTTGGTAATCAAGAAGGGCAGAGTTACCAGCAAGTTTAGCCTCAAAGTCCAGGGTGAGGTCATGCCATCTATCGAGGGCAACCCAATAAAATGTCTGGGATAGTGGTTCAATGCGTCACTGACCGATGGTGCCAATATAGCTCAGGCTGTGAAACAGACCGAGGAATGGCTGAAGAAGATGCAGAATGCAGAGTTGTCCTAAGCCTGAGGAATTCCAACGACAACCTCATCAAACAGGCTGGCATTACAACCCGGTCTGGACGCAAATGGGCTGCCAACACAGCTGTGGAGCAGGCCATCACTTCCCTGAAGCTGCGGGACATAGTTGGCAACCAATGCGTCCATCGACAAGGTCTTGGCACTGAACAATTTCAAACCTGGGGAGGTGCTAATGCAAGGACCAGGCGAGGCATGGTGCAGGCGGAAGTGAGGAGCAGGGAGTAAGAGAAGCGAGTAGCCAAAGCAGTACAGCAAGGATCCCAGGGGGCCTTGGACAAAATGGGATTTGCCCAGGTGCAAAGTCACATGGACAGAGTTGTGGCGCCTGGAGCCTTATCGCATCTCCTTCCTTTTGCTGTCGGTCTAGACACCCTCCCCTCCCCAGTACATCTGCACACATGGGGCCTATGAGAGGATCCACTTTGCAAGCTGTGCAGCCAGAAGGGGACCCTCGCCCATATACTCACTGGGTGTAAAACATCTTCGACCCAGCTGATAGATGGCGCCACGACAAAGTGCTCCTCTCATTGGCTGACACCATAGAGCGGGAGAGAATCAAGAAGAGACCGACCCACACAACCGCAGAGAGAGCGATCACCTTCCCTAAGGAAGGAGCCAGGCCTGTACAGTCCACCAGAGGGAAAGACCCTGCATCCCTCATGCCTCAAGCTCCTGGGAGATGAGGGTGGATCTTGGGAGGCGGTTGCAGTTTCCTGAGGTGGTGCAAACATCCCTCCGCCCCGACATAGTGCTGTGGTCAACAAAGGACCAGAAGATCATCCTGGTCGAGCTGACCGTGCCATGGGAGGAGGGCTGCGAGGAGGTCCATGAAAGGAAGGCTGCAAAATACCATCACCTGGCCCAAGAACGCCGTGACAAGGGCTGGCAGGCATGGGTTTTCCCTGTGGAGATAGGATGTAGGGGCTTCCCAGCGAAGTCCACATGGAGTCTCCTTTCTGCCATGGGGATGGACGAGCGGAGCAAAAAGCAAGCGGCTCGCCGGATGGGGGAGGAGGCAGAACGCACCTCTTGCTGGATCTGGAGCAAAAGGGAAGAGGAAAGCTGGAAGCCAGGGGCAGATGGGCAGTAAGGTGGCCACTCACTGCGGGCCCACCAACTGGAGGGTGTTGTGGTTGAGGGCCGAAACACCCAGTGAAGGTTGGACACCACCTGACGACATCTGCACCTGGTGTGAAGGCACAGCTACCTGCTAAGGTAGCTGCGGAAGGCACCAACAGTGTATTCATCAAGTATCAACCAGAGGTGTGTGTCTGTCTCTCCTCCCAGCAGATCATAACCTGCTGAGCAGTTTCTGCTACCAACCAAACCAAAATGGCTCCTCTGGATTTACATTTGTTATTTTTGTTCTTAATTTATTGCTTAGTTTTGTTTGCAATTTATAGCAAATTAAATTGCAAATGACTGTCACAGAAAGGCAAAGTGTACCTCCCTGTTCTCCCTCCCATCCCCCATCCCCTCTCAAAATGAGACAGAAAAGAGTTTATAAAAGCAAAATAAAATGTGTGCATATGCACACATATGTGCGCACACTCCCCATAATGGAGTAAAGAAATAGTGAAGACATAATTCTGGGGTGTTTCTCAGCACATTGTGGATGTTCTACTCTCCTCCTGAGTCCAGATTCTTTACTCTGTAGCAGCAGGATAGACGAATATAAACCCAGAATGAAAATACTGGGCTCCTGTGGTAGTTTCCTGTGTAAAATCTGATAAAGCATATTCAAAACTTCTTGCTGGAAGGATTTCACTGTTCCCACTCCCATATGCAATGGTGCACTGTTCCTCTAGCTTCACTGCACTGAATACATGCATCAGGATGTTATCACTAAACCCAGAGGTATATGAAATCCGTTTTATTTTTTTTTCCCAATTCCGTTTTATTTTTTCCCAAATTCTGTTTTTTTCCGTTTTAATATTTCTGAATTTGGTATTTTGCTTTTTATGCTCATTTTTACCAAACAAAAGTTTCTGGTAAGTGGAAATGAATAAATGTCCACAATTTAATAGGATATAACAGTCCATTTAATGTTTAAAGTGCTGCAAGAAATACTTTTCAATTAAATTTAAAGAGAAATAATAAATAATAATGTAAATAATAATAAACACTCCACCGTCGCATGTGTCTTTGTGAGTCCAGTCCACGGTACGTTGACAGCATTTACATAAAAGCTTATCCTCCCCTGAGGCATAAAAGTCCGTGTACTGTTCTGCTCTATATAGCGCTTAATGTGGAGTTTCGTAACTTTTTTGAATGTGTGAGAGGGGAGGGAGCAGCTCGCTTGGACATTGTGTTGTTGTTGTGTTAGCATTAGCATTAGCATGTTAGGGGCATTGTTTAAGTGACGTACACGTTGCAACAGCTTGGGCGGTCCCCCCGGCATGTTTGCTTTGCACTATAAGGTTCCATTTTCTCCCGAAAACTGAATTTCAGGCCAGATTAGGGCCAATTCCGCAATATTCCGCGTTTTATTCCAATTCTGTTTTTATTGGTCATTTTCGCGATTCCGTCCGCGATTCCGTTAACACGGATTTCATATGGCTCTAACTAAACCTGCGCAGTTAGCCTGGTTCATATCAACCATTTATTCTGAATACCGTATTGGCCCGAATATAAGACGATGTTTTTTTTCCAGAAATTCCATCCTCAAAAGTGGGGTCATGCTATAATCGCGGACTTACGGTAGATGGTCAATACCCATCCGCGCCACTAGATGGAGCCAAAGTATCACTGACCAGAGAGCGAGTGGAGCGAGGAAATGAGATCAAATGATCTGATGAAAAATGGCGGATCATCTGGAACAAAGGGGCTGAACGCTGGACAACTGAGCAAACGACAGAGGAGAAGTTATGATACCAACTTTAAACTGATGGTGATCAACGCAGCAGAGTCATCAAACTACTGCCAAGCCGCCAGGAGGTCTGGTGGAGCAGAGCCTCGTTCTTATTGGAGAGCACAGAAAAAACGCCTACAGATGCTAACGCTATGAGAAAAGCTTTCCGTGGTCCTGAGAGACGCTTCAGAGAGACTGATAGAAGGGAGAGTGAAGACGTCTCTGAAAAACAGAAAGACGGAATGTCCACCACCAGAGCCTGATTCAGCTGAAGGACCTGGACAGTTATTTACATCATTTATGCAGTTTTGACCCCTTGAGGTTCTTATTTGTTGCTTATTGTTTGTTATTTTGAGAAAGAGAATATATTTTTTATTTAATACTGTAGTAATATTTTTTCATTTTATATCTCCTGAAATGTTATCTCAGTTGTGAGTTTTGAGTTTATAATAATTGTATAATAAAAAGTTGTTTTATGAGTGACCTTATTGTCTTCAGCATTTTTTTTTTTTTTTTCACAAAATGATCTTTGAAAAATAGGGGTCGTGTTATAATCGGAGTCGTCTTATATTCGGGCCAATACGGTATGTTTCAGATTGCTGTTAATTGTTTGTTTCTGAGCTTTAATAAGTGCGTCTTGGCAGCAGTGATATTTCACCACCTTTACCTTCCACCCACAGCCTCAGCTGATGTTCTGAAGATTCCTCAGACCTGGATATGAGCAAATCACACAGGGATGAAACATAACCTTTATCAGAACAGGGTCTTCTGACCACTCTCTCTCATGAGGAAGCAACCGGCATATCCAATGAACGGCTGTGAGAACATGATTTCAAACTTCAAATTGGAAGGAATTTAAAGAAATGTATTTTGGGAAGTAATGTTTGGTTGATAGTTCTGAAAAAGACAAATACTTCATCTATTCTGTACATATCTTGCACTTTCCTTAGTCCTTTTCAGCCCATGTTCAAAATCCTGGGTCACTCCTCTCTGGTTTGAAAGTTGCGTTACCCCAGATTAGGACTGAAACGTGACCAAGACGGGTTGATGTTCAAATATTTACAGTAAACAAAGGATGCTCATTTTTCGGATGTTTATCAATTTTCCAGCAGTAAGTCAACCAAGCAGTCTGACACATTTGCAAAATCTGTCTCCAATCCCGGAGCGGGTGAGCACTTCACACAGACCAGGCCTTCTCGGCAGGGCCGTGTCCTGTGCTGTGCTTTCACTGTTTAAAATGTTCAATACTCGCCTGGTATTGTGAAATCCTCGTCTACCTTGCATAAATCCTTCAAACCTTCTTGCTAGAAGACGTTGTTCTTTTTCTTCAGACTCAGTTATGTGTTATTCATCTCATGTCGGTTGCCGTTCCAACATAAATTTGTTGAATCCAGACTTGACTCCACTCAAACATCCCCCTCGTCAACATTCTCCTGCTCACGTCTCGGCTGAAAGGTTTTATCCTTCTGGGGACTGAGGGCTCACGCTCAGGCGCATGAGGTGAGGGGTCAGGGTGGGGTCGTCTCTCAAGGTCTGGCCTTGGTCACACACCAACAACAGCAGCCAGAGAAAGGATTTCGTATGTAGAGCCTGGAAGAACGGGTCCAGACAGCAACATCAGCCTTCAGCCGGAGGCTACAGAGCAGCGTTTGGTGGAAGGACTTTGCAAAACAGCGGGACTTCACCCATCTAACCAGCTGCTCTGAATACGCCCAATCTAATGGATCAGCAGAGAGAGCTGTCCACAGTGCTGAAAGCCTCGTGGAGAAATCTCACAGACATAAAACAGACGTGTCTCTCAACCTGCTCAGCTTCAGGAATACACCCCGTGACGCCACACTGGGATCTCCAGCACAAAGACGAATGTCAAGACAGACACACACCACCCTCTCTGTCTCCAAAAGACTGCTTGAACTCAAAACGTGCACGCCCGTGGATGTGCGGGCTCAACGTCTCAGCAAAAGACTCACACAGAAGGCGACTATGACGAGACAGGCCAGCCTCTCCGCCGCTGCAGGACGAGGACAGGAGCGCCCAGGGACTGAACGAAACATGCAGAGAACCCAGATCTGACCTGATTCAGTCTGGAGGACAAACACACAGGAGGGACAGAAGACTCATCCCGCCTGTTGAAGAACCGACTCCGACTCAGTTTGATCCACAAGACTCCTCTCAGGACACTGGGTCTGCTGCGTGGACATACAGGACAGAACAGGGACGGTGAGCGCCCTGGCCCGAGTCTCCTTCAGCAACATAGCTCTGAATGTGACTGACAGTCTACAGAACCTGCTCGGGTCGGAGGAGCAAACCCAACCCGATCTACTAAAAGCATGGTAACCATGCAGTGTGTGATGTGAGATGACGGCTACTGAGAAGGTTTGAATGTTTTATCTCGTTTGGTAATGAATGAATACAGGCTATCTGATTGTATTTGAATGTTTGAATGTTCTGGACTTGACCTGCTGATTTCATGTAATTGTTCTATTTATTCTATTATTGTTAATTTAGTTGTACTCTTTTCTTTGCATAATTTTGTTCCTGTTTCATCTTATCGAGCTCAATTTACACACAGACATTTGGAGAAAGGTTGGGTGGACACCAGTATCTTCTGTCCTTCCTTCTCTCTGATAGATTCAGATACAGACATATTAAAACTTTCCCAGTTTCTGAACCAGTTCAGTCTATCAAAGCTTACTCCTCTGGAGCTTTTTCTGATTTGTGGAAAAAAGTAAAAACTTAGTAAAGTTTGGTCATAAACCAAACATCGAGAGTAAACTGAAAGAAATCGTTCCCAGATATACTGTACATTCCTCATCTTCATCTTTTTTTTTTATTACAGATTACTTGTTTTGTACAGTACATGTTTTTCTATACTATTTATTCTAATCAGTTTTATGTCTACTGTTTTGCACTGAACAGGACAGCACATGGTTCCATCGTTCTTTTAGCACAGTGACAGTAAATATTCTGAGTCTGTTTCTTCTGTGCAGGACAGCAGCCCAGCCGCTGTTTGTCTCTATGGACTATATGTTGATGTAAAAACATGTCAAACACTTCAGGTGAGACAAACTTTGCCTAACAACCAATATTAAACTTGTATAACTTTTATTCCATTAATGAATATTAAAAGGAGCATATTTTACAGTATTTTCCATAACTGGACCAGGTCCGGAGCTAAAACCAGAACTCAGACTTCTCACATCTGTAACAGATAATCCTGTACGGCTGAACATTCAAAAAAACACTTCATGAACATTATTTATGTTAATGTCAGAAAAATGTCACTTCCAACAGAAAAAGGAAAGGTTCGTCTTTGAGCATGTTTGGCTTTTTCTGAGACCAGGAAGGGTTTTGACAATATAGTCACATTATAAAAAATGAATTTCTTAAAGGGATTAATTGAGTCTGATTAGTTTGAAAAGTCAAAGTCAAGTCACAGTTTATTTTATAGAGCACATAGAAACCAAAGTGGTTGACCAAAGTGCTGTACAGGGGTACAATGTCATCTTGCACACAATAAATTAGAAAAACGCATATATATAAAAACATAAAACCACAGTCAAAGAAGAGTAAAAAAAGAAGATGGAGGATAGAAATGAAAGATAGGAGGAAAGGATAGAAACAAAAGCCAGCTGGACAGGTAGGCCGGTCCACAGGTGTGGCTCTGTCCCCTCGGGTGGAGGACCTGGACGGAGGAGCAGGTGCTGATGACCTGGGTGTCCCGGCCATAAATAAAACTTTCAAATGAAGTCTAAGCACAGCAGTACTGTGGTCACGCAGATTGTTTCCAGCCAGCAGGCGGACAGCTGTGCTCTGGACCACCTATAGGGGGCGCACAGCTGACTGGGTGGCGTGAGTAACCTTCTCTATCCTCGTTTGGCCAGATAGTTTTTATGTGGAGATGTAAACATTGATCTGGAAAAGTCTAGTTCACTGAACTCAACAAGTGATTTCATAAATTCAATGTATAGCCTGAATCTGTTTCCATGATATCCAAACCAACTAGAATAACGTTGAAAAGTGCTACGATCATTGATAATATTTTCACAAATGCAATTGAAGGAAAAACTGTAAGTGGTACTTTGATAACTGATGTAAGTGATCATTTACCAGTTTTTACAGTTTATAAAAATTATCAATATACAAAGGAAATCACCTTAGAAAAATTAATAAGAAACAGATCTAAAGAAGCCTTGGAGGCACTGAAAGATGATCTAAAATACAGAAATGGGATGGAATGTATGTTCAGGGTGTAAATGCAGCTTATGATTCTTTATGATGACACTGACAGATTTGTATGACAAACACTGTGGACTCAGGAGTATTGCCAAGAAAAATACCATTGACAAACCATGGATGACTAAAGGACTGCGAAATGCCTGCAAGAAGAAAAATGATTTGTATAGATGTTTTCTAAAATTACGGTCAAAAGAAGCAGAAGATAGGTATAAGAAATCTAAAAATAAATTTGTATGGATGATAAGAAAACACAAAAAGGACTACTATGGTGACTTACTAAATAAAAATAGAACCAACACGAAAGCTACTTGAATATGGAATAATGAATAGTGTAGTAAAAAACGACAAAGTAAAATCAGCTTATCCAAATTATTTTGTGAAAAATAATTATGATATAAATGATAAAACTGGAATAGCAAATGACTTTAATGATTCCTTTGTAAATATAAGCCCTAGACTTGCAGCAAACACACCTACTGTAAAAGACAATGCAAATAAAACATAATTATGGATAATGTGGATAGTATTTTTCTTGGTAAGGTAGGAAAAGAAGAAATACTGAATATTGTGGAAAGTTGTGCAAGTAAAGGATCCACTGATGGTGTCGGAATAGATATGATATTGGTAAAAATTATAATTGAACTGGTTATTGGACCATTTACATACATTTGCAATTTGTCATTTTCAACAGGGGTCTTTTCTGAGAATATGAAAATAGCCAAAGTAGTTCCACTTTATAAAAACTACAGACCGGTATCCTTGCTTCCACTTACTTACTTACTTAATGCTCCTGCGTTGGGCTGGTGTCCCGTCCCGTTGCGTAGAGCCGACCAGAGAAACCAGGTTTTTCCAGTACAGGCGATCTTGTGCCAGCAGGTCTGCGTCCTTCACAGTTACTCCGTGTTGTCGGAGGTCGTCCGCAATAATGTCAAGCCATCGAGTGCGGGGCTTGCCTCGTAGTCGTCTCCAGCCTGCGGCCTTTGGATCAAACTTCAGGATGGCTTTTGTCGGGTGGTCAAGGGGGAGACGGAGAACATGGCCGAACCAGCGGATGCGGCGTTGTGCAGCCAGGCAGGAGGCTCTGGGCTGGTTTGTGCGGGCTCTAAGCGCTTTGTTGGATATTCGCTGTGGCCACCTAATGTTCTCGATGGTTCTGAGAGCCCTGCTGTCAAAGCCATCTATTCTTGTGGCCAGGGTCTTATTTAGGGGCCATGTTTCAGAGCCATATAACAGAATGGAGAGTACGGTGGTGTTGTAGATTTGGAGCTTCGTCTTGCGTGAGATGGCTTGATGTCGCCAGAGTGGTTTCCAGAGAGACTGTAGGGCAGAGGCTGCCAGGGCTCTCCTGCGGAGAATCTCTGGTTTAAGATCCCCGTTATCTGTCACTGTGGATCCCAGGTACACAAAGTTCTTCACAAGCTCAACAGAGCCGTTACCAAGCGGGATAGGAGGTGGGTCTGGTCCCTCACCGACATGCATGAACTTTGTCTTAGTCCAGCTCACATGGAGACCAAGCTTTTCTGCCTCTTCACTGTATACACTCAGAGAGTCCCTCAGCTGACTGTAGGAGGTGCTGAGCAGGATGGTGTCGTCGGCATACTCCAGATCAGTCAGTTGGTAGTTGCCAAAGGACACTCCGGGTACTCGCTCACAGACCCTGCGCATCAGGTGGTCGATGATGCAATTAAACAGGTCTGGAGCAGCTACACAGCCCTGGCGGACACCACTGGAGATGGAAAACCAGTCGGAGTCACGACCGTTGACACGGACACAGCTCTGTGCGTTGCTGTAGAGCAGCTTGAAGAGAGTGATGATCTTCGGGGGTGCGCCAAGGGTTTGTAGGATACTCCACAATGCTTGGAGTATCCTTGCTTCCACAATTTTCAAAAATACTAGAGAAATTGTTTGTAATCAGGTTGGACAAATTCATAAGCAAACGCAATACTTTCAGCAATAGTCAGTATGGATTTAGAACCAATCACTCCACATCATTGGCATTAATGGAATTAAAGCTCGGGTAGACGATGTTGTCCTAAAGCACTTTTAGTCATACTGAGTGAAATGCTCCTTCCCCCTGGGAGAAGTCAATACATTATGTGGACGGAAAAAGGTGCAGAAAAAATCTGACCACAGTAGCAGGCAAAGGACAGTAAAAACTCCGACCAATCGTAAGGCGTGGACCGCTCTTCAGGAACCAATCAAATCCCTTCGCCGTTCTGCCAGCCCCCTGCGCGTACATTTCAATGGCGTGCACTGGCCCTGGTTCAGAGCGCGTTGCCAAGGAGCTCTCGCCGCTCGCGGCTCGCATGAAAAATAGAAGGAAGCGGAGCGGCGCGCTGCGCTGCTATGAGCGTTGTGTGCAGCAGTCAGAAAGGTTCATAACACTGGAGGCGATCACAAACTCTGTGCGCGTGGCGCTCCCGTACGCGCGCGCACGGGTGGCGCTTCCGCATCCAGTGCGTTCGCTGCCAACGGGAGCTCCTCCAATGGGGTGGGAGCTAGGTGGAGCCTTGGGGAGATGCTACATTTGTGCTACATGCTAGTTTTCCAAGATTGCCGACCCGAGCTTTAACTGAAGAAATATCCACCGCAATAGATAAGAAACAATTTTTTGTAAGTGTTTTTGTTGACCTCAAAATGGCTTTTGATACTGTTGATCATGCCATACTTCTTAAAAAACTGAGCAAATACGGTATTAGAGGGGTGGCCCATAAATGGATTTCAAGTTACTTAGACAGTAGAAAGCAGTTTGTGCAGATCTATAACTCAAAATCCAAATTGCAGTATATTATGTGCAGAGTTGGGGTCCATTACTCAAAAAAGTAAAGTTACCCGTTACTAGTTACTTTTGAAAAAAGTAATGCCTTACACTACTTGATTACTCCATAGAAATAGTAACGAAGTTACACTACTCGTCACTGCATAGTGCTCCGTGGAGCTGTGCTCCGGTATATCCCTCCGCGGAGCGCTGCCATGCGCAGGTCTGTGTGTATCAAAACGGTTTTTTTTTTAACGGATTGAAAAGAAAACACGTCTTTTAAAATGTTTTATAACCATTCGGATTTACTTCACGTGCTGACACGCCGTCCCCTGGACCACTGGAAGGAGGATTTTGTCCACTTTCGTAGTCCGGCTCTGATTGACCTCCAGCTAAGCTTCGAGCTAAGCTACTGCGATGCTAACAGCTGGGAACCAGAGACACAGGGATTTATGAGCTTGTCTAACTTTGTCAATGACAGGGAAAGAGTGTGGGTCCCTAATCTTCAGAGTTATTCATTTAAAAGGGGCATTTACATTAGGAGGGAGTGCAGTGTTGTCAGTGGGACACACATTTATATAAGGCAACCAATTTTACTTTGACGGTTCCATCAGCCCTGACCCGGAAGAGATAGCAGTCGTTGCTCGTATGGCCGCCGTTCCATCTACTGGTGGTAATAAAAAAACTCCGCTTAAATAATAACATTTTCTTTGCTTTATTTGCAGTCATTGTAAAAGTAACGATCGTAGCGTTTCATTTGTAACGCTAGTTTAACTACCAATCTAGAAGGAGTAGTGCCGTTACACTACTCGTTCCCATCAAAAGTAATTTAGCTACTTGTAACGCTCGTTACTTGTCGTTACATACCCAACTCTGATTATGTGTGGAGTACCTCAGGGATTGGTCCTTGGGCCTAAACTTTTCACTTTGTACATCAATGATTGTGTTTCTGTGTCCAAATTGCTCAAATGTTTTCTGTTTGCAGATGATACAACATTATTTCATTGTGGGGAAGATTTAACACAGGTGTTAAAGGTGCATTAAGGAGTTTTTCAACTTTAAAAATACTTATTTTCCACCATAAATGTGTTACACATTTTTAATGATGTGTACAATGTGCCCTGACATATTCATTACCAGTACCTCTAACAGTGCTACATTGTCACTTGAAAGTCACAGTGCCGGTCCGGCTCCAGCATTTTTTGGGGAGAATTTGAAAGGAATGACGTAATGCGCGCTCCGCCTGGCCTGATGGAGTTAGGTTTCATTTTGTCCACCATTACTCCGCCAGATGCTTAGTGAGCAACAACTGAGCAGGATCTTCCAGAAAGTCAGAACAGACTGGCTTCTAGCACTGCCACAGCTCCACACAGACTCCACCAGGCAGAAGAAACTTACATTTTACTCGAGCGCTACTAAAAGAGCGAGGAAGGAGTTCCTCTCTTCTGTGCACGCGAGCCACAGGGACGAGTGTTTCACTAAGCTGCATTACGCCCGAGGCCTGCAGGGGGCGCTGTTTCGCATAAAACATGCAAACTCAATAAGGCACCTTTAAATGTGGTTAAAGAAGAATTTAAAAGAATAAAAACATGGTTTGATGTAAATGAATTATCACTGAAACTTGAAAAAACAAACTTTATGATATTTAGTACCAGAGGGAGAAACACTGGCGCTTCAATTACCATAGATGGTATTAAAATCAATAGAGTAAGGGAAACCAAGTTTCTGGGTGTTATTCTGGATGAAAATTTGCGTTGGAAATCACATATCCAGTGTACAAAGGCAAAAATATTGAAATCAATAGCTATGCTACACAAAGTCAAAGATTCACTAGATAACAAAGCACTGTACAATTTATATAACACCATGATCGTTCCACATCTGACCTACTGCATTGAAGTATGGGGAAATGCCTGCAAAACATGTATTCAATCAGTTTTCACATTACAGAAAAGAACCATAAGAATAATCAGCAGAAAACGATATAGAGATCCAACTAATCCATTATTCCTTCAATTAAAATTGCTGAAATTCCAAGACTTAGTAGATTACAGTATTTTACAAATCGTGCTTGAAGCTCACACAAATACACTGCCAGTTGTGGCATGGAACGTTGTGTGTCTGTAAAAGGAATGAGTTTATGGAACAATCTGGAGAAAGAAATCAAAGAATCTAGGTCAAGCACCACCTTTAAAAGATTAATTAAATCCATTATGTTCAAGAAATATAATGAAACATACTAGTTACATTTGATTGTCATTCTTCTTTCTGTTATTGTTGTGAAAAGCACTAACTTCATTGTAATTGAAGAAATAATGGTACGTCACTGTGTTGGCCAGCAGCCATTTTATTTTATTGTATTTTTTGTGTGTGTGTGTGTGTGTGTGTGTGTGTGTGTGCGCGCGCGCATTTGTGTATGTATGTACGTATATATTTTCTTGTATCTTTGTTGTTGTTCTTAATTGTACTTTTTTGTAATTGATTTTGGGGATAATGGGGCAGACATCATACGACTTGTCTTCTGCTCCCTTTCGTTCTTGTTTGGTGACTGTCTGTATGAAACCTTTTTATTTTACAACTGAATGAAATAAAACAAACAAACAAACAAACAAACAAACAGACTGATGCAGCAGCATCCATGGCTGAGAGGTTGTTCTTACAGTGGATCTTACTGGTGCACTGACTGAGTTTGAGCTGACTGTAAAGAACAACGCCCAGCCTGTTAGCGAAGCCGTGGCCGGATGAATGAAGTGAGCCAGCCGCGCTGTCGTACTCATCTAAGAAGCTTTGTTCAGCAAATACAATCATCAGTGTTGTTTTTATTCATAGACAGAAAATTAATTTCCATCCAAGAATGAATGTCACTGAGACAGTAGGGCCTGAACAGAGGCTGGACGGTCTGTTTTTACTGACAGGCAGGGACGGCTGGTATCAATGGGTAGCAGGGCTGAGCCCTCCCAGCACAGAAAGACAGCTAACACAAAAAAGATGAGAAAATTATTTTTTAAATAACTTACAACAGATATTTTTAAGTTTAGATAAAACCAAAGGAAGCAGCAGCACCAATCAGTCAAAATGAAAAAGTAGAATCTCTCTAAATGGGCTGGTTTCTTACAGCCCAGCAGATACATTCATTTGGTTCTTGTCAGTGATTGACAGGTGTCATGTCCCGCCCCCCGTGGTTTACTGAGCATTTCGGGCTAGCTTCAGTTAGCCCACAGCCGCTGACTCTTGACCAACAGCAGAGAGTTAACGCAGCGGGGCTGCTGTTGGTGCCAGGGTTGGGAAGGAGGGAGAAAAACTTCAGCTATGGCGGCGTCAGCATGAACCAGGTGGACGATTTGCTCTGATTGATGCTCTTTGCCACGCTGTCTATCCAGACGGACTTCATCCAAAAGTTACCCAACTTCAACGACATGGTGATTAACCTGTTTGCATCCCAGAAAGGCGTCGATGTGAGCTTCTTTTCAGATAAGGTCGGTCCATGTCGACCTGTTAAAGGACTGAGGAGCCTTGTTTTTCCTGCGTGAAGCGCGTCTGGCTACATGTCACCAAGCAGCTGTAACAAGACAGCTGCAGCAGGCTGTCTGTGGCCAGTCGTTGAAGTTGGGTTGGAACACGTCTGTGGTGTGTAAATGTAAGAGAGAGAGAGAGAGAGAGAGAGAGAGAGAGAGAGAGAGAGAGAGAGAGACCGCACTAAAAAAGTATAGTGTACCTGTAATTGATGTACCGGTGTATCACAGGTGATGTTGCTTTTGCAGCTCTGTTCACTATTTAATCGCTATTATGTAAGCATTTGTTAGCCCTCCCAACAAATTTCACCACCAGCCGCCACTGCTGATAGGTATATCTGGACGTCATCTGCAAAGCAACAAAATGAAATATCAGGCATCTGGAATATGGACACAAGGCCCCCCACTGCTCAGAGGGGCCGTGGCCGAGCTGGATGGAAAAGCTCATGGTCATGGAGGTCAGCGCTGACCGACCGGCAGTGTGACCTGACCTACGGGCCGAGGAGGCCACTTCCTGGAGAACAGGCTCCCCTCAGGGTTCTGCAGGCTCCCTCCTGCTCGGAGGGAGGTTTTCCTCTGCTCAGTCTCTCGACCTGCTCATGAGGAGCTGCTGTGTTTGAGACGACAGAGTTGTTCTGTAGAACTGAAGAGAAATGAAGATGTGATGCTCAGTATAGCCACATGGTGGAAGCACTGTGTCACCCACAGAGAACCATGCAGGTGTGTGTGTGTGTGTGTGTGTGTGTGTGTGTGTGTGTGTGTGTGTGTGTGTGTGGTCACTGATGTCAGAGTGCAGAGGTAGGATCTGTTGGAGCAGTGAGGCCGTTTGAGTCGTTTAGCTCCAGAGCAGCAGAAAACACACACTTCCTGCTGTGTTGGTCGCCTTCTGAGTGTCAGTCCACACTCAGGACGCGGCTGCAGCGTGTGGAGGCCAATTCAGTACAAGCTGAAAGATGTGGAAGTGTTTGTTGATAGAGGGCTCAGTAAATACAGTCATTTCAAACACTATTATTGTAATCAGTCACTCAGTCCTTGTTCCATTTGTTACTGCTGCCGTTGTGCTAATCAGGACCCATTAGTCATGAATTAGCAGTGTGTGTGTGTGTGTGAGGGTGTGTGTTGTCTTCCTCTCTGTTCACAGCAGCATGCAGGCTCTCCTCTTATTGGCTGCGGCCGCTGTGTGTGTTTGAGACGTCGTCTCCCTGCACACACTCGGCCCTGCTGCTCTCTGCTCTGTGGCTGGCAGTGGATGCTGGTCATGTGATTTTCTAATACCCAGGGATTTTCTGGCAGGCAGGCAGGCTGTGTTCCGCCTCCCTCCTCAGTGCGAGCGCAGGCCGCCTCTCCTCGTCTGCCTCAGTCGGTGACTCTCCTGCAGGATCTATTGTTAGCAGACGCTGACGCTGGTCATGGCGTGTTAGAAGACGGCCCTGCCTCCGACGCTGGAATACCTGCTCCGTGAAGGACCACGTCTCCCCCGCTGTCCGGTAGGAAACGTCTCCATCGTCCACATGTTACTGCCAGCATGCTGACCAGGGCTGGTCCTCCACAATAAACAGAGGGGCGTGTGTGTGTGTGTGTGTGTGTGTGTGTGTGTGTGTGCTTCACCCCCTGCCCTCAGCTCTCCTCTCACTCTGCTTTTCTAATTCTTTAACTCAAACGTCAACAGTTCATCATCACTGCTGGAACAAAAAGATTTTAGGCATTTTTAATTTTTCTTCTTGAAAATGTCCAAAGTGATGAGTTTATTTTTGAAGAGCAGAGTCTCCATCAAAAGCACTGAACAGTGATGAAGATGAGCGGTGAACACAGTGACGAAGATGGTATCACCATTGATTATCAGCTGGCAGCTTCCAGTGTTACCATGGTAACCGCTGTAATGAACAGACAGATTAATCCAAAATGTCTCATTTTGAAGCTGAACCGATACTTATTGAAAAATGGCGGATGGCACACTACGACCACATGTGACCGTAAAACAACCCCGGACGACCACACTGCCAACACATCCTGTCCCTGCCTCAGGTCCAGCTGAGCCTCAGAGCCGGACCTGGCTTCTGGTGGATTCAGCAGTCTGAGCTGAGGAAGTTCTTCTCCTGGAAGGAGCGTGTGAGGAGATGACGAAGACGTTCACCTGAACTGAACTCATTCTGAGGTTGGATTGAATTGGCGAGATGATTCTAAAGGAGGCACCATGCTCAATATGTCCTTGGTCTCCTGGTCTGTCATGCTTAAGCATGGCGCTGTAATAAAATGCTCAGTGAGTTTATAAGAAGTTTGATCGTACCAGAGTCTGTTTTTAACGGCATTGATTGAAATGTACAGCGTCTCTTTATACGGGGGCTGTTAAACCAAACCCAGCCGCAGTAACGTTTTAGAAAGCCTGAAAATGTTTCATCTGAAGTAACTGCTGCCGCTGCTGCTGAGTTCTGTGTTTTTGTCAGAGTCAGGGAGGAAACACAGCAGGAAAGACTGCCGTATTGTGGCGTGTCATCAGCATACAGACACTGAGAACAATGAAAAACCTGCATGAATTCTTCACTGTCCACATGGAGAACCGTCATCAATGGATTAATGCTGAAACTGATCTTATTTTACTAGGTAGTGTTAGTCTTGCTTCATTTATTTATGTGGACCTGGATTAAAACGAGCCCGACACCTCGGTCAAATGTAAAATTATTAAAGACTCAGTTTGGTGAATTTTAACATGCAGTAGCTTATCATGTACTGAGGACCTGCAGAGGATCATGCAGGGGCGTGCAGGACCAAACACCAGTGAGAGCAGTGCCTGGGGTTGCCATTTGGCAGACTGCCGCTGAACGCCACATGGCAGCGTTAAGCTAATCCCAGTCAATTCCCGGCCAATCCTCCCTGAGAGCGGCAGAGCTGATCAGAGGTGAAGCGGGATGAGGAGGCTGCGATTCAGACTTCAGCTGCTCTCTGATCAGAGCCCGTCCCCGCTCGGCGTTTATGATGGTGTGACGATCCGCAAATACCGAGAAACACAAGAAGAAGAAGGAGAAACAAACATCTCTGGTCCTCGTGTTCAGTATGCTGCCGTCACGGCTCATCCTGCCTCATTATATGATGAGAAAATAGTGTGACAAAGAACACACACACACACACACACACACACACACACACACACACACACACACACACACACACACACACACACACCATTTGCAACCATGGCAACACCTATAATGACCGTCAGCCTCTGTGGGGAGAGTGTGGTGGAGAGGGGACAAAGGACAGTGTGGAGGAGGGGAGTGGAGACATGAAAGGAATTACAGCAGGAATACGGCAGACGGAGGACGTTGGCTGATCGTTTCCTGTTGTACATTCAGCGACTGTATCTCTGCATCATGACCCTGCGCTGAACTGTTGTCATGCAGGTTTTTTTGCTCTGCTGAATATCATACCACGACTCTGGTTCCGAGGGGATGGGGAGAAAACGACAGCTGCAGTCACTCACTGATTGTTCTGACAGTATTCGATGTTGATACAGTTCATATCTGCTGAGGATGGATACACTGTCATGCTGCACCGGGAGACCCTGCACTCCGGGACATTTTTTTAATTCCCCCAACACCAAGCACACCTTCTGTTACCTCCTTCAGACAGAACCCAGCTCTTCTTCTGCTGTCTCCTTCAGACAGAACCCAGCTCTTCTTCTGCTTTTCTTCAGACAGAACCCAGCTCTTCTTCTGCTGTCTCCTTCAGGCAGAACCCAGCTCTTCTTCTGCTTTTCTTCAGACAGAACCCAGCTCTTCTTCTGCTTTTCTTCAGACAGAACCCAGCTCTTCTTCTGCTGTCTCCTTCAGGCAGAACCCAGCTCTTCTTCTGCTTTTCTTCAGACAGAACCCAGCTCTTCTTCTGCTGTCTCCTTCAGACAGAACCCAGCTCTTCTTCTGCTTTTCTTCAGACAGAACCCAGCTCTTCTTCTGCTGTCTCCTTCAGGCAGAACCCAGCTCTTCTTCTGCTTTTCTTCAGACAGAACCCAGCTCTTCATCTGCTGTCCTTCAGACAGAACCCAGCTCTTCTTCTGCTGTCTCCTTCAGACAGAACCCAGCTCTTCATCTGCTGTCCTTCAGACAGAACCCAGCTCTTCTTCTGCTGTCCTTCAGACAGAACCCAGCTCTTCTTCTGCTGTCTCCTTCAGACAGAACCCAGCTCTTCTTCTGCTGTCCTTCAGACAGAACCCAGCTCTTCTTCTGCTGTCTCCTTCAGACAGAACCCAGCTCTTCATCTGCTGTCCTTCAGACAGAACCCAGCTCTTTTTCTGCTGTCTCCTTCAGACAGAACCCAGCTCTTCTTCTGCTGTCTCCTTCAGACAGAACCCAGCTCTTCTTCCAGAGTTTCCTTCAGGCAGAACCCAGCTCTTCTTCTGCTGTCTCCTTCAGACAGAACCCAGCTCTTCTTCTGCTGTCTCCTTCAGGCAGAATCCAGCTCTTCTTCTGCTGTCTCCTTCAGGCAGAATCCAGCTCTTCTTCTGCTGTCTCCTTCAGACAGAACCCAGCTCTTCTTCTGCTGTCTCCTTCAGACAGAACCCAGCTCTTCTTCTGCTGTCTCCTTCAGGCAGAATCCAGCTCTTCTTCTGCTGTCTCCTTCAGGCAGAATCCAGCTCTTCTTCTGCTGTCCTTCAGACAGAACCCAGCTATTCTTCCAGAATTCCTTCAGGCAGAACCCAGCTCTTCTTCTGCTGTCTCCTTCAGGCAGAATCCAGCTCTTCTTCTGCTGTCTCCTTCAGGCAGAATCCAGCTCTTCTTCTGCTGTCCTTCAGGCAGAACCAAGCTCTTCTTCCAGAGTTTCCTTCAGGCAGAACCCAGCTCTTCTTCTGCTGTCCTTCAGACAGAACCCAGCTCTTCTTCTGCTGTCTCCTTCAGGCAGAATCCAGCTCTTCTTCTGCTGTCCTTCAGACAGAACCCAGCTCTTCTTCCAGAATTCCTTCAGGCAGAACCCAGCTCTTCTTCTGCTGTCTCCTTCAGGCAGAATCCAGCTCTTCTTCTGCTGTCTCCTTCAGGCAGAATCCAGCTCTTCTTCTGCTGTCCTTCAGGCAGAACCAAGCTCTTCTTCCAGAGTTTCCTTCAGGCAGAACCCAGCTCTTCATCTGCTGTCCTTCAGGCAGAACCCAGCTCTTCTTCCAGAGTTTCCTTCAGGCAGAATCCAGCTCTTCTTCTGCTGTCCTTCAGACAGAACCCAGCTCTTCTTCTGCTGTCTCCTTCAGGCAGAATCCAGCTCTTCTTCTGCTGTCTCCTTCAGGCAGAATCCAGCTCTTCTTCTGCTGTCCTTCAGGCAGAACCCAGCTCTTCTTCCAGAATTCCTTCAGGCAGAACCAAGCTCTTCTTCCAGAGTTTCCTTCAGGCAGAACCCAGCTCTTCATCTGCTGTCCTTCAGGCAGAACCCAGCTCTTCTTCCAGAGTTTCCTTCAGGCAGAATCCAGCTCTTCTTCTGCTGTCCTTCAGACAGAACCCAGCTCTTCTTCTGCTGTCTCCTTCAGGCAGAATCCAGCTCTTCTTCTGCTGTCTCCTTCAGACAGAACCCAGCTCTTCTTCTGCTGTCCTTCAGGCAGAACCCAGCTCTTCATCTGCTGTCCTTCAGGCAGAACCCAGCTCTTCTTCCAGCAGGTCTCCACAGTAGCGCAGTACCAGCCTCCGTCCTGACACACTGATGGCAGCGCTCAGTCTTTCTGGCTTGTCTCTCTGCACTGTGATTGTTTCCAAAACATTTGACTTTCTCTTGGACCAAAAGCTGAGAAACCAAGCTGTTTCCAGCAGGTCGTTCTCCAGGATGACCTGTTCACACGGGATTAGAATTACCTGTGGACCTCTGGTAATTAGTGAATTACCCCCCGACGTCTGTGTGTCCTGCAGTGCGCTGGCCTGGGACGGGTGAACTCTGTGTGTTACTCAAAGTAATTGGCGTCACAGCCAGTTCTGATGTGAAGTCTGTGGACGTTTCACCGGTGGCATCCCAGGTAAACGGAGCCCTAAAAATGCTTCACAATAGTTTATAGCTTTTCTCCTTTTTGCCGTGATCACCAGTGATTTGGGACATGTCCACCTTGGATGTGTCCATTTCTTAAAGATGCATTTCAGGACAAGTTCTGTTCAAAATATTGTTGTATTACAATTTTTATTATACAGAAATGACTAATTTCTCCCCTCCATTTTATTTCCCCTGCCAGAGCAGAACGTTTACTTCTGTGTTTCTTGGTGATTTTGCACATTTCTGGTATAAAGGTCTAATACACGATTTTCTCGAAAAGACGAAGCCCCACGTCTGTTACTCACTTTTTGAACAACGCCATGCGCCAGACCATCCGCCCGGCTCTCCTGCTTCTCCCAGGAAACGCGGAAGTGTACGAGCGCGATCTCCTCTTCTCCGGCGTGCACGGCTCTGTTTACAGTTTCTGCGATCCCCCTCGCTCATAAATAAAGCTTTTTTTTCCGAAACAGCTACAGTTTCGTTATGTCAGACTCGCCGTCGGTCAGTACTAGCTCAGAAGCTCACCGTCTACATAAACACTCTGAATGCGCAAAAGGGAGAAGCTGATTGGGCGCAAGCACGTAGAACCGCCTTACGAAAGCAGCTCGTCAGAATGATTGACAAACAGACCCACCAATTATTTAGGTGATCCACCCGGAAATCAAAATTGTGTATTATACCTTTAAGGTTATGATACACATAAATGAAAAACGATCTGTGATGTCTCTTGGAAGACCACTCACTTGGTTACTAACTTGATTGTATGCATATGTGTGTGTATAGGTTACCTATTGTTTAAATATGATGCTCAACATTCCCCGGGGAAAACTCAGAAATAGAAAAACTACTCAAAATATACTCTAAAACTAAATGATAATGAAGCAACCATTATGTTTCTTTTTTCTGCATGTAATCTGTAATAAAAGAGCAGATAAATAGGTTGGGGAGTCAAAAAAAATGACGCAACAGTGCAGGAATTCTGCATTAGGAGGCTAAATATTAGACTTCCAAGATATAAGACAGACAGTTTTTGATTTACATGCATCATAACTCTGAACCAGAAATGAGCTCAGGCCACCTCTGTCTGTGGTCCAGTCACCCACAGCTGCAGTGCGTGAAGTGGAAAAGTATTTAATCGTGTCCTTTCAGGGCTTCTGTGGTGATGAGCCCAAAGACTCAACAATTCTGTACAATACTAATGTACAACACAACAATTTGACAGGATTTTGTCCTTTTACAAGTAGACGTGTCCATCTGGGATCTGGGATGTGTCCATTCGGGACTGAACCGCTGCCGGTTATGTACGTCTTCCACCTCTCTACCTGAAATAATTTCCACTGTATCCTCTGTTTTTCAGCCAGGAAACACGGAGGTAAAGACGTGCATTAAAAAACCCGACTAAAGCTCCCTCCGGTCACTGAGGCGCTGGTCTGGACAGTGTTTACACATCTTTACATCTCATCATGCCTGCTGTGTTGTCTGTCAGTGAGGATTTGAGGCTTTTGTTTGGGAACAGTCACAATATAAACATGTGTCTGAACATGTTCTGACCGACACACTGAAGTCATGTCAGCAGGCAGTGATCAGTCTGCAGTGTGTTCGCCGTTACTCATCAGACCTGCTGAGTCACTGCATCCACTCTGTGTGTGTGTGTGTGTGTGTGTGTGTCTGTGTGTGTGTGTGTGTGTGTGTGTGTGTGTGTGTGTGTTACATAAGGGCTGCTGTTTGATCCCGAGCCCGTCCTGGCCCATGGGGAGCAGTGTAATCCTCTGCAGCAGATATTAGTTTGTTGCTGCTCCTGATTTGCTGAAGTGAGCAGAGTTCCTGACACCACTCTCCTCATTCACCCAACCAGCAGCTCCTGGATGGTTTAAAGGAGCAGAGCTCCACTTTAGGCTCATCGGGGTTTTAGGTCAGCCGCTTTACTTCCATATGTCTAAAACTCAAGACTTTCTCTGTGGAGTTTGCATGTTCTCCCTGTGTTGATGGGTTTTTCCTCGAGACTGTGTCATCCCCATGCCTGCGGTGAGTCAGAGAGGTGATCAGAGCCCTCACACACACTTCAGATGGGTTGTATTCCTGCCGCTGCTTCACTGAATGGAGGTTGTGAATCACCCCGCTCCTGCTGGACGGCCCTGAGTCTCTGCTGTACGTCTTTATTCTCAGTCTTTCACTGTTCTTACTGTCATGGTTCTAATTCACTACACCTACAAAAGAACAGAAATATACATTCACTTCCAAAATGTGTGTTTTTTAAACCAAAGTACTCATGGGTTCCCCTCCACTGACTTCTCTAAGGAGAGGAGGCTTCCTGCTGTCTCCTGCTGTCTTCTGCTGTCTCCTGCTGTCCCCTGCTGCCTGCTGCTGTCCCCTGCTGTCCCCTGCTGTCTTCTGCTGTCTCCTGCTGTCCTCTGCTGTCCCCTGCTGTCTCCTGCTGTCTTCTGCTGTCTCCTGCTGTCCCCTGCTGCCTGCTGCTGTCCCCTGCTGTCCCCTGCTGTCTCCTGCTGTCCCCTGCTGCCCGCTGCTGTCCCCTGCTGTCCCCTGCTGTCCCCTCACTGTGAGACGCTCTCTGCTGGACTTCATTTCGTTAGCGTTGACGTGTTCCTGAACTTCACTGTGAAGCGATGGCAGTGAAGAGCAGTTGAGCAGCCATGAATCAGAACATGCGCGCTGAGAGGCTGGCACTGGATCCACTTCACTCTCATTAAATCCCCTGCAAAATAAATCCTGTGGCTTGGCTGCAGCCCGCCCGGGCTGGGGGTTAAATTTAGACGACCTCTGACCTTGTCACAGTTGATAGAAGTGTGGCGATGCAGATTTAGTCTGCAGCTTTTCACACTGCTCAAGGAAACAGTCAGTGGGGTGACTGGACAGAAGAATGATCTCTGGTTCATGTCTGTGCTTCAGGCGAAACGTGCTGAGTCCACCGACTGCGGCCCAGTAGATCCTCGCCGGGCGGCGAGCGGCTGAAACACGCTCTGCGCCGTCAGCGGTGCTGACTGCTCCTCCAGGGGGTCCGGGCTTCATTTACCTGCCGGAGAGGCAGGACGGCCAAACTGTCGAACAAAGTGAGGATGACAAACCTTCAGGGTGTTCCGCGGTTTGTAAACATGAATTTTCTGCTGATTTCCAACTTCAGTGAAACAAGTCTGTCTGGATGAAACAGGCTTCGTCCTTTGTCCTCAGTTTGCTCCACAAATCCCGTTCATGTCAGTGAGTAGCAGATTGAAATATTGCTGTTTTGTTTATGTGTTGTACTGAGAGCTCCCTGCTGCCAGCTGCTGAGAGGTGCTATAATCAGGCAGGTGAGGTTCACAGCTGGACAGATGGACGGCTGTGGGCCAGAGCTCAGAAGAGGGACATCTAGTGGTGGACATCAGTCCCACTCTGGAGCTGGAAAGTCCTCCGATCCGTCCAGAGAGACGATGATGGAGCGCAGTGATTACAGGGTGGAGGCTCAGGCTGCAGCTATTCCTGGGACTGAGACACACCCTCAACATATCAGCATGGGTCAACACACACACACACACACACACACACACACACACACACACACACGCACACACACCCTGCTGGGTGGTTGGAGGGACTGTGTCACTTTGCTAACATGGATTTCTCTATTGCCTTAAACTTAGTTCTGGGTTGATGGAGACTCATATCAATAACAACCTGTTGGAACCTGCTGTGATCCATAACAAACAAAGGTTTCCACGCTGAGTTACTCCAACTTGAACAGAGCTGGACCTGTAGCAGAGCTCCAGCCGTCTGATCTCTGAAATGACAGCAATACAAGGCCAGAAGTGAAGGAGGAGGAGGAGGAGGAGGATCAGTGTCTCCTCCACCCAGTGGACATGTCCAACACCCCCACTGTGACGCAGGGACGCGGAGCGGGTTCAGACGTTCTGCACAGCTGGGTTCTCACAGAATAGAATGGAGTAGAATAGAATAGAATACACTTTTTTTTATCTCATCATGGAGAAATTTACCATTACAGAGGCTGATAGAACACACATTAATAGTAGTAGTAGTAATAGCTAGTAATAGTAATAGATAAAGTAATAGTTAATAGAATAAGAATAAGTAATAGTGCAAATCTTAATAAAAATAATAGTAGAATAATTACAGTAATAACAGAAATCTAGACGAACGAAAGATCTAACTACAACATAAATCTAAAATGTAACAGAGGCTATAATATATATAAATATGTAGGCCTACATGTTTTAGTGCACAGAATGAGTGGTATATAAAGCGACCATGATTGATTATGGAGATTATAAAGTGACCATTATTACAGGATATTATACTGTCCAGGGTTATTGCAATATTCTACACTGTAGAATTGTCAGCTGAGCTGACAGCGGTGGACATGAAGGACCTGCTCTGTCCTGCATTGAGGACATCTCAGTCTGCTGAGCTCGTCTACCGTCCACTGCAGTGGCTCAGACCTGCTGTCCATCAAGGATGTGAGCTCAGCCAACATCCTCCTCTCAGCCACGTCCTCCACAGAGTCCAGAGGACAGCCCAGGACACAGCTGGTCCTCCTGACCAGAGGACAGCCCAGGACACAGCTGGTCCTCCTGACCAGAGGACAGCCCAGGACACAGCTGGTCCTCCTGACCAGAGGACAGCCCAGGACACAGCTGGTCCTCCTGACCAGAGGACAGCCCAGGACACAGCTGGTGCTCCTGTCCGTGTTGTGGGTGAAGTCCGAGGTGTAGGTGGTGAGAGGACGGTGTCCTGCGGCGCCCCCGTGCTGCAGACCACCACCTCTGACTCACAGCACCACCTGCTGTCGTCCCAGAGAGGAGCTCTGCAGGGAAGGACACCTTTCGCTCTGTCCCCTGTCCTCAGTGTGTCCCACCCCCAGGTGCTTTCAGCTCATCTGAAGTGGTTCTAGACTTCAGTTCTCCGAAGGACATGTGATATTCCCCTCCTCTTTCTCCTCACTCCTCCCTCTTTGATGAGATGTTCATCCAGCTGGGAGAGAGTGAGGAAAGGCCGCTGAGCCTGAGACGAGGAAACCGTCCTGCTACCTGGACAGCAGTCCAGTCTGGTCTTCACACCCCGCCCGGCTGGACGACAGCAGGAGGGAGGAAGGACTGTTCCTCTGCTTCTCGTGGTTTCAGGTTTCTCTTTGTTTTTCACTTCTCTGCTCACATGACTGAAAACGCTCCTTTCTCTCCCACTCCTTCATATTTCTGCAGCACCGAGAGACGTTCTGCTGGCCGCTCTGTCCTCCGGTCCAGCATGTGGAGACGAGCATTCTGCTAACAGGAAGAGAAAAGGTGAGCACTGTGTGTGTGTGTGTGTGTGTGTGTGTGTGTGTGTGTGTGTGTGTGTGTGTGTGTGTGTGTGTGTGTGTTCTGCTGTGACTTTAGTTTTTCTGTCTTGTCTTACGACTGATGGGAAACTGATGCTATGAATAACATGAAACAGGAAAGAAGTTTCTCTAGAATCTGCAGCCTTCATGATCAAAAGAGACGTTTAAATACACCTCAGACGTCTGAAAAACTCTGCCACTTTCACTAAAACTGTTGTTTTGTTGATTTGAAGACATTTGAGATCTTCAGCTGAGAACTGTTAGAAGCAGTTTCAGTTTCAGTTGTTGCTTCTTGAAGGAGGGAATCCCCGAACATGTTTCAACTGATTTCTCTTTATCATCACGTTGCTTTGTCCGAGGTCATTTCAGACGTGTCAGCCTTTCAGCAGCTCTATATTTTTCTTGACGTAGGTCTTCTCCAGAATCCTCATGTCCCCCAGTGACTCATCTGAGAACTCTGAGGCTCCGGTGGGGGGGGGGGGGGTGCTCTCGTGTCGTCCCCCAGCACCACCACACACTGTCTGACTGCAGGAGTCCTGCTTTTCAGAGCCTGCAGTCAAATGTCATAATGTAGAGAAATGATCCTTTCAGGTTGTTCTAGTTGTCACTGATGCATTTAGATTTAACTGCAGTTTTGTAGTGAGTAGATTCTGTCATGCTGGTTGATCATCAGCTCATATTTTGTCTTGGAATAAAGAGAAATGCAGTGATCCGAGTGCTGCCTGTGCATACTGTCCCATGCGCTGGATACTCTCTCTCTGTGGCAGCAGGGTCGCTTCAGTCCCCATGAAGTGTCTGAACTCTTCATATTTTTGAGGAATAACTGTCTACTCCTCCATGGTGAAGGATGCTGCTCCGCAGGGTTTGTGATTGGTCAGATGGTGCAAACTCCGCCTCTTTCATGTGAACACACATTGATCAAATTGTGAATCACTGAGTTGATAACCTGCTTCACAGAGCTGTGGGACGAGGAGTGTGAATGTGGGTTTGTGAATCCAGAAAACAGAGAGACGTCCCGGGTCTGTTCTTGGTAGTCCAGGCCTCTGCTGGGATCAGTTCTCATCTGAGGTTTAGCATAAAGCACGATGGAATCAAAGGACCAAACTGTGCTGCAGGATCCCAGGAAGAAGCTAGAAGTTTCTGAAAACTCCAGCTGAAACAGAATTGCCAGATTTGATTAAAAAAAATAAAAAAAATTTATTGGCTCCTTTTTGCATCACTTCTTTGCTTTTAACCCATCCCATTTTGAGGAGTGATGAGCGGAGCTTCAGGGAGTTGGTAAGGGGTCAAGGGTCAAGCTGAGTGACCCTGTGTGTTTACCCACCAGCGTTGGGATTCAAACGTGCAGTCATCTCATGGCTGGCATGTCGGTCATCTCAACCTGCAGCTCAGCTGATCGACGTTCACTTGTTTGCTGTTTGAATGTAAAAGTTTCTCAGCTTGTGACATTTTCTGAGTGTGATCACAGTGTGATTTCACTGATCTCAGTGTGATTTCACTGATCTCTGTGATTTCACTGTTCTCAGCATGATTTTGTGTGATCTCATGTAATTTTGCTGTGATTTCAGTGTGATTTCAATGTGATCTCAGTGTGATCTCATTAATCTCTGGGATTTCACTGGTCTCAATATGATCTCAGTGTGATCTCAGTGGGATTTTGCTAAGATTTCACTGATTTAAGAGTGATTTCACGGATCTCAGAGTGATCTCAGTGTGATCACAATGTAATTTCAGTGATCTCATGGGGGGTTTGCTGTGATCTCAGTGTGATCTCACTATTCTTTGTGTGATTTTACTGATCTCATTGGGATTTTAGTGTGATCTCAGTGTGATATTGGTGTGATCTCAGTGTGATTGTGGTGTGATCGCAGTGTGATTTCACTGTGATTTTAGTTTGATCTCTGTGATATCAGTATGATTGTGGTGTGATCTCAGTGTAATTTTGGTGTGATCTCAGTGTGATTGTGGTGTGATCTCAGTGTGATTTCACTGCGATTTTAGTGTGATCTCTGTGTGATTTTTGTGTGATCTCAGCGTGATTGTGGTGTGATGTCAGTGTGATTTTGGTATGAACTCAGAGTGATTTTGCTGTAATCACAGTGTGATTTTGGTGTGATCCCAGTGTGATTGTGATGTGATTTCAATGTGATTTTAGGGTGATCTCTGTGATATCAGTATGATTGTGGTGTGATCTCAGTGTGATTTTGGTGTGATCTCAGTATGATTGTGGTGTGATTTTGCTGTGATCTCAGTGTGATTGTGATGTGATCTCAGTGTGATTTCAGCGTGATTTTAGTGTGATCTCTATGATTTTTGTGTGATCTCAGTATGATTGTGGTGTCATGTCAGTGTGATTTCGGTGTGATCTCAGTGATTTTGCTGTAATTTGAGTGTGATTTTGGCGTGATCCCAGTGTGATTGTGGTGTGATTTCAGTGTGATTTCACTGTGATATTAGTGTGATCTCTGTGATCTCAGTGTGATTTTGGTGTGATCTCAGTGTGATTTCACTGTGATTTTGGTGTGATCCCAGTGTGATTTTGGTGTAATCTCAGGGTGATTTTGGTGTGATCTCAGTGTGATTGTGGTGTGATTTCATTGTGATTTCAATGTGATCTCTGTGTGATTTCACTGATCTCATTGGGATTTCAGTGTGATCTCAGTATGATTGTGGTGTGATCTCAGTATGATTGTGGTGTGATCTCAGTGTGATTGTGGTGTGATGTCAGAGTGATTTTGGTGTGAACTCAGAGTGATTTTGCTGTAATCTCAGTGTGATTTTGGTGTGATCTCAGTATGATTTTAGTGTGATTTCAGTGTGATTTCAATGTGATCTTTGTGTGATTTCACTGATCTCATTGGGAATTTAGTGTGATCTCTGTGTGATTTTGGTGTGATATCAGTGTGTTTTTGATGTGATCTCAGTATGATTGTGGTGTGATGTCAGTGTGATTTTGGTGTGAACTCAGAGTGATTTTGCTGTAATCTCAGTGTGACTTTGTTGTGATCCTAGTGTTATTGTGTTGCGATTTCAGTGTGATTTTGGTGTGATCCCAGTGTGATTGTGGTGTGATTTCAGTGTGATTTCGCTGTGATTTCAATGTGATCTTTGTGTGATTTCACTGATCTCATTGGGAATTTAGTGTGATCTCTGTGTGATTTTGGTGTGACATCAGTGTGATTTTGGTGTGATCTCAGTATGATTGTGGTGTGATCGCAGTGTGATTTTCGTGTGATCTCAGTGTGATTGTGGTGTGATCTCAGTATGATTGTGGTGTGATCTCTGTGTGATTTTGGTGTAATCTCAGTGTGATTTTGGTGTGACCTCAGTGTGATTGTGGTGTGATTTCATTGTGATTTCAATGTGATCTGTGTGTGGTTTCGCTGTGATTTTAGTGTGATTTCAATCTGATCTCAGTGTGATTTTGATGTGATCTCAGTATGATTGTGGTGTGAACTCAGAGTGATCTTGCTGTAATCTCAGTGTGATTTTGTTATGATCCCAGTGTGATTGTGGTGTGATTTCAGTGTGATTTCGCTGTGATTTCAATGTGATCTTTGTGTGATTTCACTGATCTCATTGGGAATTTAGTGTGATCTCTGTGTGATTTTGGTGTGTTATCAGTGTGATTTTGGTGTGATCTCAGTATGATTGTGGTGTGATCTCAGTGTGATTGTGGTGTGATCTCAGTGTGATTTCACTGTGATTTTAGTTTGATCTCTGTGTGTGATTGTGGTGTGGTCCCACTGTGATTGTAGTATGATTTCAATGTGATTTCGCTGTGATTTTAGTGTGATTTCAATGTGATCTCTGTGTGATTTCACTGATCTCATTGGGAATTTAGTGTGATCTCTGTGTGATTTTGGTGTTATATCAGTGTGATTTTGGTGTGATCTCAGTATGATTGTGGTGTGATCGCAGTGTGATTTTTGTGTGATCTCAGTGTGATTTTTGTGTGATTGTGGTGTGATCTCAGTGTGATTTCACTGTGATTTTAGTGTGATCTGTCTGTGTGATTGTGGTGTGATCTCAGTGTGATTTTGGTGTGGTCTCAGTATGATTTTGGTGTGATCTCAGTGTGATTTTGGTATGGTCTCAGTATGATTTTGGTGTGATCTCAGTGTGTTTTCGGTGTAGTCTCAGTATGATTGTGGTGTGATCTCAGTGTGACGTGTCTCTGACCTCACAGTTATATGCAGTTGTCACTGGTCATGATGACAACAGACAGGATAATGGTCAACTGCAGGAAGGATCCATGATGTTAATCATGTCAATACAATACAATACAATACAATAGAAATACTTCATTGATCCCAGAGGGAAGTTCCTGGAAAAGGTCAAGGTCAATATGACGTCACAGATCTTGACTTGATTTTAAAGTGTAGTGTTTAGTCTGAGAATAGTTGATTTCTGTGACCTGATATGTATTTTTTTTCAAGACTTTTTTGATTTCTACTCTGTTCTGAATGTACGTAGCTAAGTAACTAATTTATCTGTCCAGGAGCAGACTAACTGTAGCTTAAGTAATATCAGAACATGTGTACATTTGTTCCTTTGTTGTTGTTGAGTATGTTAAAATGGACTTATAGATAAAATTTGGAAATGTTGTTGATTTCGATGAGAATGAGAAAGTCTTTTAGAGTGCGTTTGTCCATAAGTGAGCTGAATGCTCTTCTGGTGTGTGACTGACAGCTTTTTAAATCGCTCCGGACACTCTCTGAAGTCCTATTGACAGAGCGCTCAGCAGTATGACTCCACACTGAGACTCGGTCTGATGCAGAAGTGGCGATCAGGCTGGGAGACGGATGGGACAGACAGATGGAGAGTGAGATATCCAGAGAGAGCCTCCACCCGTCAGGGCGAGGGGTAGAATACGCTGAGGGTTGCATTTCTCAGCAGGAAGGAGGGAGGGAGAGCGAAGGAGATAAAAAGAAAGAGGAGAGGGAGCATAAACCAGGTTAAACAGGCAGAGAGAAAGGCATGTCAGCACCGTGCAGCGCTCCTCACCCCCATCCCAGCAGCTTCAGCCCCCCGCCTTCATTCGTCCGTCCGATCGTCCGCTGGCTGCCGGTAAATGAGCGATCCGGTGGAGGATGCTGAAGTTCCGCGTGGACAGGAGAGTTAGGTAGGTGGAGAGCGGAGGAGGAAGTGACATGAGGGCTGGGTTACAGACGAGGACGGCGAGAGTAGGAGGAGGAGGAGGAGATTCTGATGGTGGCGTCGACTGCAGAAGCTTGGAGGTCAGAGATGACTGCAATGCAGTGCCAGCAGGAAGCTCAAGTCCTGCTGATCACTGTATGTTAGTGCGTTCTGGGTGTGTCACTGTGTGTGAGGGTTTACATCTGTTTACATGACTGTGCCATTGTGTGTGTGTGTGTGTGTGTGTGTGTGTGTGTGTGTGTGTGTGTGTGTGTGTGTGTGTGTGTGTGTGTGTGTGTGTTTGTGTGTGTGTGGACTGCCACTGTTCTCTGAATGGGAAACGATGCTGAGTCGATGATGTTTATCTGGGCTGTCGCCGCTCAGTGTGATGGATGCTGTAGCTCAGCGTTCCTTGAGGCTTCCTGCAGTCGCTGTGCTGCTGTGTTGTGGTAACATGTCTCTGTTGGCTGAATTTAGGCTCAGTGTGAAGCTTTATTGGATGGAACAGCTTATAAGGACTACGTAACTCCACTGGATTTTTGGTATTAAGATCATTAACTTTTCAAACTGGAAGTGCTGTGAAAAAGAGATTGAACGCGGGTCATCCACATTCATGAAACTATAACTGAAGGACGTGAAGCTGATGTGGATGTTTCTGTTAGACTGAAGTGTTATTGGAGTGTTGGTAAGTTTGACCACGATCACAAATCTACAACCTGTGACTCTACATCTTCTCTATAGTGACTCTACAGCTCCTCTACAGTGAGTTTACTGATCAAATTCTATCTGGATAAAGGGATGAATTAGCTTCTCAGTAATTGTGCAGCTGTGGCTCATTGGTAGAGTGGTCGTCTCTTAATTGGAAGATTGCAGGTTTGATTCCCATCTCCCCCTGCTCACGTATCAAAGTGTCCTTGAGCAAGACACTGAATGCTGAAGTGCTCCCGGTGGATTTATTGAGCCTCCTGCAGGTATGGAAGTGTTTGACAGTGTGGAGGGCTGTGGTGGAAATGTGCTGTATCGGTGAAATCTGTTTTCCGTTCATCTTACTTTTGTCAAACTGTGCGTTGTGGTTTGGAATTTTTAGTTTACAGTCCCACAGTTTAGTGAGCGAACCATGAATATTCCCAGATATAGAACAATTTCAGAGTAAAATAACTGATTTGACAAACTGACATGTTTCACTTCAAATATGTTGGCTAAGGGGAATGAAACAATTTAAAGTTCCACTAAAAAGTATCCTAAACAGCAAAAACCAACAAAGCAAAACACAGCTGGCCAAAGCACACAGAATGTACAGAAGGCTCGATGGTTCATGGTTTGGAGGCTCCAGTGTTTATTTTCTTGACCATTAGTAGTTTCTGACTGAAGGCTGTGAGTGACCACATATTGAACACACCCTGAGTGAACCATAAAGTGGGAACTAACTCAGCTCAGGTTTTATATTTGAGATTCCTCAATGTTTCCCCCTCTGGCTGCGTCGACAGCGCTGCAGCCCACCTGACACTGAGCCTCATCAGGTCGTCACCTCAAAGGTGCTTTACTAGCTTCTAATTTGTATTTTTAAAACAGTATACATCCAGAAACATAAAACAAAATCAGTCTGACACGATAAGCTGTTCTGAGTGTATCCTGTTATATGTTCCTCTGGTCATTTTGTCTCAGCTGTTGAATCTCATGTCTTCATCTTTGAAATACCGCTACTCCTTATTAAGGTTGCTGTTTGTTTTCCCACCGATGAGGCAAACCATGAAGTTTCTGTTGACGTCATCCTGTGAACCTGAGTCCTCCGTCGGTGTGCTCCGTCCTGAGCTGAAGAAGCCTCGGTCCAGATGGAGCTCACCTGATCAGTGTGTTCGTTCATGGTGAAGACAGAGACGAGAGAGAGCAGACAGCACTGCAGCAGATCAGGCTTCACGCCGATCAGGAGCTGCTGATGTTTTCACTGCAGCATTTCTTCAGTCCACTGGAACTCCTCCGAGACGCCAACTACGCCCAGATCACCGCTCTGAGCCTGGAAGGATGGAAGCTGCTTCCTCAAGCCTCTTTACTTATGTCCGTCTCTCTGTTTATCTATACAAACATGAACAAATATTAATCCATTTATTGATTCATCTGCCAAAATCAGTTTGGATCAGAAGTGGTTACTTCCTCTAATAAATACCGAGATGAGATTAAAATGCTATTATGAACTGTTTATTCAGATCAATATCTTTAATCAAGTCTGACTACTGGTTAAGAGTGTTTATTATTGTCGATAATTCCAGAGAGTTTTCTCTCATCATGATGTTGTGTGATAATGAATCCAAAGCCGTTTTAAACTGAGTCAGACAGTATAAAGTGTGGAAACAGGATGAACACAGACTCAGACTCTTGACAGAGTCCAGTGATAAAACCAGCTCAGCTTTCTATCTGAACTGAATAATGATGCATCTGTTTCTGAATATTTCAAATGATTTGTTGTCTTCTGACAGCTGCATGTGCGTCCTGGGTAGTGTCCAGAGTTGTCCTGGCCGGTTGGTTGTGCTGATTTCATGATGAAGGTACGAAGCAGCAGCAGCTCAGACCCCCTGCTGTGAGGTCCTGCTGACCAGCAGCATTCACACTGGAATAACTTACTGCGTTTCCTGCAAAGCTGCTGAAAACCCTCAGCTCTGTTACAGTAGAGTCACGGCTGTGTTGACCTTTGACTTCAGTCACGGAGGTTGAGTGCTTCAGTGTTCTTCTTTTAAATGTCACTTCTTAAAGTGTTGCTGAATGGTGTCGGTGGTTTTAGGTGGTGAAAGTCTCTGTCCTTCTCCCTGTTTACTGGCCTCTCAAACTCTATTATCTGTAATGGCGTTATTCTCGCAGGCTGTTTCAGGATTGTTTGAGCAGGTTTAGTGATGTGTGAAGGTTATTCGGGGGATTTTCAGTTCTTTTTGGTAGGATTACTTTATTAGAGAGACTGAAGCTTGAAGTTTAAAAACATTTCTTTACTAATGCTGATTTAAATTCCCTCCTTATCACAAACGTCAGCATGAAAACTCAAGATTCTGATCAGTGACGGTGACACAGTCACCATTTACCAGCCGGTTCCTGAACCTCTCAAACTGAAAACGTGTTCCTCTGTGGGCGCTGCTGGACTCGGCGGCGTGGTCTGGGCCCGCGGCCGGGACCAGGAGCCCTGCCAGTGGTCGGGGTGTATCTCCTGTGGTTACGACACTGTGCTGACGGCCGTTACATAAATCCACGTCCTCGTTGTCCTCTGGGTTTGTTTTCAGTCAACATGAAGCCGGCGGACCAGCAGGAGCAGCACTGAGCTCAGTCCAGCTGGAGGAGCCCGCACCAGCTCAGCCGTCCATCCAGTGAGTCCCAACACACACACACACACACTACACACACACACACACACACACACACACACACACACACACACACACACACACACACACTACACACACACACACACTACACACACTACACACACACACACACACACACACACACTACACACACCCACACACTACACACACTATACACCCACACACACACACACACTACACACACACACACTACACACACATCCACACACACCCACACACACACACACACACACACACACATCTACACACATTCACACACACACACTACACACACTACACACACACCCACACACACCCACACACACACACACACACACTACACACACACACACACCCACACACACACACACACACACACACTACACACACTACACACACACACACACTATACACACACACACACACTACACACACTACACACACACACACACTATACACACACATCTACACACATCCACACACATCTACACACATCCACACACACCCACACACACCCACACACATCCACACACATCCACACACATCTACACACATCTATACACATCTACACACATCCACACACACCCACACACACCCACACACATCCACACCACACACACATCCACACACATCCACACACACCCACACACACCCACACACATCTACACACATCCACACACATCCACACACATCCACACACATCCACACACATCTACACACATCCACACACATCCACACACATCTACACACCTCGACACACATTGACACACATGCATGTACGCACACATCCACACACATCTACACACATCGACACACATCTACACACATCCACACACACCCACACACATCTACACACCTCGACACACATTGACACACATGCATGTACGCACACATCCACACACATCTACACACATCCACACACATCTACACACATCCACACACACCCACACACATCTACACACCTCGACACACATTGACACACATGCATGTACGCACACATCCACACACATCTACACACATCGACACACATCCACACACATCCACACACATCCACACACACCCACACACACCCACACACACCCACACACATCCACACACATCTACACACATCTACACACATCTAGACACATCTACACACATCCACACACATCCACACACACCCACACACATCCACACACATCTACACACATCTACACACATCTAGACACATCTACACACATCCACACACATCCACACACACCCACACACATCTACACACATCTACACACATCTAGACACATCTACACACATCCACACACATCCACACACACCCACACACATCCACACACATCTACACACATCTACACACATCTAGACACATCTACACACATCCACACACATCCACACACACCCACACACATCCACACACATCTACACACATCTACACACATCTAGACACATCTACACACATCCACACACATCCACACACACCCACACACATCTACACACATCCACACACATCCACACACATCTACACACATCCACACACATCCACACACACCCACACACATCTACACACCTCAACACACATTGACACACATGCATGCACGCACACATCCACACACACGCAGCTGGAGCAGATCAACTGCAGTCCAGTTGTCAGTATCTGTGAATGATGCTCTCCATCCGTCTGCAGAATAAGTCTAAAGGTCTTGTTTTAGTTCTGAGAGCAAAAAGAACAGGAATGTGAGGTTATACGTGGCGAAAGGTTTAAAACTCTGAAGATCTTAAAATGTGCCAAAGTTCAGTTTGTCATGTAACGCTGTGGCAGCACATCCAGTGGCGTTTGTAGGGAAATGTTATAGGGGGTACGTTGTGTGATGTAACATGACTTACTGCATCTTTAAGAATCAAATCAAATCCTCTGGGGACCTCCAGTGTTTAGGATTAACTGGTCTTCCTCTTATCTGGCCACCGACTTCCTTCAGCGTCCAAACTTTCTGCTGCAGCAGATGTTGAGACCCTGCGCTGTAGCTGTAGCTGTCCTGGTGAACACCGCTTAACAACATGGAGTTACAGCAGAGTTCAGCTGAGAGCTGAGTCACAGCAGACACTCAGCTTACTGTAGAGTTACACTGGAGTCACAGTAGAGCTACAGTAGAGTTGTAATAGAGTTACTACAGTTAATTCCCCAAATGCCTCCACTGGGGTCCTGATATGTCGCTGGGGGGGCGGGGCTACAACCCCAATCGCCACTTACCAGGAGTCAGTGGACGGCCAGTCAGCACTGCACTGCAGCAGATCAGCCTGTCACCACTGTCTGTGTTCGAGCAGCTGGAAGTCGTGCAGCTGTTCAGGTGTTGGTCGATGTTACAGGTGGAAATGAAGACATAAATAACAACAACAACAAAAGAAGAACGCTTTCATCAAGGAAACGGTGGTGACAACAATCACTGCAAATTCATCAGAGCCATCGATCAGCAGAAGCTCACACACACACACACACACACACACACACACACACACACACACACACACACACACACACACACACACTCTAGAATATGTTCCCAAGATGCTGAGTCCTTCATAACTGACTTGAGTTTCACTGCCTAGAGATTGTAATCCTTATAATGCAGCTCCAAACCCTGTGCTGACGCCTCTCTGAAGTCTTTCCTCTGCTGTGCAGACGCTGCCACATAGATATGAATGGAAAAGTGAAAACTGCTGACGAGAAGAGCCTCAACTCCAAACGCACCACCATGGTTTCAGATCTGTCTCCAGCAGCACAGTCCTTCTCTCGGGTGAGCACACACACCCACACACACCCACACACACACACATACACACACGGTTGTGATGATGACTGTATGTGTCCCTGCAGACGTCTCGTACTCCCAGGAAGGCCGCCACGTTTGGGAAGCGCTCCAACTCCATGCGCAGGAATCCCAAAGCGGAGGTTGTGAAACAAGGATGGCTGCACAAGCAGGTAGGAGCTCCTCTCCGTGCAAACAGCGCAGCAGTGTGGACAACAGCAGAACAGCACCGACGGCAGCGCTCACACGGAGTGGCGGGCGGCCTGAGAGGACGGTCCGTAGAGGAGAAGACACCGAGAGAACTGTCCAAGGAGCAGGAGCTGAAGACACCTGCTCACAGCCTCACATTAGAGATGACATCCAGATTAAACCGGCAGCTTCACAGGATTAGCTCCGCTCTGTAGAGACTGAGGGACGTGGGGTGTTGTGAGGTGATTAATGGTGTGTGTGTGTGTGTGTGTGTGTGTGTGTGTGTGTGTGTGTGTGTGTGTGTGTGTGTGTGTGTGTGTGTGCGTGCAGGCCAGCAGTGGCGTGAAGCAGTGGAACAGGCGGTGGTTCGTCCTGGCTGACAGATGTCTCTTCTACTACAAAGGTTTGTTTCTTTCTGAATGTCAGTTTAAAGCGATACTTCAACATTTTGCCAAATTGGCCCATTTAGCGCAATTCCTTAGTCATTTCGAACAGCATACTTACTTTTTTTGTGAGGGCGAGCTGTTGTTTATCCAGAGGTGAGTCGGGGAAGGTTTTCGGGACGGACACAATGGAGGTGAATGGTATTTTTGTTCGCCCTCGTCAAACTCATCAAATACACAATCCAACAACCCCAAAACACTTTGGGGGACACGTTATAATCCACATATTCACTACGCTGTGAAACACCAACAAATAATAGTGTAGCGTTACGACACTGAAGCAAATACTGGGAACTTCTTTTTCTTTTGAAATCACTACGCCCAGACGCCATGTTTAGTAAGTAGTTCCGTCTTAGCAATCTTCACATAAACAACTCAATCTGGTAATTTTGCATTAATATTCCACAGCGTAGTGAATGTGTGGATTATAACGTGTCCACCAAAGTGTTTTGGGGTTGTTGGATTGTGTATTTGATGAGTTTGACGAGGGGGAACAAAAATACCATCCACTTCCATTGTGTCCGTCCCGAAAACCTTCCCCGACTCACCTCTGAATAAACAACAGCTCGCCTCACAGAAACAGTAAGTATGCTGTTCAAAATGACTAAGGAATTGCGCTAAATGGGCCAATTTGCCAAAATGTTGAAGTATCCCTTTAAGGAATGTTCTGGGTGAATGACAGTATTTGTATTTCTGTTAAACTTCATATAGCCTCGCTGTTTGAGGGCTCTGCAGTGCACCGGCTTCACGCCGCCTCTGATGGCAGCAGTTTCACAGATCAGTCCTCTGATCAGTCTGTTCTTCAGCTGGGGAAACATTTCCTATTGTTCCTTCAGTAGGATTTCTAGAGAACAAGGGTCTCGGTTCTCCTACTTAGAGATGTGGAACCAGCTCGGGCTGAGCGTTCAGTCTGATGGACTGTTGGCTTGTTGTGCTTTTTCAAGCCGTCCTCCTCCTCTTCCTCTTCCTCTTCCTCTTCCTCTTCCTCTTCCTCTTCCTCTTACTCCTTCTTCACCCCTGCATGCTACTGCGAGTGAGAGAGAGTCCTATCAGAGTCTGAACGATGTTCTGCTGTGTTCTGTAGTCAGTTTGATGAAGGTTCTTCCTCTGAGGGTCTCCAGGTGGCGCTGTGGTTCACAAACATTTTCACTGTAGAGTTCAGTGTCCTGAATGTCCTCATCACTGAGTCCAGCGGCTGGCCGCTTCCTAAATCTAAACAGCTACGTACATAAAAGGGGTGTGTGTGTGTGTGTGTGTGTGTGTGTGTGTGTGTGTGTGTGTGTGTGTGTGTGTGTGTGTGTGTGTGTGTGTGTGTGTGTAGCAGTGCTGCTGCCAGACACTTGTTTTTCTGGTGCTATGGGGGGATCTCCATCTTTCAGTGATGGTGTTAGAGAATTTATGGAGTTTATTTTCCACTGTAACACCAACATGTGTACACTGCACCGTGCATGTATAGCAACCGTGCACGTATAGCAACCGTGCACGTACAGTGAAAGCTCTGTGATTCAGCTGTAATGTCACATTAACAAACACTGCATAGAGATAATGAGAGGCAGTCTCCATTTAGATCCCAGCCACCTGATAGGAGATAAACACACACTTCCCCTTCGACGTCATCATGAAAACACATGAAGAGCGAAGGTAAAGAGAGAGTTAGAGTATTGAAAGAGTGGAGGTGAAGTTGCGCTGGTTTCACTGGCTTGAGGTTTGAAGCAGCGGCGTTGCCCTCCGTTTTCTCCGACCGTCACACAGGTGGTTCAGCACCACCACGAGTGGACAGCTCCCAAGTCTCACTCCGGGTGATTGGGGCTCAGGGTCAACATACTGGGTACTGTGGGGTACTGTGGGGTACTGTGGGGTACTGTGGGGTGCTATAGGGTGCTATGGGGCTATCGCAGGGCAGCTCCAGAACCCAGTCAGGTCATACAGTGACCAGCAGAGTCCACCGCTCACCTGTCAAGGAAAGGCAAAACAAAATCACAATTTTTTTTCACTGAAAACTCAGTTTGGGTTTGAGGGACTCCTCCTGGACCGATGCTCTTTCACTGCGCTGCGGTGTCTCACGCTCACCCTCTGATCAGGCAGCGTTTGGCCCGGCTGACCGTGACCCCTTGAGCCTGGTAGCACTCTCTGACAGGAAGGAGTTACGTACTGTGGCGACCTGGAATCCTGCAACCCAAAGATATGAGCGACAGAAGAGAGAGAGAGAGAGAGATAGAGAGAGAGAGAGAGTGTGTGTGTGTGTGTGTGTGTGTGTGTGTGTGTGTGTGTGTGTGAGTGTGCGTGTGTGTGTGCGTGCGTCTGTTGTGCTGTGGCGAGAAAAAAATTGATTTTCCAATTTTCCCTTTTTTGATATCTGGCTCAGTAAATAATCGGATTACAATTTGAAATGGATAATTGTGCAGCCCTACTCCGAAGTGAAAGAGCTGTCAGTGAAGGACCCGCAGTCCTCAGCAGTGTTGTTAATAACGGCTGCATTAATGGGTCACTGAGCTAAATCTGTCCAGCAGCCTAGTTGTGTTCTTACAACAGGATCTTCTCTCTGCCACCAGTCAGCCATCAGGGCACTTCTCAACACGGTCACTCTTTTTAACATACTTGGCTAAAATGCTATCCAACGGTATCTGGCATTTCTGAACTGCTGCTTTAGGCACCATGAGGACATATTTGACATTACCAGGCAGAGTAAAGTCCTTCATATATTGTTCATGTGCACACCGCTGTTACACTGTTGATAATAATAATAATGCATTGGTTTTATACAGCACTTTTCTGGACACTCAAAGATGCTTCACATTGCATTATTCATTCTCTCCATACTGGGTGGTGGTAAGCTGCTGCTGTAGCCACAGCTGTCCTGGGGGGGGGCAGACTGACGGAAGCGAGGCTGCCAGTCTGCACCAACCATTCACTCTCACAACTTTCATACTAGGCAAGGTGGGTGAAGTGTCTTGCCCAAGGACACAATGACAGTTTTACGCCTGCGGGAGCGGGGATCGAACCGCCAACCTTCCGGTTATAAGACGACCTGCTCTACCAACTGAGCTGCTGTCGCCCCAATAGATTCATTTTAGTTCCCAAACAGTTCACAGCATTTGGGAATAAAGAGGATTCCTCAGGTGCTGTGTTGATCCAGTTCCATCGGTTCAGTCCTGTGGAGGGATCTGTTGTGAGAGCATGTCGCTGAAAGGCATTTTATAGTGGCTAGGGGTGTGTGTGTGTGTGTGTGTGTGTGTGTGTGTGTGTGTGTGTGTGTGTGTGTGTGTGTGTGTGTTCTTGTATTTCTATCCTTGTCGGGGCCAAATGTCCCCACAAGGATAGCAAAACGTGGAGCGACGTGCCTTGTGGGGCCTTTTTCCGGTCCTAAGTAGGAGAAACAGTGTTTTCTTGACCATGTTGTTGTTAATGAAAAAAGTAAAAGGTCAAAACATTTCTTTAGGGTTAGGCTTTGTTGTGGTGTGGGTTAGGGTCAGGGTCAGGGTTAGGGGCTAGTAAATGCATTATGTCAATGAGTGTCCTCACAAGGATAGAAATACAAACCTGTGTGTGTGTGTGTGTGTGTGTGTGTGTGTGTGTGTGTGTGTGTGTGTGTGTGTGTGTGTGTGTGTGTGTGTGTGTGCCAGCTTTTGTGCACATGCAAAGCTCAGAAATGTGTGAGTTCAGGCACACAACTGTTCGGCTTGTCAATTGAAATACGGATCATGTAAAGCAGCTAAAGAGGAAAGAGGAAAATCAGCTGTGACAGTCGTTAATGTTCAGAGAGATGCTGGAGCTGAGCATGCTGGGTAAATAAGACAGGTTTATGAACATGTATCACTGTTTGACTGGCTTCATGACTGCCTGCTCAACTGAACTGTGTTATTTGGATCTAAATGTAAAGTGAGATTAACCAGCTGGGCCACTTCAGGTGTTTTTACAGTCAGTGGAGAAAAGCTGCTGAACAGCCATGTGTTCAGACCCAAAGATGAATCATCTTTATTTTAAATACGCCTCAAGTAGCAAAGAGGCTGGAAGGTCGTGATCGGCTCATTCAGTGACAGAAAACACCAACAAGTAAAGGTCACCTTCACCACAGGATCTGTGTGTCACGTCTTCAACTGATCCTTCAGTGAGTTTAACATCACCTCTCAGCTCTATTCTGCCATGAACTGTGCTGGTTTCCTGTCTGGCTGGTGTTTCCAGGTTTCAGACCGGATCAGGAGTTTTTCCTGGTGTTTCCAGGTTTCAGACCGGATCAGCGGTTTTATCTTGCTGGCTGTTGTTTCCAGGGCTCGGTGATCTGTGGCTGCTCTGTTTTCTTCACAGTCAGTGGAAACCTGGAAAACACATTTCTTCAGGATTAAGTGCAGCACTTTGTCTTGCCTTTGTGTGTGATTTCACACATCTCTGCACCTGTTGTGTTGCTGTCTGGTGAAGCCAGACTCCTGAGCCTGGCTCAGGTGGAGGGCTTCTGGACGCCACATCAGGAGCGTGTGAGCGCTCCACCTTGGCTCGTCTGTCCTGACTCTCTGACATGGTGTTTTCATTCTGGACACGTCTGTTTTGTTCCTCCCGTTCTGACTGGCCCAGCTGCGCTCGGGGAGAAAAGCCTGAGAAAGGGAGCTGAGGAAGGAGGAGGCATGCGGGGCGGTGAAATTTACCACCGCCACTGCAGAGCCAGAACGGATCAGGGCCCGAACATTGGCCCCTCTGTTATCTGCCCTGCGCCTCCAAACAGCAGCAGGACGTACAGTTACCAGTCAACAGCAGACAGGAACGAAACCAAAGGTCAGCGCAGCGTCTGCCCTGCATGGCAAACACACCGGTACATCACGGCCCTGGGCGGACAGGCTCTTCTGCTGGACACGCACGCACACACACACACACACACACACACACACACACACACACACACACACACACACACACACACACACACACACACGTACAAAAAAAAATATTTAAATGTTCATGTCCATTAGAGTGTTGGGAAAACATCAGAGAGTCACTTCAGAACAGCTGCAGGTCACAGACCAGGTTTAGTCCAGTTACAGACCAGGTTTAGTCCAGTTACAGACCAGGTTTAGTCCAGTTACAGACCAGGTTTAGTCCAGTTACAGACCAGGTTTAGTCCAGTTACAGACCAGGTTTAGTCCAGTTACAGACCAGGTTTAGTCGGGTCACAGACCAGGTTTAGTCCAGTTACAGACCAGGTTTAGTCCAGTTACAGACCTGATTTAGTCAGGTTATAGACCAGGCTTAGTGATGTTACCGACCTGGTTTAGTGAGGCTACAGACCAGGTTTAGTCCTGGATAATCCATCCTCTTGTTCCAGCCTATAAATACAGCACCTCAATAAATAATTCACAAGTGTAGTAGATTGGAGTGGGGGAGAGCCTGAAGTCCCTCTCTCTCTCTCTCTCTCGCCTTCTGTGTGTGTGTGTGTGTGTGTGTGTGTGTGTGTGTGTAGATGTTTGTCTGTGCGGTGCAGCAGGTACAGTTGGCCGGGCGCCAAGATTCCTGCTACACTGAGTCACATGGGCTGATTATTACCTTTTGTACACCGTGCACACACACACACACACACACACACACACACACACACACGCACGCACGCACACACGCACACACGCGCGCGCACACACACACACACGCACGCACGCACGCACACACGCGCACACACACACACACACAGACCCACAGATCCACAGATCTGTTTATTGTATGATTGGACAAGCCCTTCCCCCACCCTCAGAGACTCCCTCCCTCTCTCTCTCTCTCTCTCTCTCTCTCTCTCTCTCTCCCTCCCTCCCTCTCTCCCTCGTCCCTCCCTCCCTCTATCTTGAACACACACCCCATCAGAAGCAGTCAGTGTCAGGCAGCAGCTCAGAGTCGGTGCACAGATACTCTCGGCTCTGAGGTAAGAGGAGCACATCTTTTCCTGGGTTCCTCCATTATTTAGCCTGCTCAGCACAGAAGGCTGATGGACCTGTGTGTGTGTGTGTGTGTGTGTGTGTGTGTGTGTGTGTGTGTGTGTCAGGGAGCCATTCTTCCTCCCCTGTCAGGATGTATGGGGCAGTCATGAGGACGTCAGGGTGCTCCCTGGTCCTGGCGCTGCTTGTGATTTGTGGTGCTGACTCATTAGCAGGGGATGAATGGATGAATGGACTCCGGCTGGAACTGGAACAGAAACTGGAGCAAAGCTTCGCACCGTTCCGCCTCTGACTCCTGTCGGATGTTTTCCTTGCAGATGAGAAGGAGGACACTGTGTTAGGGAGCTTGCCCCTGCTCAGCTTCCGGATCGGAGGAGTCCAGGCTGCAGATAACATAACTCGCAAGTTTGCCTTTAAGGTCAGTAACATCCCGGCCACACACACACACACACACACACACACACACACACACACACGCACACACTGGGTGTGCAGTTCTTTCCTCAGCCGGGAGGATGCTGGCTGCTGCTGTGTTTTGTTATGTAACTGGGAGTCTTCTGGGGTGGGTGTGACTGCTAATTGGAATACTTGACTGATGTTTGGACATGTCTCGTGGCGGCTCTTCCAGGGTGCAGCTCTGCGTCCTCAGGGACAGTCAGAGACTTTCAGCTCACGGTGTTGGTTCCATGATGTCTTTCACCTGTGCCTGATCATGCAGGTTCTTCATGTTGACGTTGTGCAGACTGTGGAGTTCAGTCACATCGTGGACTTTAACTTCCAGTTTGTTGTCAGTTGGACTTCAGCTGTGAGACTGAATAAACAGGACCGAACATGCAAACAGAGCAGCTGACTAGAACTGGACAGAACTGAGCTGCGTCAGTGACTGACTGTGATGAGGAGGTGATGGTGCCGAGCCTGCCAGTGCTGGGCCTGACGGTGCCGGGCCTGCCGGTGCTGGGCCTGATGGTACTGAGCCTGCCGGTACCGAGCCTGCCGGTGCTGGGCCTGACGGTGCCGGGCCTGATGGTACTGAGCCTGCCGGTACCGAGCCTGCCGGTGCTGGGCCTGACGGTGCCGGGCCTGATGGTACTGAGCCTGCCGGTACCGAGCCTGCCGGTGCCGGGCCTGACGGTGCTGGGCCTGCCGGTGCTGAGCCTGATGGTGCCAGGCCTGACGGTGCTGAGCCTGCCGGTGCCGGGCCTGCCGGTACCGAGCCTGCCGGTGCTGGGCCTGCCGGTGCCGGGCCTGCCGGTACCGAGCCTGCCGGTGCTGGGCCTGCCGGTACCGAGCCTGCCGGTACCGAGCCTGCCGGTACCGAGCCTGCCGGTACCGAGCCTGCCGGTACCGAGCCTGCCGGTGCAGAGTGAAGCTTTATGTAAGAGGTAAAGTCCGCTCGGCGGCGGTGCCGCCGCTGCACCCACAGTTTGTCTTGATTTCTTCACTCGACAGGACGTCCAGTTCTCTGCTGTTGGTTTGCTTCTCTTGTCAAGATACACCGGTACAAAGTCCAGTTCACCGTCCACACACACACACACACACCTGCAGTGCTGACACACTGAACAAACACACCCAGCCTGTGTGTGTGTAATCGGTCATTGATATCACTGAGCCGAGGTAAAATGCTCTGAAGGTGCGTCAAATTTCAGAAGTCTTCATTCTTCACCTAAAGCAATCCGTCAGTTACTTGGAGGATTGCTTGTAGAAGAAATACACTGCATCCAGGCATCAGGTCACACCACTGTGTGAAAACAGATTCAAAACAAACAGCAGCCCAAGAGTCTGGCTTCAAATGAGTTTAGAGGTGGTTAGAAAACACTGATCTCCAGTACTGTGATAAATGATCTCTGGTGAAAGTTACTGGAGTTATTCTCTCATCAGTGTGTTCCCATATGAACTGATGGAGTCTTCTTTCCATCAGCAGAACGGCTTCGTCTCCTTCGCTGACGGCCTGCAGAGTCCCTGTTAGTCTGTTCTGAACCAAGCAGTCGGTTCTGATGCCTCTATTGAGATCAGCTCCTCTGTCTTCACACACATAAGGGGCTGAATACACAGCTGCGTCACACACACTCGGTGACTGACCAGGCCTGGGGTCACCAGTGTGTCCGCCAGTCAGAATCCAGAGTCAGGCTCTCCTCGGCCAGATGCAACACACTGCTGTAATCTGAGCTCCTCAAGACTCTGAAAACACACAAGTTCCTCATCAGCTGTTGTCCGCAGTCTCGCTGTGGTTATCTCAGGGTAGTAACGTTAAAGCTGTATCACAAATACACTCATGGCAGTCAGTAACAACACTGACCTTTAAAGAATGAAGACATTTGATCATTATGATGATTAAATAAAGATTAATGTTAAAGTGGATGTTTCACCGCTGATGCTTGTGAATGAAGCTCTGAGCGGAGAATGAGTCAGAGTGATGAATGAATGATGTCTGAGGAGCAGGCTGCTCTCATTTCCTTTCATTTCTCCAATCAAACGAATCGATCCGCAGCGTCACTCTCTGAACACGTTCACGCACAAACTGGAGGTAGAACAGTGAAGCTATAAATAGAACACATGAAGAGACACAGCGAGCCACTTCATCTCGTGCTGTGAGAGGTTCTAAAAGCAGCTGTGACGGATGTTTGAAATGTTCCGAGGTTCTCCTCTGGAGCTGCTGGGAGATCTGGAGAACCACGAGCTCTGCAGGGAACCCAGCTGCAGCTGCTCTGTTCGCTGAGAGCTCCGAGTGTCGGCTCATTGCTTCTGTCCGTGGTTCTGCCTGGTTCTGTGGGCTCTGCTGGATTCTGTGGGTTCTGCAGGTTCTGCCTCGTTCTGTGGGCTCTGCTGGATTCTGTGGGTTCTGCAGGTTCTGCCTGGTTCTGCAGGTTCTCCTGTTTTCTGTGGGTTCTGCTGGGTTCTGCAGGTTCTGCAGGTTCTGTGGGTCCTGCTGGATTCTGTGGGTCCTGCTGGGTTCTGCAGGTTCTGTGGGTTCTGCTGGATTCTCTGGGTCCTGCTGGATTCTGCTGGATTCTGCAGGTTCTGTGGGTCCTGCTGGGTTCTGCAGGTTCTGTGGGTTCTCCTGTTTTCTGTGGGTCCTGCTGGATTCTGCTGGATTCTGCAGGTTCTGTGGGTTCTGCTGGTTCATGTGGAGAGAGGCAGTCCTGTGATAACGGAGGCTCCTCACTGCTCTTCCTCTTCTCTTCATCCTCCTGGTCACACATCACCACTGGAACAAGGAGTGTCTTCTGAATGGAGAAGAAGAAGTTTGAGGGACGAGTCCAGAGACAGGTCAAGACGTAGGACACGTCCACAAACACAAAAAGAGCCACGGAGGGACAGTAGAGAGAGAACAGGAGGCACAGAGACCACCTGCCTCCAACACATGAGGGGGCCGAGGGGGGACGTGGAGGACAGGAGACAGATGAGCCACATCAGCCAGAGACAGGGACGGGGGACAGACAGGTGAGGAGGGACGAGTTAAACAGGAAATGACCAACAGAGGAAAATCCTTTTTCAATATTCACCCATCCTACATGTAGAATGTAATGACACACACACACACACACACACACACACACGCAGACGGTGGAGTGTGAGGCCTGCTGGAACCTGTCGGACCTGCTCAGGTGTGGCCGTGGCCTCAGGAGCTGTGAGTCTCTTCCTCTGAACTGCAGCAGAAGCAGACATGTCTGCTCTCGCTCTCTGGCCAGCTCTGACGCTCCTCGCAATTCTTTGGTCTTTCCTCGTCACACAGGAAGCATCTTCAGATGTAAACAAACCAACTGATCTGCTCGAACCTGTTTCTTCTGCTCACGTCACGGATTCTGTTTTATCTTGAGTTCAACAGGAAGGTGTGTTTATACTTGCTTATGTATTCACTGCAGGAACACTATTAAACCCTCCAGATGCTCCAGATGAGCTGAGTGTCTTCACACACAGGAGATGGCTTCTGGTGGATTTGCTGTTTTTGATCATCTTCCAGAGGGGGCCAGACCTGAGCTTTGCACCCCCCCCCCCCCCCCCCCCCCCCCCCCACACACACACACACACACACACACACACACACACACACACACACACACACACACACACACACACACACACGTTTTATATCGTGATCTTCGTTAGTAGAAAGTCAGAGACACCCAGACCTGCCAGCATCAGCCGGACCTTGTGGACTTTCAGCTGCAGATGTCTGGCTCATCTGGAGAGAGGCGCCCCATTGGCCCGTTGGGTCGTCTTCCTCTGCAGCTTGGTGTGGGGTGTTGGGTGAAGCTGTCCGCCTGTCTCGTCCTGCTAGTGGAAGGTTTGAGCAGAGGTTCATTCTGAGCTGAAGCGAACAGCTGGAGCTCCGTGGTGCTGAGAGCCGGCCGGCCCGACTCCATCCCCCTCACACTGCAAACCTCCACACACAGCTCAGCGTGTGGAGGTAATGCAGAGAGGGAGGAATAGTCAGTTTGATCAGTTTTTGCAAAAAGTCACAAATCGTGAGCCCAGATTATATCTAGCTGCTATTTATAACTCTGACGTCTGATGCAAAAATGCTATTTTTAGTGATGGGCCTTGTGTGTGTGTGTGTGTGTGTGTGTGTGTGTGTGTGTGTGTGTGTGTGTGTGTGTGTGTGCGTGCGTGCGTGCGTGCGTGCGTGCGTGCGTGCGTGCGTGCGTGCGTGTGTGTGTGTGTTCTCGTATTTCTATCCTTGTTGGGGCCAAATGTCCCCACAAGGATAGCAAAACGTGGAACGACGTGCCTTGTGGGACCTTTTTCCGGTCCTAAGTAGGAGAAACAGTGTTTTCTTGACCATGTTGTTGTTACTGAAAAAAGTAAAAGTGCAAAAACATTTCTTTAGGGTTAGGCTGTGTTGTGGTGTGGGTTAGGGTTAGGGGCTAGACATGAATGGGAGTCAATGGAAGGTCCCCACAAGGATAGAAATACGAGACTGTGTGTGTGTGTGTGTGTGTGTGTGTGTGTGTGTGTGTGTGTGTGTGTGTGTGTGTGTGTGTGTGTGTGTGTGCGTGCGCGCGTTGCCCTGTGATGGGCTGCTCGCTGGTCCTGGTGGCCCTGGAGCCTGGGTTCCCGTCCCGGCCCGCTCACCACGGCGTGGTTCTCTTCCAGCCTGCCGCCGCCACTCGGCCCAAGAAGCACTTTACTACCTGATGGCGTGAACAAAGGAAGGACAATGAAGGAGGGAGGCGCCACACACACACTTCCCTCTGTTGCTAGGTTACTGCTGCTCCTTGCCGTACAGTCGTGGCAGCCAATCAGAGGCCTGTGTTGCTGCTGGAGGCGGAGCCTCACAGGGCTCCACCGTGGAAGGAAATACTCCTGTTTTTCAGTGACATCATTTCCTGGGTATCATATTACGACGCTCTCCCTCGAGCCCTCCCTCACACACACACACACACACACACACACACACACACACACACACACACACACACACACACAGACAGGTCAAGGTTGAATGAAGAACTAGTGTGTTTTCACCTCACACACAGACAAGAAACAGTCTTTTACTGGAAAATCAAATCAAAATGTTACAAATCTGGAGTCAGCTGAATGTGTGTGTGTTTCATGTGAGAACAAAGTGCTGCAGTGTGTAACCTCGGCCCCTCTGCCTGTGGCTCCCTCTTGTGGTGAACTTCTGAAATTGCTGAGGTTTCTTCATGTATTGGAAAGAAAGTGTACTGATGCCCATGGAGCATTCCTTCTGTGCCCAACATTTTCATAGCTAAACTGGTACACATGCTGGGAGAAAGGTGTGTGTGTGTGTGTGTGTGTGTGTGTGTGTGTGTGTGTGTGTGTGTGTGTGTGTGTGTGTGTGTGTGGTCCATGATGGTGTTGAAGTTGTAGTGTCAGAAGAGACAGCCTCAGAGTGACCCTGTGTGACTGTCTCTCTGTCTGTCTGCCCCCCCCCCCCACCCCCCCCCCCCCTCTGAGGTCCACTGACCCCGGCCTCCTGCTGTGGATCCACTGCAGTAGGTACTGCTGATGATTGCTTTGGTGCTTGTTCTTGGCCCTCGTGCTGCACGCTGTCTGCTGCATGCTGTGGAGCCACGTCCACTGTCAGCCTCATAACTCTGAGCTGCATGCTTGTTGTTTAAGGTGTACTGTCCCAATGTAGTCATGTGTTTATGATCACCTGCTGATACCTGCTGCAGATGTTGAAGACTAGCTTTGTTTTTCTCCAACATCCATCACATGGATGTGAGCTCCAGCATGTGTGGAGCGTTTCTCATGTCTCATATGTTAGCTTCACTGATCACGGACACGAGGACTCTTCTGTCTGCTGGACCTCTCCAGAGCGGCGTGCTCACGATGTCTCTGTGTCGTCTCTCCTGCAGGCGTGGCTGGAGGAAGAGGAGGAGGAGGAGGAGGACGACGAGGACCTGAAGGCTCCGGTTGTGTTTTGCATGCAGGCGGAGCACGCCGGGACCAGGACCTACTACTTCAGCGCAGACAGCCATGAGGAGCAGGGGGAGTGGATCCGAGCCATGAACGGCGCTGCAGAGGTCCACGGTGACCGGCTCATACAGAGGTGCACACCACACACACACACACACACACACACACACACACACACACACACACACACACACACACACACACACACACACACACACCAGCACTGTCCCCAGTCTGCTTCATCTCCCGCCATAACCAGACTGAGCACAGCTGCAGGAGCCTTGCTGCCATCTAGTGGAACCAAAGGTGTACTGGAGTCAGTCTCACAGTGTGTCAACAGAGACACACCCCCCCCCCCCCCCCCATCATCAAGACCACTCACTAATGAGAACCTGTCTTCAGTCTCAGACTCTGTCTGTCCCTCCGTCTCCACAGAAATAACCAAGACCATCTCAACCCCGCCATGGTGACCAAGGAGCCGGACCCGCCGACGCACCAGTCCGTGTCCACCCAGAGCGAGAGCGACGGCGTGCCGCCCCCCCATCCCGACACCCGCAGCCTGGGAACGCCGCCAGCCTCCAGCCCCTGCTCCGACCCGCCGGGGACGCAGAGCGACGGACGGCGGGGACGCCAGCCCAAAGCGGCCGAGGTGCAGGACGAAGGGGGGCGGCCCGGACCCGACACCCACCAGCACCCCAACGGCTGGAGCGGCTACGACCCCCCCGACAGCAACGGCAAGGCGCCGCCGCCCCGGGGTCACGGCCACCATCCCTCCGCCGACAAACAGTCTCAGACCCACGACGGCAAGGACCCCCAGGAGCACGTGGTGCTGAGGCGGGGCTTCGTGCCGAGGACCGCCCCGGAGCGGGTGGCTCAGAGGAAGAGCTCCATGGCTCAGCTGCAGCAGTGGGTCAACCAGCGGCGGGGCGTCAACTTCCAGGACGACCTGAGCAGGTGCGGCAGAGGGCGCGACCTTTCACCCCGATGAGGGGCTCAGTGTTTCACTTTCAGGGCCAAGTGTTCGAAACACTGTGTATCAGTCCGCTCTGCCTGACCCGTCTGAGCAGACCAGACCCGGCAGGTCTCAGGTCTGTTTGTTCACCCTGCTGAGCTGCTCTCTGCTCTGTCTCCGCAGCCCGACTCACTACTTCCCCGTGAACAGGATGCTGTCCTCGGACTACTACTCCTACGCCGGCGGCTCCCAGTACCTGGACGAGTACCCGCTGTACCCCGTGGGGGTCCGGCCGGACAGCATCTGCTCCGTGTCGGCGGTGGGGGGGTACGACCGCCACTGGACGGTCAAGGAGAAGCGGCGCTCGCTGCGAGACGGGGGCCACCTGTACGGACCCCCCACGCCCCGGGACTCGTGGGGGCCGCAGTATTACGGCGGGATGGAGACGTCCATGAGGCGCCTGTCCATCCAGCCCCGCTCCAGGTCCGTCCCGCGGTCCCCCTCATCTTCGTCGGGGGGGCATTACTCCCCGGTGCCGCCTAACTTCGCCTCGCCGGCCCGATCGACGTCGACCCGCTTCGACCGGTTTCCAGGCAGGATGAGGGACGACCTGATCTACGCGGACCCGTCCGTTTACAGCCTGAGGAGGTCCCTGAGCTCCCCCAAGGTGTGTGTGTGTGTGTGTGTGTGTGTGTGTGTGTGTTCTACTTGCTCCGCTCTGCTCCTGACTTCTCTCCTGATGAACTATCCTTTTCCCTTCAGTATGATTTTCCTGGTGATAGGAGGTCCTTAAACCAGGGACTGTTCCAGCACAGCTACCCTGTTTCCCCCTCTATCCACAGTAAAATGGTACGTGCTCCAGCCGCTGTCACTCCGTGAAACTTTCCTGTTTTTCCTTTCCTCCGTTTACTGCGCTGCTGTTTCAAGCGGGGATGTCTGACTCTCTTTGTGGAAATCCTACGAGCTTCGACTGACTCGTTACTGGAAGTCCTACCCCCTACCAGCTTCTAAAGAGCTGGAGACACAGAGATGGACCGTTGACAGAACTGTCTTGCAGCTTTTTATTCATGGCCTCCACTGATCTGATGTGGAGAACAAGTTAAGTTATTTTTCAGGCAGGAAAAATGATTTGCAATCAAGATAATGAGTGAATGAGGAGACTGAAAAGGACATCAAGGTGACGATGTGGCAGGTTTCAGTTCACAACTCGCAGGGAAGGAGAGAGAGAGAGAGAGAGAGAGAGAGAGAGAGAGAGAGAGGGCAGCACTGACATCTAACAGGACCACAACAGAACAGAGACCAGTCCTTTGTTTGAGGCTATGAGAAGCTCATTAGTAACTTTGACTAGAGCTGTCTCCGGTCTACGATGAGCTCTGGAACCTGGTCTCTGGTCCATGATGAGCTCTAGAACCTGGTCTCTGGTCCATGATGAGCTCTAGAACCTGGTCTCTGGTCTACGATGAGCTCTGGAACCTGGTCTCTGGTCCATGATGAGCTCTAGAACCTGGTCTCTGGTCCATGATGAGCTCTAGAACCTGGTCTCTGGTCTACGATGAGCTCTGGAACCTGGTCTCTGGTCTACGATGAGCTCTGGAACCTGGTCTCTGGTCCATGATGAGCTCTAGAACCTGGTCTCTGGTCTACGATGAGCTCTGGAACCTGGTCTCTGGCCTACGATGAGCTCTAGAACCTGGTCTCTGGTCTACGATGAGCTCTGGAACCTGGTCTCTGGTCTACGATGAGCTCTGGAACCTGGTCTCTGGTCCATGATGAGCTCTAGAACCTGGTCTCCAGTCTACGATGAGCTCTAGAACCTGGTCTCTGGTCTACGATGAGCTCTAGAACCTGGTCTCTAGTCTACGATGAGCTCTGGAACCTGGTCTCTGGTCCATGATGAACACACACACTTCATTTATTTTTTTTTTTTGTGCCAAACTGATGCTTTGTCTGGATTGCTGATTGGTTCGTCTCCTGTTTTCTCTCCTGTTTTTCCACAGGTGCCTCCGTTCCATGATGTCTACAGTAGAGAACTACACCCAACTCTGAAACTCAACGAGATTGAAACCAGCGTAAGACTTTCTTGTCACTGATTATTTAATCATTACACCATTCTTCCTGCGGTCTCGATGCCATGGCCAGATGCTTCGGTCCTCTTGTGGATTCTGTTCTGCACTGTAACCGAAGACATACACGGTCCAGCTGTTTGTGGTGGTTTGATTTGTCTTTTCTGTTGATAAAAGACACGTTCTCATGTTTTCCTGTGTGATGCAGAAACTGTTGGGCCGGCTCTGTGAGCAGAACCGGATCCTGAGAGACCACGAGACTGTCGTACACAGGCTGAGAATGGATAAGGTACCAGCGTTGTTTTTCAGCCTGATGTGTCCTGCTAATGGAAAACTAGGACTGCGACTTTGAAAATCAGTCCTGCACAAAGAGCAAAACCTCTGTGATGGAAAAAGAATCATGACGCATGTTTAAACTCTGTGCAGCATCATCATGTTCGGTTATGTTTTTTCAGCTCATGCTGCTAACGTCATCACACACTGAACTTCTTCACCTGAAAAACACTTTGAGATCCAGCATGAACTGAAATGATCCTGAAAGCACTTGATTGTTCTCAGGACAGCCTGGAGGAGGCGCTAGTGGCCACTCACCAGGAGATGGAGTTCTACCAAAACCAGCCTTTAATCCTTGAAAAGCTGCAGCTGAAGAAGGAAGCCCACCAGAACCAGCTCATCAACATCAGAGGGGAGCTCTCCCAGGCCTCCAGCGTGAGTCCACCCCTCACTTCCTGTCTGTGACATGAGAGGTCTGCTGGTTACAGTCCCACTGCTAGCTGCTAGCAGCGCCATGGTCCTGGAGCACGACCTCCGACCTCTCCGAGCATGCACAGTTAAGGTTAACAGACAGTGACAACATCACACTAAATCCATCACCCACGGCGTCTCCAGCAGCTCCTTACAGATCGTCAGCAGCCCCTGAAGTTTGAACTTTTGAGACATTAACTGAGCAGTTTTATTGTTTTGAACCCATTCCAGGCTTTAACCACCACTCGTATGGAGTTCGAAGCTTTAGAGGACGAAGCAAACGCCATCCATGGAGATCTGTGGGAGCAGCTTAACGCAGGTGGACAGGTAGAGTTCACACTGCCGTCACCTCACTTCCTGCCCTGCATTTCTGGTTATTAATGCAATGATCCTCTGAACCTGAAGGTCACCTGAGAACTTTTCCCTGGTTTCATAGAAGGCTTTCAAAAATTGGAAAATGGTTCACTTGAAGTCTTCTGCATGACAGAAACTATTCAATTCAAGTTAATTCTATTTCATTTACTTCTTACAATGCAGTCATCTTGAGGCACATTTACGCTAAAAAAGAGGAGACTTTCTGTAGAACCAGACTCAGAGGAGACTTTCTGCCGTTCTGGTCAAGGTTAGTGGATCAACTAACCATTAACTTAAAATGAGAGATTTGAATTGTGAGGACAATGAAAACAGCTTTCTTCTCCTGAAGCTAAATCCTTTTGCACATCCTAAAAATGCTGCATCAATCTCCGAGATGATGTCAATCTTTTCTTCAAGCACCTCAACACTTCAACAGAAAAGAGTAAAGCAGTATATAACTGAGATTCTTTCAGGACGTTTGAAGTGTAAAGACGTTTTTGTTTTTTCACAGTTAAAAATTTAAACTTCAGTGTTTTGTTGTGATGGGTTGGACAATTCTACCTTTTTTTCAGAATAAGGGTTTCAAAGGATGCCTGACACACTTTGTATGAGCCATTTTTAGACATTAGTTCAGATGTCATTCTGTTTTAATTTGTCGTGTCCTTTTTTAGAATGAACTTGTTCGTCGACACATTCAAAAAGAGTTTTGGAGGGTCCAGGATGTGTTAGAGGGACTGCACAAGAACAACTCTTCCAGAGGCACGGACACTGCCAAGCACAGAGGTGACGCCCTACACAGCGACCAGCGCCACATCCCTGTCTGCCTGCCGTGTTTCTGGCTCGTTGCTGACTCCACTCCTGTCTTTCTCTGAACAGTGACCAGCGGTGCTTCAGGCTCCTTTAGCACTAATAGTTCAGCCAGTCCCCTGAGCTCTGTAAGCCTAACCAGTCCACTCAGTCCCTATTCCTCAATGCTGGGCTGCCAGGCCTCCCCCACCAAACAGTTTGGACCGGAGGTAAGCACCGGACTCTCCCAGTCGGGGGCTATCCCCAGTCCAAATGCTGGCTCTGAGTTTAGTCCCAGTCCTGAAGTGTGTAGGAGAGTGTTCTCTAAACCTCGTCCCATGTCGTGCCTCCTGCCTGCTGCCAGCGCTGACCCTAAGCCTAGGTGTAGACCCAGAAGTTACAGAGAACCTGAACCCGTCAACTATCTAGAACACACACACCATTATGGCTTTAAGCCACAGGAACACACACACTCTCAGCCCGCAGACAGCTTTCAGAACGTTCGGGAGTCCTTGAAGAGACTGAACACTGTGGTAGAGGAAACAGACCAGAACTTGACCTGTACAATTAGATCCAGTTCCAGCCGACCGATGAGCCCACATGAAGCAGAACAGGGCGAGAAGATCAGCTTCCTTCAGGCATGCCAGAGCTCCAGGTACAATCATGTGAAACCAGCCTTAGTCCAGACCCGCTGCGACATCCAGCACACCCGCTGGTTATCTGAAGACCAAAGCAGCACCGACGTTCGAGTGGGCCTTCGGAAAGACGTGTACCCAGACCCTCACCTGTCCAGCAGCCTCAGAGATCAGTCCACCAGCAGACGACTGTCGCTGCCCGAATCCAGGCTCCTCCAGTTCCAGGACTCTTACTGGACCGACGGCTTGTCGTTACACTACAGCCCAGATCTTTTCATACGCTCTCTTTCTAGTTTCCGAAGTCTCAGTCCAGACAGTCAGTGGTATCATCAGCTCAGCTCTCAGACCGGGACAGAAACCAGGCCTCTTACTCACCCTGACAACCAAGCAGAACTGGACCCTGAGGTGGTATCCAGGACCCAGCCTGGTTCGCAGAGTACCCGTTCAGGGAAAGTCTTCATGCAGACCCACCTTTAGAGAGAACAGTCCTCATCACAACAGTCTCCACCACTATCAATACAGGAACCATGTTTAGTTTTTAGAGGTTTTGACACTTCCTGCACCTTTTTGGATCTCTTACAGAAACACATTTTTAACATTTCTTCTTTCAATGATATTCAAATACCTCCGTAATCTGTAAATATGTTTTTCTTTGACTGCTTCACATGGACCCAATGAAAGTGAAACAATGTGCATGTTTTATTTCATGTCTCTGGACTCACTGACCTGAATCAGTTCAAAGCCCAACTCCATGAGGCACAGTGATCAGTTCTGCTTTATAATGGGATCACAGTCAGACATTATTTAAAAGTATGAGCTGACAGAAGCAACCAGGCTAAATCATTTCATAACTCCATGGCGTTTCATGCCTAACTCTTCAAAAACACCACCATCCAGAGTCCTGAGTCCCTTCTACTCTGCACTTGGCTTATTGTCGCTCCTCCTGATGTGCAGCCTTCTCTTTTACTCCTCTCCTTTCTCTGCTTCTTCCATACTCCTTCCTCTCCTCACAATGATCTAGGAAAGTGTCCCTCCCAGACCTCCACTCCCAAAGTCGTATTACCCTCTGGAGCCTTCCTCCACCTTTCCTCCCTCCATCCCTCCTCTGCCTTTTGACAGCACCGCTTGGCTCTGCAGCTTGGGCATTGATGGTTACCTTGATGGTGAAGATTCTCACATCAGAAAGGTATTTTAGCTGTTTTTGCTCTTTTCACTTCCCCTTTCCTGACTGCCAATCATAACCATCTTCACATGCTCATGACAACATTCTTCCACCTCACTTCTCCATTTCCGTTTTCATTCCTCTGCTTCCTATTTGTTCCATCACTCCACCCGTATGGATTTGGTATGAGACTAAGCTCACAAGCTTTTGTCTTGCCGTTAAGGACCAGGCTGCACAGGGTCATTAAAAGCTGAATTTAAATGTCCTGAACAAAGGCCCCTTACCTGGAAAATGTTTTGACCGTATTCTGGAACAAAGCAGTGAATAAGGTAGACATGAGATCCTGCTGAGAGTGAAAGAGGAGAGGAGGGCAGCGGTGCTTCAGCAGCAGCATTGAGTCTGGTTCTCCTGTTGTGGAGAGCTTAGCTGCAAGCTAGCTGGACAGCTGCTTCTGCTGGTGGAGGCTTTTCCAGGGAACCAGGATTCTCTTACTCTCCACACAGAGCAGTCGTCCTGGAGTTCAGGACTGATGTTTCACTGAAGCACCAGGCTACAGGTACAGTTTTATCCCTAATGGCAGCCGAGGGTTTTTATTCAGCTTTCCTGAATGAAAGTGACAGGGTGAACGAGCCAGTCCGATGCATACCTGAGGTCCCGACACACCTGCAGCTGAAACGTCTGAAACTCTCTCCTTCTCTTTGTTCCAAATGCTTGTCACTGACATGGTGCACAGCTGAAACAAGTGAAGCATTCACCCATATTTACTGGGAGGTTTTTATGAGAAGAGGTTTGTGCTGCTGTGGAAATAATAACTCTAAATGCTGAATGAAGGAGTAGCAGACCTTGGTCTTTCTTACAGTCACCAGGATGTGGCTCCAATTTCATGTTAGCTGCTTCCTGCTAGCTGCTTCCTGCTAGCTGCTTCCTGTTAGCTGCTTCCTGCTAGCTGCTTCCTTTTAGCTGCTTCCTGTTAGCTGCTTTCCATTAGCTGCTCCTTGTTAGTTGCTTTCTGTTAGCTTCTTCTCATTAGCTGCGTCCTTATTAGCTGCATCCTGCTAGCAGTTTCAAGTTGGCTGCTCACTGCTCGTAGTTTCCTGTTGGCTGGTATCAAGCTGAAGAGTCACTTTGAGGGTGAGACACACCTGACCTCACCTGGTCGAGCTCTGCACACAACGCTGGTCTGAAGGTGTTAGCGAGTCGGCGCTGCAGTGTTCGTTTCATGACAGATAGTGTGTCTGCGTTGCAGCCTGCATTTGGAGAGCTGAGCGCTACTGGTGACGTGCAGGATCAAGTCCACGACAGACTGTCCAGCACCAACAAAGGTACCAGCTAACCTGCCCTGTGATAACTCAACCAGTTAGCCTCCTCATGACTTTTCTAAATGACAGACTGAGGTGTAAAATGCAAGATACATTTCAGTCATTTTGAAAAGGTTTCCTTCGAGACCCCATACTTACTTGTGTTGTTCCTCTTTTTGTCCCTTCTGCCTTGCCAGTCGGCATTGTTCCCCCGAGAACAAAGTCGCCCACCGATGAATTACACAGGAGCTCTGCTGGACACAGCAGCAGATTACCCAATGGAGGTGGAAGGGTACGTCACTCCGACACAGCTGAGTCTCACCCAAGGCACTGCCTGAGTCTTCACTGTGTACCATGAACACACACTCACTCACACACACATGGCTGATGCGCGATTTCATCTTCTTCACAGTCTCCTGGTTGAAGGCAGTTCAGTAATCTGACTCTTCTAACCTCTGCAGCCACATGAGGCTCCATCAAGCTTTCACTCAGTTCTACGAAAATAAACTTGATCATCTGACTTTTGATTCCTCACATAGCAAACACTCTTTCAAGTATCTTAAGTTATGAGTCTTTAGTTAGAAAGTTAAATAGTTTGTGAACTAAACTCAGCAACAACTGCATGCTGCTTTTAACAGCAGCCGGTAAAGAAAACCTGAAATCAATATTCCCCGATGAAGGAAAGAAAACTTGATGGTTAGACTGATGTCCAGTTTAATTTGAGGGAAAGTTTAAAGATGTACTGTGTTGTTAGGTAGTTATGTGAATGTGTCTTGGACGGAATTGATTGATTTATGATAGCGGCATGATATCCTGCAATAACCACATCCGACAATATGAGGACTAGAAAAGCCAGGAGCTCCAGTATGATCCAGTAGAATCCAGTCCATCATGGCCTGAACCTGTCCCCACTCAGCTGGTCAAAGCCTGCCGCCCGTCTCTCCTCCTTCACTGCCCTCCGTTCATTCAGCTGAAGTCCTTTAAATCCATCTCTTCCTCCATCACCAGGTGTGCCCCAGGGCTCTGTGCTGGGGCCCCTCCTCTTCACTCATCCTCCACTCCCTCACTGATTGCACTGCTGAGACAAAAACCTGATTCAACTGAAGTTCTCCTCTTTGACACGTCCCAGCAGGTGTTCTGTCGACACTGACCAGTCCTCCGTCCTCCACAGAACTCTTTCAGCCTCACATCAGTAAAATCAGCCCAGACCCCAGGAAGAATAGCTCCTGAGATTTCAGCGGCTAATGGGGATCTTAAAAACCAAACTAAACCAAACTAAACTAAACTAAACTAAACCCATTCTGCCTGCTTCCATCGATGAAGCATCCATCGTCTCCACCCTCCCTCACCCCTCTTTCCTTCACCTTCCTCCCCCACAGCCTCATCACTTCCTGTCTGGATGACTGTAACGCAGTCCTCCTCAGCCTCCCTCACAGATCCCTCCACACACCCCATGGTCCACAATTCAGCAGCTGGTCACCCAGACCTCCACCCAGACCTCCTCCACCCAGACCTCCACCCAGACCTCCTCCACCCAGACCTCCTCCACCCACCACATCGCTGCCGTCCTCCAACAGCTCCACCGGCTCCTGGTTCAGTTCTGCATTCAACTCAGACTCTCCCAGTTAATACTGAGGGTCCATGACAACCTCCCCCTCCATGGTACCACTCCATCCCGTTCCCTCCGGTCCTCCTTCCCCTCCACCCGTCTGTCCACCGTGAGGATCTGCTCCCTGTCTCTGGAAGTCTTTACCACCCAAACCCAGAGACATCCATTCATTCAAAACGCATCTGATCAAACTGCTTAAAACTGTTTTACCGTCTCTCACGTAGTTTTGACTGTTTTTAATGTGCACTGAGTATTTCTGAAAATATTCTTCTAGCATCCTTCAGCACAGAGACAGGCACCTTGAAATTATATGTATTACTATTCTTAAAAAAACCAAACAAAGAAAACGCACAGACTGAAGAACAGCAGTCAGCTGGAAGCCCGGCGGTGTTCCTCTGAAGAGGCCAGCGCTGCTGCAGGAGCCTGAACGATAAGCCCTCCTCCTTACAGATGCTGTTCCTTCAGCTGGACGGAGACGAGTGTCCAGTTTAGATTTTCTGAGCAGTTTACTGTGAGTTCCAGTTCATGTCACAACAGCTGACATGCAGTCACGTTCATGTGAGACCTGAAACTCTTTTGGAAGGTCTTCACCCTCTGCAGAGGTTAAAAGCACAAAAAACAGTAGAGAACCTCCAATCAGGGACACCTGTCCTCAACTATCCGTGTCCCTGTCCCCAGCGGTTCCTGTCCTCACAGTGATGGATCTGGGGACAGAATGGCTGGAGGACATCCAGGATGGTGACCCAGAGCAGAGGAACCGGTCTGAGCGCTGAACTGAAGGCTCATCTCCTCGTGTTCCAGGAACGTCCAAAGAGCGCCGTGTTTCCAGCAGAGGTCAAGTCAAAGATGAGCATCGAAGAGCAGAACGAGCGAATCCGTCGCCATCAGAGCAGCTCCATGAGGGACAAGAGGAGGAGCCTCAACCTGTCCAGTGGTCAGTCTCCAGCCAACTACAGAGTGGTAAGACCAAGACGTCGCCTTCCGGGTGTGACAGCAGGATTTCCCAGCGAAATGACAGACTCCAGGCACTGGACATCAGGAAAACACTTCTCTCTCTCTCTCTCTCTCTCTCTCTCTGTGTGTGTGTGTGTGTGTGTGTGTGTGTGGACAGGTCCGGAGGCGGCTCACAGCTCATGAGATTGACATTAAAGACCTGGAGGTCGCTGTTCGAGGCCAAGGACACGAGTCTCCAGGAGAAGAGATCGCTCGCCTGCGGCGGCTGCACGTCGAGCCCGAAGCCAGCGACATGAAGGCGGAGGTGAGGCTTCAGGGCACGGCGGCAGAGAGGAGGCAGACATGCTTTCACTGTTCAGTGTGATTCAGGAGAACAGCTCATAAAGCTGTTCCTTCTGCTGCTCTGATGAGTTCAATGTGTTTGCGGCAGCTGGCGGATCATGAGGGGTTTGTGATCCCCGAGCGGTACCTGGACGTGGAGGACGATGCTCCCATGAGCCCCGAGGAGCAGAAGGAGAAGCAGAAGAAACTGGAGCGCATCAAAACTCTCATCGCCAAATCAAAGTACGGCTTTCGCTCCCTCTGACTGACCAATGAGAAACCACCGTGAGTGTTTCTGTAACCCCCCCCCCTCGTGTTCCTGCTGTGTGAGCAGCTTGCAGAACATGGTTCCCCTCCTGGACGGCCCGGCGGACGGGGCGGCGCCGCCCAGCTCCCAGCAGCAGCTGCAGGAGCAGGAGAAGCGGATCGAGATCTCCTGCGCTCTGGCGGCCGAGGCGTCCCGCCGCAGCCGCCTGCTCTCCGGTGAGGACCTCCCTGTCCCGGACCTGAGGAGTCCGGCGGGTCAGAACCTCATCAGGGTGACGTCTGAGTCAGGCTGATTGGTCTGGGTGAGGCGAGGCGTCAGCATGAGGGTAGACCGACTGCAGCCTCCGCTGAGGCATGATGGGAGATGGTGGGAGAGCTCCTGTGTTCCAGGCTGGGAGTTGGGTGTGTCGTGATGATTTCAGGCTTTACTCCTCACCTGCTGACCTCCCCCTCCTTCTCCCTTTCACTGCACCCGACCACCGCCCAGCCCAGTGCACCTCCAGCCCCACCACCCCCCCGTCCACCCTGGGTCCTCCCCCCTCCTCCGCTGACTTCCCCTCCTCCGCCGCCGCTCACACCATGAAGGTGTGACGTTCACAAGGTGAGTTTCTGGTGTGTCAAACATGTGGCCCGAGGGCTGAAACCCGACACCGGGTCCAGGTTGATTCAGGACTTTAGAAAGTCCTAGAATGATGGATATTGATCAGACGCCGAGATGTGCTGTCTCTGTTGGTTCAGCCGTGAAAGCAGCTTCAGGAAGAGCATGAGACGAGGTCAGAGGTCAGAGGTCAGAGGAGTCCATGCTGTAGGGTTGTCTCAGGACAGGAGCCCAGCTGCTGACGCTCGTTCTCGGCTCTTCCAGTTCAAGCCCTGGCTGCCGTGAAGTTCGAAGGAGCGTCTTTCTGAGGATCGGCTGGAGACGGACGGCTTTGTGCTCCCAGCAGCGGGACCGACGCTCCAGACGGTCTGAGGGACCAGAGGACCTGCAGAAACCCCGACGCCGCTTTAATCCATCCGCTCACTCTGGGTGCCGGGCTGGTCTAGCAGGTCCAGCAGGTCCAGCAGGTCCAGCCGGTCCAGCAGGTCCAGCAGGTCCAGCAGGTCCAGCCGGTCCAGCAGGTCCAGCAGGTCCAGCAGGTCCAGCAGGTCCAGCAGGTCCAGCCGGTCCAGCCGGTCCAGCAGGTCCAGCCGGTCCAGCAGGTCCAGCAGGTCCAGCCGGTCCAGCAGGTCCAGCAGGTCCAGCCGGTCCAGCTGGTCCAGCCGGTCCAGCCGGTCCAGCCGGTCCAGCCGGTCCAGCCGGTCCAGCAGGTCCAGCCGGTCCAGCAGGTCCAGCCGGTCCAGCCGGTCCAGCCGGTCCAGCCGGTCCAGCAGGTCCAGCAGGTCCAGCAGGTCCAGCCGGTCCTGACTCCTCTACAGGAGCCTCCTATTGATCCTCTCAGCACTGCAGACACTGACCGGCTCGCCCAAGACACTGGAACAAACACTCGGTACTGGAAGATAGAAATGGTGATCTGAGCTAAAAGAAATCAGAATCAGCCCCACATCCAGCTGATCTCAGGACCTGAAAGTCAACAGAGACCCACGGCCACAGGGAGGAGCACAGGGACTGAGAGGAGGCCCTGGTGGGACCTCAGGTCAGTCCTCACTCTGGGTGCATGCGTCTGATTTTCAGTTCTTTTAGAAGATCAACTGTGAGAGCGCCAAGAGGTGGAACCGCCCGTGACTGGTGAGACCCGCTGAGGCCTGGAGGGGGTCGGGGGGGTCGGGGGGGTCGGGGCCTCCTCACTCACTGTGACTGGGGTCAGCAGTAGAATCCCTGAGCGGGTTTTGCTTCAGCATCTTCCAGGTTGTGTAAATCTGTGGACCTGGTCAGAATCAGAGCGTCTGGCTGAAGGTGATCCAGGATGTGAGCTGATCTGCAAGTTAACATCCTATTGTAGAGAATACCTCAGTCATTTCTCACACACACACACACACACACACACACACACACACACACACACACACACACACACACACACACACACACACACACACGGTGTGATGATAAGCTTACAGATGATACAGCACCTGTTACTCTCCACATGTTCCCGTCAGGACTGGAGTCTGGAGGACCTGGACTCTCAGGCCTGGACAGTTGGAGGTGTGGTGAATGTGGGGCTGCACTCTTCTCCTCATGACAGAATGTCCATTCCTCCATAGTTTCAGACTGATCCAATGTTTACCTGTGCGGATGTGTTTAACACTTGCCTTTTATTGTACATACTGCTGAAACGCGACTGACCACTGTACAACATGTGCTACGAGGATTTCACCGTCTGTTTTTAATTTCCACAGCTGATCATGAAATTGACCCTTGTGAAAGTTTTAGAAAACCAACTAGAAACATGTTTTGCAGGTCAGGTGAAAACAGCTGTTTTGTCTGTTGGAGACATTCCAGTGGAAATAGAGGCGGTTACAGTAATCTGAAGCTTTTTACAGTTAGCAGAGTTTCACACTTGTGCCAAACCTTCAGTCACTTACTGCGTCTCCCGACCACACACACACACACACACACACACACACACACACACACACACACACACACACACACACACACACACACACACAAGCAGTCTTCCAAATTCCACGCTTCTCCAGACTTTCATCAACTCTCTCTTCACTGGATAAAAGTAATCAGTTATCTGGAAACTCACCTGAACCTCAGCCATTAATTACCTGTGTAGCTTCAACATTACCTCAGCCTCCACTTAGTCCCGTGTGTGTGTGTGTGTGTGTGTGTGTGTGTGTGTGTGTGTGTGTGTGTGTGTACATGCCTCCACTTTGTTCAGTGTAGTTTACGTCCATACAGAATAAGAGCTTTGCATACAGATTGAAATCTCACACATAAATAAAACGAGAGTTTCAGAGAATAATTCTTTTTTTTAAAGAAAGGAAATTATTTGGACAGAGGTTGTAATTAGTTTTCTAGACGTATGGATATGACAGATTCCAATTTCTACCCTGTAACACAGCATTTTTGCATTTTTCACGAACAAGACGCTGTTTTGTTGTATTGCTCTGGAGGGTTGTTTGAAGGATCAGAATATTCTATTTTTTTAATTAACTGGGGTTTGATGTGTAAAATGTGATAGCCAAACGGAGGCGTCCAGTATTTGATACTAGATGTAGCATTGTGACCGACGGAGAACAAAGACAATATAAATATATATACAGTATATATACATGATATACATCTGTCAGTATATATAATATTTCGGAGTGCAGTCACAGTTTATCCTGCTATTACATGTTACTGTTGTTATATTGGGAAAAAATTGTTTGAACTATGCAAATGATGAAAATGAGACAAAAACAATGTGCTTGCTTCCAGAAAAAAGAAAAAAAAAACATTGCAATAAAGTGAATGTATATAGCTGCTGTGTTTCTCTTAATGCTGATGAATTCTTCAGTGTTTTGAACAATAAACACCGTCTGATGAGGTTCACCACCAAATGCTGTAGAGAGCGCGCACACACACACACACACACACACACACACACACACACACACACAGACTCCCCTGGGTGTTCGCTGTGGCGCTGCACCCCGTGGTTTGGGGGACTGGGGCTGGAGAGGTGGCAGACCCCCTGCTGAGGACAGTCAGACTTTCCATTCCTTGAGCCGTTGGTCTAAACGAAGGAAGCGCTGAACGGGATCCAGACTGATTCCTGTCAGGTCAGCTCTCAGCTCTGCCATGGCGGTGGGAGGCTGCAGTCTGTCAGGAACATCCAGGGAAACACTTCAGTTATTATCTCGGTAAGTTCTCTTTGTGCAGCACATCAAACGCTGACACTGAAACAGCTTTTCAAAAAGACGGACTTCATTTCGTTCTGGTGTGAAGCCGCCGTGGCTCCAGCTGGTTGATGCAGCTCTGGTTTCACCACCATGAGTCAATACCGCCTCTCAACCCGTCACCTGTACGCCTGAGGATTAATTTTAACCTCAGAGTCAGTGATACTCAGACTTTACAGGATGGTGGACATCTCTTTCCCTTTTCAGCTGTTTTAGTAGCTGTTTTTTGTTGTTTCCTAATTCTTTTCCAGCAAAATCACTCAGTTTTGGTAACACAGAAGAGAAAGAAGAAGAGAACCGTATTAATCCCAGAGCAGGATTCCTTCAGGCATCGTTCCACACAGAATAAATGCAAAGAAAGTGGAATATCAAACAGTCAAACACTGACGAACATGAGCACAGAAAAGATGGAATCGATCAACCTCAAATGAACAGCTGTTACAGGGAGGAGTTAAAGAATGTTCTGAAAACAGGGGAGAAGGACTTCTACCTGCTCCTTTTTGAGCACACTTTAAATATCATTATTTGATGTATGGACAACTGCTGCTGTTGTTGCTGCTCAAATGAAGAGACTGACTGATTGATAAGGACGTGTTAGCTATATTAACCATTTGAACTTTTTCAATCCATTTTTAGCACTTTTCCCAGTTTCTGTTGTTCTGTCTGCATTCTCCCGTCCGTCTCAGGTAATGTAATGCTAATCAATGCTTTGGGAAGCTGATCACATCATTCAGGTGTCCGACCTTTGACCTGGGAAAGCTGGTTAATGTTTACATCACACAGGAACTCCATCAGGGCACAAAGGTCGAAGTGACGGAACGAAACCCCGACGCGTTGCTGACAGTCTGGAGGAACCGAGTCCAGGAGAGACGAGACCAGGCGGACCTGCTGGCCTGGACCATGGTGACCGTCACTGAAGTCCAGAGTGAGTACTGGAGCACCCCAACAGGTGTCAGAGGGAAGGACCCACGCACAGGCAGCCAGGTGGAGGTGAAAACTCATTTATTTCCAGGATCTCAGGTCACAGGAGTAACGGAACGCAGGAACATAGGAATGCAGGAATGCAGGAATGAGAGCTGAGGCAGGCCAGGACACTCGACAGACCACATGGACAGACCCTCAAGGAGCCGACAGGACACACAAGGGGAGCAGGACTTAAAAAGAGGGGAACACAGACAGGTGAGACAGGGCAAGCAGCAAGGACACAGCAGGCCACCAGCGCCCCCATATGGCCACAGGGGCACAGGGCGAGAGAGAGAGAGAGAGAGAGAGAGAGAGAGAGAGATGGACGGTGTTGGTCTCTCTGGACTGACCCTGTCCCTGTGCGTCCTGACCTTGCAGAGGTCGGTATTGGGCTGGTGGGATTCGGTCTCTTCTTCCTGCTGTTCGGGGTTCTGCTCTACTTTGACTCCGTCTTGTTGGCCTTCGGGAATGTGAGTAATCTGTACTTCTGTCACACCATTGCACAAATTCTTGTTAATTTGAAAAACTTGACATTTTGGTCAAATTTTGAAGAAAGCTTTGGTTCTAGAATTAGAAGCACTCTCTTCCAGGAGTGAGCGTCTTCCCTCCTCTCCCTGCAGGTCCTGTTCCTTGCTGGTTTCATGTTCATTATCGGCTTCAGGAGGGCGGCCAGTTTCTTCTTCCAGAGAGAAAAGTTCCGAGGTTCCTTTTTCTTCCTGGGAGGTGTGTCTCTGGTCCTGTGCCGATGGCCAGTCGTTGGGATGCTGGTGGAGAGTTACGGTTTTGTGCTTTTATTCAGGTAAATGTGGAAAGTCGTTCATTTTCAGTGGTATGATTTTTAATAATAATTTAGTTACCAGGATTGTGTGCTTCTATCTGTCTATCTATCTATCTATCTATCTATCTATCTATCTATCTATCTGTCTATCTCTCTATCTATCTCTCTATCTATCTATCTATCTCTCTATCTATCTATCTATCTATCTATCTGGAACCATGGGTTTACTGTGGAATCATACATGCAGAAGCCATCCGGTCATACAGACACAGCAGGGGACCTCAGATCTCAGATCTGGACTCCTCCTTTGAGGACGTCCTCTGGATGTGCAGAGAGAACGCCTTACAGACGTGGTCTGGACCACGTTTTGCTCAGAGGGACAGATTTCCACTGGCCGAATGTTTGCTCCTTGAGTTAAAGTAAAGATGGAGTGTTGTTTCTCTTCGCTCCACCAGCTGATCGGTTCTCAGAAGTCAGGCTGGTGCTCAGCTGACAGAACTATTGAACACATTAAGAGTGAAAGGAGAACCATGGCGAGGCCCAGCTGTGAAGAGAAACCCTCTTCAGGTGACCTGGTTTAGAGAAGGTCAAGGGTCAGCAGCACCGCCAACACAGCAGAGAGGGGAAACACTGAGGAATCTAAAGTATAAAAGTTATTTCACACGCTTTGTTTACTACACATGTCCATAAAGGTTCATTCATATTTCTGATGCCTTCAGTGAGAATCTAGTGTCAATAGTCATGGAAAAATATATGCTATATATTTACTGTTCGTATAGCAAGAAATGTCAGAATGACCGACTTGTTGCGTGTTTTTTCCATGATACCTTTGTTCCGTTGCAGGTCCCTGTTCCCTGCAGCCATCGGGTTTGTGCTGTCGTTCGTGGACATCCCTTTCCTCCGTGCAGTACGTTGCGTCTCCTGATAAGCTCGATACTCATTCCATTTGAGGTCTCTGGGTTTGACAGATTGTCTTGTCTCTCAGTTTTTGTCCAGCAGCTCCTCCATGGTCTGATCAGACAGACGCGGTCCAGCAGGGAAACAGGAGGCTCTCAGCATCCGTCCATCCATCTGCAGCACTCCGACGTACCTTTTACCCACACGTGCTTTCCTATGGACCGCAGGAGGAGACTCACGCATGAAGGACATGATGTCCCACCGTGGAAAGGCCCGATTCAAAAATTCCTGCTATGAGGCGAGAGTGCTGACCACAACGCCACCGGCAGCAGCTCGTGGTCTGACTAGCTGAATGAATGAGTAATGACCTGAATTCCTCCACACACCTCAACACGCCTTCACAATCATCCACCGTCGTTCTGAGTTCTGGCGGTTTACATACAGTAGGTACGGAATGTTTTCAGACCTCCTGAATAAAACCCACAAGCTGAAATCACAGGCGTGGAAAGCATGAACCGGGCTTCACGTCCAGTATAGACAGGTTCCTGCCTTTCCTGATCAAGTCCCATCAACTGAATTCAACACAGCGGGACTCAAATGAACCCGACGGCCGATCAGAAGAGACGAGCGTCTCAGAAAAAGCTCTGAACACAGCGGAGACGGAAACACTGAAGACAGTCTGACTTCATTCCATGCACGCTGTAGCTGGACGTCACAGAGAGCTGCAGGTCTCAGGTGTGGGACCAGCTGCTGCTGGATGTCCTCCTTTTTCCCCGTGCTGAATATTCACTGTTAGAAGCTGACCTGAACACAGTTTGTCTTGTTTTTTAATTGTTCCACATTCATGTGACACTGCTCTCGTATTTATTTTTACTTGCTTTAGTAATAAATTCACTGACTATCAGTCTGTTTCAGGACATCCCACAATGAGCCAAAACACTGACTGTCTCAAGCTGAATGTTTATTAAAACCTTTAACATGAGATGTTTTTCAGATATAAAATATGAAGATCAGAATAAAAGCCGAGGTGTGAGGGGGTCAGACTTCGTCCTGTGTCACTTTCCATAACGTAGACCGAAGGAGTTGACGTTGTACGTCGACACATCCTGACGTTTCCCAATGAACAGTGGAAAGATCAGCTTCCACCACGAGGCCTTGGAGAGGATCCCCCCGGCCGAGCGGAGCGCCCGGCGGGCCGACGGCGGCGCCGGCGCCTGCCTGCCGCCATCCAGGACTCTGAGGATGGAAGGATCTGGAGGAGAAACAAGACAGAGGTCTCCAAACAGTTTCAGCTGATGATTCCAGCAAAGAGAATTCTCACTGCAACCACAGCTTTTCTTCGGTGGGAGAAATTTAGGGCCTGTAATGGAAAAGTGTTGACATTCTAGCACAGTGGTTTAATGGCGTCTGTGTTATTTCCGCTCTTTCTGACTGAACTCCTGATTCTAGCTGCGTTGCTTTCTTGACGAGGCTTTAGGCTTCAGACGGTGAACGCTGGCTCTGCTGGGGGCAGCCCAGTTCTGCACCGCTCGATGAACACAGCTGAGAGTCAGATTAATACAGCGGGATGGAGGGGAAGATCCTGAGGGAGACGAGTGCACCAAGGTCTGAGCTGCCAGGCTGGACCTGACTCCAGGAGATCACACTATCTGCATTATTTCAACATGAAAATACCGTGAGCGTAGAGGGAGGTTCTCTGGCAGCTCCTGGTGTAGACTTCTGCCGACAAAGCCGCCACCATGAGAACCATGAGGAGTGAAGGCATCCTGACAGGCATCCTGGACGAGCTGCAGCTCTGGAAGAAGAACTCAGAAAAGATTCACAGGTAACAGCTCAGAGATCAGCTTACAGCAAACACTAAAACACTAAAACACCACAGTCAGACCCAAACACAGAGAGGGAGTCACTTCCTCCACGAGCACGCCCGAGGACAGAATCCATGCAGCTGATTGGACGAGAGCATTTCAGGACTAGACTGGTAACTCTGACTGGCGTGAGACGTTCTCACTGCTGCAGACAGGAGTGGAACACAACACTTCAGACACACACACACACACACACACACACACACACACACACACACACACACACACACATCAAATAATGATTATTTCTAGAGAAGGTTGCTTTCTTCTGATTTAATTTTTCTGGATTTCAATGATTGGCTCGACACGGCGCTCACACACCAGCAGAACATTTCACTGACACACACGAGAGATTTCCACTTTCCACACCACTCCACTGAACCCTGGGAACCACGCATGCACAGGAAGAACGTGCAGACTTCACACAGAAAGGCTCCGGGGCCTGGACCGGACTGGTGGTGGAGCTGTGGGAGCGTGACCACTGCTCTAACAGGACAACTTTAAAACCTGTAGACTGACACACACACACACACACACACACAGCACAGCTCCAGTGTTGTTGCTTAGCAGCGCATCAGTGAGACCACACCCCGTTTAAAGAAGCCCGGTTTCTGATCAATAATGCATGGCTGACGTGGGTTTGTCCGTCATCCTGATGCAGCAGGCATCTCTCTGCACTTTGATCTCAACTCAGCTGCTCAGCTGATTGATTCTTTTGGTTTATAAAGTGTTCAAACAGATCAGTAACCCAACCGACCGGCTTCCAAACGCCCGCTTCACGTCCTCACTACAGATATAAGTTAATACACTAATGGAAAATGACAGATAATAAGTCTTTCATTTGAATTCACTGCCATCCGTCGGTTGGAGGTGTTTTCCTGCTGTCCTCCTCTGAAGGTTCTTTATTTCTGCTGCTGAGATCCAGAGAAACAAAAATAGTCAAGCAGACACTCGGACTCTAAACCACTCTTCCAAACGGCAGTGTATGAAGGTAGCGGACCCTGTGAGGAGTGTGAGTGTGTGTGTGTGTGTGTGATGTGTGTGTGTGTCCTACCTGTGTGCCGGTGGGAGCAGGCGGCCGTCTGCCTCCGCCCAGGCTGCAGCAGCTTTATAGGCTCCCTCCTCCTCCTCCAGCTGCACCTCCTCCTCCCATACATGCACACTACTCTCATACGCTCCTTCAATTACTTTTTTACTGCCAAAAATACATTCACAATGATGTTACCAAGGAAACAAGAGAAATATCTCAACTACTTTGTCCCCAAACAAAAGAAATCTTATTGAGTGAAAGAATGACCAGAGCTTGACATGTGGCTTCCAGTGTCTGCTCTCACGCTGTACGACTGCTGGTTTGGCTTTTTCACTGCTTCTGTCTTTACGGGAGAAGTCTGGAATGAGTTTTGTGAGGGAGAGGTCATGGCAGAAGGCACTGTGAGGAGCTGAAGTGGGCTGAAGAATGGAAACTAAAAATACAGACACCTGCACTGCAGCTGAGAACAACACAAGGAAAACAGAAAGTTCACCTGATCCCAGCACGAGCAGGACAACAACACACTGGTCACAGCAGAGAAAAGAAGAAAGAAGGTGGTGGATGTTTGAACACTTGGTCGATTCCAGCTGTCAAAATAAAATGACGACTCAGCGAAAACTTCGTTTCTGTGTGTGAAGTTCACGTCCGACTGAGCTCCTGTCAGCGCTTCGGGTTCAGACTGCTGGAGCACTGGAGGAACTGCAGGCTGCCATCTGGGAGTTTTGGAGCTAGATAAAGAATTACAGGGGCGGGGCCAGAGAGCAACAGGGGGCGGGGCTGACAGAGCTGAGGGCTGCACCATGCTGAACCATGACGTGATCACCTGCTATACTCTGATTTCATGGTCCTCATGTCAGTCAGTGTTCATTCAGGTATTGTTACAGTGTTTATGTGTGACGGGGTGTTAACGGCCTCACGTCGTCCATGGACTGAGCCCCCACCAGGACTCAGGCCTTCAAGCTACACCGGGTATAGGACACATTTCACACAGCGGCCAGTCGAAGGAGGTTCAGAGCAGGACTCTTCCCTCTTGACTGCGGCGGAGGAAATCCTTCTGAGGTTCTCCTCTGATTAGTGACATGATTAAAGACATCGAGGGGAGCTGGGTGAACCACATCTCTGTCCAGAGGCTCAGGAGCTCTGGGGTTCCCGGGGGAGAACCTCTGGGTCTGGTTCTGCAGAGGTTCTCCTCCTCTTGTGACCCTACACTACCTGACCTTTACACCACTCAGAGCCTTTTCTTCTTGAGCTGCAGACTGCAAGAGCTGGGAGGAGGAAGAGGAAGAGGAGGAGGAAGAGGAGGAGGAGATCATTGATCAGCCGGTTGGACGGCGAACGGAAAGGTTGGAATGTTACTGTTGTTACGGGGCGACAGCAGCTCAGATGGTGGAGCGGGTTGTCTTATTAACCGGAAGGTTGGCGGTTTGATCCCCGCTCCTGCAGGCGTAAAACTGTTGTTGTGTCCTTGGGCAAGACACTTCACCCACCTTGCCTAAGTATGAAAGTTGTGAGAGTGAATGGTTGGTGGTGGGAGGGGCCGATGGCGTCAGTCTGCCCCCCCCAGGGCAGCTGTGGCTACAGCAGCAGCTTACCACCACCCAGTATGGAGACGATGAAGAATGCAATGTAAAGCGTCTTTGAGTGTCCAGAAAAGCGCTGTATAAAACCAATGCATTGTTATTATTATTACTCTGAATACTTTAAATCCATATTATTGTTGTCACGCTTATCCAGGACTGGAGCCAATCAAGTTCTCATGGATGAGGACAGGGTCCACCTGGACAGGTCTCCACCCCCACATCCGGGCAGTGTAGGGTCGCCAATGAACTTGACATGCATGATGTTTTTGGCCTGTGGCAGGAAGTCACGCACACATAGGGAGAACATGCAAACTCCCCACAGAGAGGCCCTGGGCGGTGTCTGAACTGGGACATTCTTGCTGCGGGTATGAGCGCTCATCACTGTTCCACCATGCAGGCAATGACAAAAAAAGAAATTCCTACAAAGAAATATTCAAACTGTACAGGAAAAAAAAAAAATCAGTTTCCAGGATTTTTCAATAATTTGAACAATACAAACGGAGATGCATATAAATCACTGAATTCCCACTTTAACGGCCTCTGTGGCTTTCTCCAGTCTGAAGTTAATGAAATTTAAGACAAACACATTTTCCTTGGATTAATGCCACATTTATTTGCAGATTTCAGCATAATAAGCGATCATCCAGCTGGCTGGACAGTATGGACACATTCTGGACTGAAACATTCAGGGACGGTTTGTCTCATTTATGGTTTTCCACAAAGAAAGACGGTGTGAGAACTTCGGATGTTCATGATGAGGCTTCCCATCAGGGTCAGGGTCAGCTCGACTCTAAATCTGAGTTCAGACTCAGCAGAAGACTGGAGGATGGTGTTCCACTGTGTCCCTCTAATGTGGGTACAATGTTTAGAGCATAATGAGAACGCTTCACAGTTACCAGCAGAACACAGATTAAAGATGAGAAGCCAGTCAGGCTTGGAATCACTTCTCCTGGGAAAAACAGCTGGATGAACCCGAGCAGCGCTCGCTGGAGGAGAGGAGCAGTTAGAAGATGAGGAGATCAGCGGAAAGCTTTACTCCACACCAGACCGACGCTTCCAATTCTCTGCAAATACAACGCGTCCAAAACCAGCTCAACTTGCTCCTAAACTACGTTTACTTTTGATATTCTTCATTTGTTTTCTTTGTATGGAGAAAGTCAGTGGTGGATCGTCCAGTCAGAAGTTGTTGTTCATATTATATGATCATCCAATCATCTGCACAGCCAAACAGGACCGCCTGAACAGCAGAGGTGATGAAGGGATTCTGGTTATCAGGAGAAACTAGAACCAAATCGGTTCAACTTCATGACTGAAAAGAAGCCCAGATGTGGCTGTTTCTCCCACCGGATGAGGAGCACCAGCCAGAGATGAAGTAAAGGACAGGATGTCTTCCTCTTGGAGGAACGTGTCAGGAGTCTCTCCACGTTTATCCACGGCTCTCTAAATGATGTGAAAATGTCAAATGAATTCCTGAAGAGCAAGAGCAGCGCCACACCAAAGCGTGCAGCTTGCTGTTTGTGCTGAACCGACTGGTTTCCCCCGCAGAGAACCTGCTCCGGCTCAGGGACAGAGTCCAGATGTTTTCCCCTGGACCAGGACGAGGGGGACGCCGGAGACGCCACACGGTTTGACTTTGGATGAAGTTCTGATCAGATCAAGCAGGTGATCCTGACCCTCAGTTTCTCCAAACGGCCGTTAATAAAAACTGCAAAACAAAACAAAAACAGTCAAACCCAAAGAATCATCGGCACTGATTATCACTAACAATATTTACTGAACTATTCCCTACTCAGCCCTGGACCACCTGGACCACCTGGACCACCTGGACCACCTGGACACATCCCTGGACCACCTGAGGACAGCCCTGGACCTGCTCCATCCTCTTTAGAGACTATGTGGCTCCGGCACACATGGACTGCTGACTTTTCTGAAATACCTGAATTCTTCTGACTTTCTAAATAATGAATTTCACTTTTTCAGGTATGCTCGTGCAGCTTTGATGTTTTGATGTTATGAATTTTGAAATAAGCAACAGTTGAAGAAAAGACGACTGCAGAGATAAATCCTTGTCAAACTGAGAGAAAGTCAAATAAATCAGGCGTCCTCCAGACCTGTGAGTCCCACTGGGAGGATTCATGTTGTTACCAGTGCCTCCCTCTGCCATCTGTAGAGGGCGCTGGCTCGTAGCCTGGCTGGAATTCACCATGTCACTGTCGTCAGCGAAGGGGTTTCCAAACAGACTGCCTTGGCTCTGTGGCAAACAGAGAGCGTCCTGTCCGTCAGAGAGAGGACGGTTCTGGTGGGACAGCCAGAGGGAACGGAGACGAAGCAAAACAACAAGACAGAAAGACGAGAGCGCCTTCTCCCATCCTGATATCAGCCAAACACAGCGACCTCCTCCTGATCCGGCACTGCCGTGGTTCAGAGAACCATCCAGGCTGCAGCAGGACTTCCAGGGCAGCGGGTCACTTCCTGATTCCTTTAACATATCTGTGAGAATCTGAAGGAATCATCAGCTGCAGGGTCGTGTTCGTGTTTTGCACTTGTTGAAAGGACTCAAGAAGAATGAATTTGGTTGCAAAAAGATCAGTATTGTATAAAATCACTGCTGCCCGGACATAAAGGACTGGCTTTAACACAGATGAGCTGCAGCCTGATGATTTACTTCAATCTGAATGTTATAGTTTCAAATACTGTAGACAAACACAAAGACTTCTTCTGCCTCTCCCGAGGTAAAGCTGGCCTTGTGGAGGCGCTGCTGGTCCATAAGAAGAACGATTCTGCAGTAGAAGAAGAGTGTCTGCTCTCACCCTCAGGATGACCTCCTCTCTGCGGTCCAGCTCGTCCTCGGTGATCAGGTCTCCAGAGATGGTCCGGTGGAGCTCCGGAGCCGCCTCCTCCTCGATGTTTCTCAGCCCGGCCTGGCAGACACCAGGGAGGAGTCAGTACCTGCTTCAAGTTCACTCAACCGTCTGATGAAAGGATTATATTTGAACCACTGCAGTAGTGCTTCATTTGTCTTCGTCCAGTCGGCTTTCCTAAAGCACTTCAACTGAAAGCTTTTCCTCAGCTGTCATTTACAAGCTCCAGCTGTACAGCTAGCTTATCGCTAACAATCGCAGTATTTCTGCTGATTCAGCAAAAAAGCTTAACGTTTACGGCCAGCCAGCGGATATCTCTACGGAATCAAGAGTGAGCTGTTTTTTTCCCTCCATATTTCTTTGTTATTAAGCGTTATGGTTTGGTGGATGATTGGCCTCTGTACTCAGCAAACTTCAGAAAGGGTCACCTGTATTTCATGGGTGTCGGATTTCTTGGTGGGACGGTAGCCATAGTACTCTTCCTGCCTCTTCTTCAACTTCCTGAAGTAATCCTGGATGAGGAACGTGGCGTAGAACTTCCCAACCGTCACCTCGTCGTCTGTGAGAAGCAAACACACGTCAAGTCCGTCCAAAGCAGGAAGGCCTCCAGCTCTGACTCGTCTGAAGTGAGGGGGAACGTTTCCTGAACCGTTCATCTCATCGGGATGTCGAGACGGCTGAAGGAAAACTGAACGGCTGCTTCTCATTTCTTCATGTTGAGCCGTGGGGTAAAGACTCTGCTGAAAGCTAAAAGCTAACCGGAAAACGGTCGTTAGTGATACGGTGGCTTGTTTATTATTCATACCTCCTGAACTTTTCATTCCCTTTAGTCCGTTCATTGCTTTTCACCTGCTGTCCCCCCCTTCGAGGGGGAGTCTTCTCCAGTTTCAGTTGCTGACTCCACTATTACGAAGGCCTATGAACAAGCTCCGTCCGGACCGGGAGGACACCCCTGTCGGTCCTGCCCGTGGACTGGCTTCGGTTCTACTGCTGGGATCCGTGGTTCTTGTGCTGGACCGTCCAACGAACTGTCCTCAACATTGTCCTAGGCTTTACTTCTTATTGTCTCATGCTAGCTGTTGCCAAAGCTGTCCGTCCCTGGGAGAGGGATCCCTCCATACTGTGGTTCTCCCCAAGATTTCTTCTTTTCCCACTGGGTTTTTGGAGTTTTTTCTTGCCGGATGTGAGGGTCGAAGGCGGTGGTTGCTTCGTTCTGTCTCGTTACTGTAAATATTGACATATTACCATTATGCTTATTCACTGTTTTTACTTTTACCGACAAATGTAACATCTTGAAGCCCTCTGAGGCAACTGTTGTTGTGATACTGGGCTGTACAAAAATAAATTGATTGATTGATTGATTGAACTTTTGCACATTTTGTAAGTCATTAGTTTGATTTGATGTACTGGACCAAGACAACTTGATCCCCATTAATGAAACTGGAAGACTGTGGTCTGAGTCTCTTTCATTGCTTCTTCATTTCCCACTGAGTGGACTTCTGTCTGTCCCCTAAAAGTCAGGGTCTGAGTCCCTCCCACAGTCTTTCTGTCTGTCCTATCCCTTCACCCCTTCCATCCAATAACATCAACGAGAGCGGAGAGCGTGTTCACTCCATCACACAGCTATCACCCAGAGACTCATGCACTGTGGAAGCAAAGCGGTGCATGCTGGGAACAGCCATGCACGCACAGGGCTGGCCTGTGCTGCTGTGTTTCCTGGCCATGACGCTGTGCGTGGTTACCTCCGATGGGCGGGATGACTTGATCCAGCAGCTTCATGCTGGTGCGCTTCCAGATCTTCTTGATGATCCCCCTCAGCTCCTCATTGGCTCGTTCAAAATTCCCTGAGGGACGGAAGAGGAACACAGAAGGAGGCAGCTTCAGATAAAGTCTCCCAGGGAACTCCAGCCGGACCAGACGGTCCGGTTTATCATGGAGTAACGGCTGTTTCACTGTAAGGGACGAGACTCTGCCGCTTTCACCGCTCAGTCGAAAGTGAGTGTAAAGGCATTCATTAATGAGCGATGTGTTTCCAGCGTCTCTTCACTGAAACCCATCAGGGTTTTCACTGACAGGGGAAAACAAACCTTCAGTCTTGATCTTCAGAGCCGTTCTGACCAGAGCGAACAGCGTGGCGTTGAAGGTGACGGTTCCATCACTGTTGAGGGGCATGTTCATGGACACCAGCCGCTGTGGAAACACACACGTTAGCAGGGCTGTGTGTGTGCTGTGATAAATACACAGAGTCCAACCCTGAAGGGTCAGCCCGGAGGAAGGCCGCAGGGCACAGCTCTGCAGCCGTCATGATTTCCCACCAAACCCTGCTCTCCACACCGGATCCCCGGCAGGCAGACAGCTGAGGGGCTCTTGCCAGGATTTTCATTGGAGACACGTCGAGTTGTGTTTCATGTTATTTTTGCAGCAGTCTATTTTTATCTGGGGTAAATCTGACGACTGCTGAGCTCAGAGAAGACACCGTCCTGCTGACATTCAGCAGAATTCTCCTCTTTTCCTTCTCCAGTGCTCCGATCTCCTCCAGACGTTTACAGACAGTTTCTAGTTGAAGAAAGCAGCTCATCGTTATTCCAAAAGTTATATAATCTACATGTGCGTGTGATTACGTATGTGTCTATAGTCTGATGATCTATCTCATCCTGTCTTCACTCCTCCCCTCCCTCCCAGGTCAGAGTCCACCTGGTGGATGGCTCGAGGGGCAAAGCAGCTCTGATCACAGCAGAGCAGCATTTCAAGTGATTCAGACAGTGATTTTAAAACCTTTTCACAATCACATCTGCTCGAACTCAGTGGTCTCACAGTGAGAATCCATTCAGGCTCTCCGGAGGCGGGACTCCAGCTGACAGCCGGACACATCGACCCCAGTCGCTGACGGCTGACACTAAAACATTCACCCCTGCTCTCCTGTTCAGTTTCTCATTCAGGCCCATGCCTGAGCTGACCCTTCCTGCACCGTGAATAAGACTTGCTGATGGGGTTGAGTCATGAATAAGACTGGCTAACGGACACTAGAGGGGGCTATAGAGCTGTCAGACAGCAGTCCTCTTCCCTGTGGCTGTAAACCGCTGACAGACGCAGCTCCACCTGGTTTTGCCACCCCTGTTACGTACATGCTCAGTGTTCATTTAGATGGGTTAGGGTTAGGGTCAGAGGTCAGGGCTAGTGTGTTAGTCTCACTGTGGCAGTGGGTCCCTGGAGTGACGAGTTTAGTAACAGGTGACGGTTATTCCACACCCTCAGCCTGCTGTTCTACGGTTCACTCATTCTCATCGGCTGAGGACTCTTGGTTTGTCACTGCTGTTCAGCAAACTGCGGAGTTATATTATATCGCCCTGAGCTCAGGATTAATGATCACCTGGAAGACCGAAGACGAAGCCTGTCTGACCAGGCCGCTCTCTCATAGACCACCCTATAGCAGACCGCTCTACAGCAGACTCTGTTATATCAGCATGTCTGCAGCACGCCCGTCTGTCACAGTGTCATTCAATACCGTCTTAAAATAGCAGCAAATGTTCAGTGACACAGTTAGATTCAGTGTGTGACTTGTGATCTAATAATATGCGTCAGTAGGTCTTAACACTGTATCTTTGGCAAGCGCATTCGAAAAGAAGACACCTCAACACACTTCAGCCACTTTGAGAATCTTCTTTGTTGTTGCTGCTCTGCCCAGCACTCCCTTTGGCTGTTACCGCTGCAGCTGATGGCGAGCCACTGCTGACGAGCTAGACTGAAAGCAAAAATATGTCATGAAGAATGTCTGGTGGGACTTCCTCCATCGGGAAGCACACCAGGTGATCTATCTCCGTTCAACTGGAAAAATCAATGCGTTAACATTCACAAAAAATACAAAAACACTGCTGCAGTGAAGAACCTACAATTAGAAAACGTATGTCTTCCATGGTGAAGTATGCCGCTTTGCCGGCGTTTTCCATAACGGTGTGGAACATGGTTGACAAGGTTAAATGGAAATGCACAGAAATACTTAAAGTAATGTAGCTGAAGTCCAGCCTCGCTGTATTTTTATCTTGACTGAGCATCAAGTGAACCAAGTTCATGACCAGCAAGTTAATCCTGCTTCAGATTACAGGCCTCACACAGTTTGAGTTTCTACCATTTACAGTGGTTTTGTAAATGGAGATGGCCTCTGAACTTTTCTACATTACATCTACAGATGTAAACGTATTTCAGTGGAATTTTACATGATTTACCAACGCATCGCACTGTGCTGAGAAGAAAAATCATGGTTCCAATCTGGTTTTAAATCACATCATAGCACTGAAACTGCACTTTTAAAAATGTATGCAATCCTGTGTTGGAGTGAAAGGCACAGTCCTAAAATGGTTTAGGTCCTACCTCACCAGAAGGCACTTCTCAGTGAGCCTCGCCTCATTTTCGTCAGCTAAAGCCCCCCTAACATGTGGAGTCCCCCAGGGCTCTGTCCTTGGCCCCACTCTATTTTCCATCGATATGTTGCCTCTTGGGTCAATTTTTGGCAAATATCAGCTTTCTTTTCATTGTTTTGCTGACGATGTACAAATTTATTTGCCACTGCAGGCTGAAAGTGCACGTTCATCTTTACAGCAGTGCCGCCAGGAGGTAAAGGATTGGCTGAATTTGAAGTTTTTAAGTTTAAATGAAAACAAAACAGAAATGATTCTCTTTGGTAAACCTGGGCCTACTATTGATTGTGGATTTTCCTGCAGCCCTCTTGTAAAAAACCTCGGGGTTACTATTGACAGCTCCCTCAGCTTGGAACAGATCAGCTCAGTGATTAAAACAAGCTTTTTCCAGCTACGACTGATATCTAAAGTTAAACCTTACTTGTCTTCGGACCAGTTGGAAAGACTAATCCACGTGTTTATTACATCACGTTTGGATGATTGTAACTGGCTGTATATTGGTCTGGCTGCCTGTCGGTTACAGCCGGTACAGAACGCCGCCGTCGCCTGCTGACAGTGGCGAGGCGTGTTGATCATATCACTCCTGTGCTGCAGTCTCTCCACTGGCTCCCTGTCTGTGTCAGAGTCCAATTTAAAATCTTGTTGCTTGTTTTTAAGTCTCTAAATGGCTTAGCGCCCTCGTATTTGGCAGAAATGTTGTCTTTGCATACACCTGCCAGAGCCCTGAGGTCGTGTGACCAGCGACTTCTAGTATGTCCTCGCTCCAGGTGTAAGAGCAGAGGCGACAGAGCCTTTGCAGTTGCGGGACCACAGCTTTGGAACCGTCTCCCTCTAAACATCAGATCTGCTTCCTCTACTGAAATTTTTAAATCACAGCTTAAAACTCATCTGTTCGCATCGGCCTTCAACACAACCTGAACCAGACAGCGTGCCTTATATTTTTAAATAGTTTTCTTTTTTCTTTCTTTCTTTCTTTTTTGTATGTTACATTTTAATGCTTGTTTAAAATTTGTGCAGCACTTTGGGCAGTGGCTACTGTGTTTTAAATGTGCTATATAAATAAATTTGACCTTTGACCTTTGACCTTTGTTTTCTGGTGTGAAATAGTATCCATACTCCTCGAGTCAATTCGTCATAGAGTCACCTTTAAAGCTCGTGTCCGGAGTTTTGAAAGAGAGAGTTTTTTTTTTAATCCAAAGTCTCAGGTTCCCCCTCCCTCTGCTTTCATGAGCGACCAAGCCACGCCCCCTTAATTGTGCACGCTATTATCCGTTGGGTGAAAATGAGAGCCTCCGAGTCCTACAGCATCCTCCATGTTGAGCTGTTTCCGGTGGATGTTCAGCAGACGGTGGATATATCTGCTGCAGAGCTAACTCTCCTCTGCTGGGCGAGCGGCCGTGCTCTCTGGCTGCTCCACACTTTGACTGACAGCAGGACAAGGCGGAAGCTCGAAGTCTATTGGCTGACGCTGACCGGCGCTTTTTCGGATAACATGGGGGTCTATGAGACGAAGGCGGGGCTCATAAATAAATTTTTATATTGTTTTATGCTAATATTATAGTATGGAACCAGACTGACACATTGAAGCTCTGTTGAAAAATGATTCATACGTTGGAAACGAACGGAAACTCCGGACACCAGCTTTAATGCAGTCACAGTGTGAGTCTTAGTTCTGTCTCCTCAAGCAAAACTCAGCCAAACCACATTCTAAGCTGTGGCCCCACTGTCGAGAGACGATGTTTTGAATACGATTTAAGAATTCAAAGAGCACAACTTTGCTAGGTGTCCAGGTCATTATCGAAAATAAGAACAAGTTCTCAGCTAGGGTTACAAAATAAATAACAAATCCTAAATAAATCTCAGCATTGCTTGTAGTGGCAGACACAACCTGAGACTCAGTTGGACGACTGAAATGCAGAATGGACGGGTCAGACAGTTTCGATCAGTCAAACGTTCTTAAGGTAACCGGGCCGGGAAACAGCTGATGGGGCTTTAAACAAGGTGAACTCCTGCGGCCAACCAGACCGCAGCTAACAGCAGAACTAGCCGCAGAGCTAGCCGCAGCTAACAGCAGAACTAGTCGCAGCTACCAGCAGAGCTAGCCACTGCTAACAGCAGAGCTAGCCGCAGAGCTAGCCGCAGCTAACAGCAGAACTAGTCGCAGCTACCAGCAGAGCTAGCCACTGCTAACAGCAGAGCTAGCCGCAGCTACCAGCAGAGCTAGCCGCAGCTAACAGCAGAGCTAGCCGCAGCTACCAGCAGAGCTAGCCACTGCTAACAGCAGAGTTAGCCGCAGAGCTAGCCGCAGCTAACAGCAGAACTAGCCGCAGCTACCAGCAGAGCTAGCCACTGCTAACAGCAGAGCTAGCCGCAGAGCTAGCCGCAGCTAACAGCAGAGCTGGCCGCAGAGCTTCCTAGGACAGCAGATAAACCATGTTGAGGTTAGCGAGGCTGCACTCAGCACTTCTGGCAGCTCAGCTCAGTCAGACACCTTCAGCACTTCACTCTGAAATACCCACAGCGTGCGATCCTCTGACAGGGCAGGAGGCCGAGCACCCCGATGAAAAGACTCAACAGTTGATTTAAACGACCAGGAAGAGTCTCAGGAACCACTCAGTGCTTTCAGCAGCGCTTCTACCAATCTGGAAGGATGAATTCCAACAGGCTGGACGTTTCTCACCTTACAGGCAATACGATGAGGACAGAATTCACCAAAACCCAGAGGTGGAGGGATTCTGCGCAGGAGTGTCACCACATCAAGATGTTTTATACGGCCTCTATATGGAAAGATACAAAGATCCACGTTTGAGTCACACAAACATTTTTCAGTGTAATGCTACAGATGTCTTGGAGAAGCTCTGGAGGGTCTTGGTCTACAGAGGACAACGTCACTAATAACTCTTCCATCCTCAGCTACTCAGGAGAAAAAAACGCAACTAGAAACAGAAAAAACTTACGTGGCCTCAGGATCATACTCTGCCCAAATTTTTTTGAACTCATCCAGGTGTTGGGGGCCGAGAATGGACCAATCCCGTGTCAGGTAGTCAAAGTTATCCATGATGACAGCAACAAATAGGTTTATAATCTGTGAAGGACGAGGACATCATGTTGGACACACAAAGCTCGAATGTTTAGGTTGTAGACATTATGGAGGACATTAAACTGAGAACCTGGCAGCGGACTTTGACTTTAGCACTGTCAATCAATCAACAATCGTGAGAAGAAACATGGTTTCACAAGTTTCCACCATGCTACAGGCGGTAAACATTTCAGTTTACTCATATTAACGTTTGGACACTTTAACAAGGGGAAGTTTTCCCTTCTGAGCTGTGAAAGCTGTGAGGACAAGAAGACCTGGACAGGTCAACAGTCCATCACAGGGTTAACAAGGAGACACACACACACACACACACACACACACACACACACACACACACACACACACACACACACACACACACACACACACACACAAACCTTGTGGAAGACACCCAGCCAATGAAAAAAAACAAAGATTAAAACCATTTCTTGGAAATGTTCCGTTTGGAGATGGTTCTGATTCCGTTCTGGGAGATCTGCTCAGGCTCTACTATATTTTACTGATATTTTTCTGTCGGCTTAGAGATGCATGTTGCTTTACTTTTCAGTCGCACTGAGGCAGATATCATCACCATACCAGAAAAGCACAGAGCATGTAGAAACTCATGAAGTAGATGATGGCGAAGTTGGATCCACAGGTGTACTCCTCCCCGGGCAGGTAGTCTGATTTGGGGTCGCACTTCTTTCCATACATGGACGCTAACATGACTTCATGCCACGCCTCCCCTGTGGCACACCTGTGGACAGAGTCGGTCAGCAGGACCCGTCACACACTGAGAAAACTCTTTTAAAGACAACGGAAATGTCCTCTGAGCCGTGGACCTGCAGGCTCGATACTGTCCTGACGCCAAAACACAAACCAGCCACCAACCTGAATAACAGCAGCACGGCCTGAGGAAAGGTCTGGAAGTTGTTGTTTCTGTTGATATAAGTGCCGTCAACAAGAGCAATTTTCCCAAAAATCTGAAAGAAAGGTTCAGCTTTAGCACGGCGTGGCAGAAGCTGTCCGTCCGGCGCCAGCTGATGATCAGAGCGTTCTCACCTGCATTCCCACCACAGCGTATATGAAGAACAGCATGAGAATGAGCAAGGCCACGTAGGGCAGAGCCTGCAACGCCAGAAACAGAGACTTCAGGAGGAATCCCGCGTGCTGCAGACCAGCGGCCGGCTTCCTGGACTGACCTGCAGGGCTTTGATGAAAGTCCACAGCAGATTGCGGATCCCCTCGGAGCGATTCAGGAGTTTCACCAAGCGCATGACACGAAACAGTCTGAAGAACGTGATGGACACACTCATGTTCTCCAAGGACTTTATCAGGAGGAGAAGACAAATTAAAGAGGAAAAGCTTTCAACAGCAGAGAGTCACTGAGCTCAAGGCAAATGTGAAAACTCACCGCTATTTCCTGCATGGGATCCACCGCCTGCAGAAACACATCAGCTCATATCAGAAGCTTCAGATGGAGTTTCACGCCTCGCTGCAAACTTTGTGGTCAACACTGACACATGAAACTGACAGATTCCTGAATTCAGCATTCCATAAGAAAAGCTACATGCAGTTAAGAGAAACTCAATCGATAAGAGAAATAAGAAAGACACAAATGCACACTTTAACCTAAATGACCAGCCGTTTCTGAGAGTCTGAACACTGCAGGGCAGCCGGCCCATTATAACACAGCAGGATTACTCACAGCAGCATCCTGGACCTGATACGGTCCTCCAGAGGACGCCAGAGCCGCCTGTCGGAGGTACACAAGTTCAGAACTCTACACCAAAACCAGGAGTCTCCTCTTCTGAACTGGTTTTAAATAAAGGTGAAAGCGTCTCGTCAAGCAGAAAGAGTGTGTCGTCCTGAAGTGACTCCTTTACTGTCCTGTGTTCATGTCAGTGTCTCAACAGCAGTGGAGTTTTTATGAAGTCAGGACAAATCCACCACTGAGGTCTTCGGTTCTTGGTTCAAGTTGTGATTGAAAATGTAATAAAATATATGGTTTGACATGATGTTGACCCAGCAATTCACTGTCTCATTCTGACCACTGGGTGGTGCTGTTCCTTCCTGACTGCTTTTCCAAAATGTTCATCTTCATCACTGCTGAGTCCAGTGATGAAAAGGAGGAGAAGTTTCCGGATGAAGAGCTCTCAAGTCATTAAAGGGACATCTTCTCCTCATAGCTCTGTGACAAAAGTTGTTTGTTATAGTTCAGTCTTCGTTTGTACTTTAACACATTCATTCATTTTCAGCTTCTTTCTTCTTTTAGTAACCATCAAATCCACCTGGTGTCTTGTTAACTGTACCAGCACGGTGTGTGTGTGTGTGTGTGTGTGTGTGTGTGTGTCTCACATTGATTTCACTCAGCATCACGTCCACAACACTTCCGATCACGATGACAAAGTCGAACACATTCCACGGGTCTCCAAAGTAACCCTGAGAAGGAACACACCGTGAGCCTGGTGGGTCGCAGCAGGGATTCAAACCACCGCCTGTTTAAGAGGCCAGGTGCTCATGTTAGGGTTTAATGCTCTTCTTCTGCTGCTGCTTGCTTGTCATGTGAGTCTCACAGCGCTGGGCTGTTGATAAACTGTCCATGGTTTACTGGAGATGATTGGAGGACTCGTCCCTGTGAGGCTAACTGGAGAGAAGGTTTTACACTCTGCCTCATCAACATGAGTACT